>NC_086228.1:11354166-11661388 GCF_036321145.2 Pelmatolapia mariae | reverse complement strand
TGTTATTTTGGGTTTTGCTCCGGCGGCTCATTGGCTTTCCCCTCGCCCTCCTGTGGGATCGCTAACCTGATGTGATCGGGCTAAGCGAGGCCGCTCGCCGCCCTGAATATATTGCTAAAACACAGCGCAGGCTGCATGGAAATGCTGCGGTTTAGCACGGAGGCCTGCAGTGATAGGATCAACCTGAAATGAATGTAACAGCTGAAAGAGCTGCAGCTTATCACTCCCTGTTTATCTGTGCCGGGTTTTACCTGCAGATCCTATCAGACAGATGTATGTTTAGTTCACAGGAAGCAGATCATTTCCCATAAGCCTCTGAGGCATGCATAAGGTTAGATTTGAAGAGAAAGGAGATACGAGCAGGACGTGTAAAGACAATAACAAAGCAAAGGTTTGTGATGTACCTGCGGCGTGTTTGTGTGCGCCCCACTGAATAAAGGTTTATCCAAACAGGCAGGTAGAGTGAAGTGATGCTTCCCTCACACCGCAATCATTTCCCTTTTCCAACAAGGGAAACGTGTTTGTGTTTTGCAGCACTTTTCCTCTTCAGATAGCCCACAGCCGCTCGTCTTCTGTGCTCTGTTCGCCCAAATTGTGACTAAAATGACAAAGGAAGGCTAGTTTTTGTCAGGCTGATGAATTCTTTTAAATAAAGCATTTCTAGTGAGCCCACCACCCCCACAACCAAATCTCTCACCATCTGGAGGCTGAGAGTTAGCAACCGTGTCACAAAGCAGCTGCATTTTTACAAAGTCATCGGATTCAAGCTCACTTCCTGCTGGAAACACAAACGTAGCCTGTTGAGTGTTAGGACTCAAACAGATAATTACAGATTAAATGCCAAGTTTGTTCCAAAACAAGTTTGAATGAATGGAGAGCTAATAAACACAGAGCGAACAGCGCAGACTTTAAAGCTTCAGATCTGTTTCCAAAAACTTAGAAGATTTAAAACCTGAAGTACAAAGACAGCAGATTACACCCTTTTTAAATATTTGCTTGTTTTGAATTCGAGGCCACGAGCTGATCTGGAGAAAGCTCAGGTCACAGACCTGCTTCCTTCTGTGCTGCTTCTCCTCTAACATCCCTGTAGATGTTTGGGAACTGAGGAGACCGTCTGCTGCAGTTTTAGAGTCCTCATTTCCTCCATTCACCTGCTCGCTGTGCTTTTCTGGAGTATGAGCACAGCGAGATTTGGCACCATCTCCGAGATAAGAAAGGCCTTCTCTGGATGGAAGCACATGTTGCTCCTGAACCTGGAGGTGTGGATCAGCATTAATGAGGCCTTCACGGTGGTCCAGGTTACCCCTGATATGTGCACTCATGCCCCTCCATACCATCACGGATGCTGGGTTTCATCTGTGTGCTGATAAGAAGCTGGTGGTTCATCTCCTCTTTAGATTTTGTAGCATCCATGATATCCAAAAAGAATCTCAGCATCTGATTGTTTACAGTGAGCTCAAGCTGGTCTTTAGGCTCTGTGAGTGATATTATCAAAGCTGAAGACTTCAAAGAAGTTTTCCTTTACGTTAAACTGTTTGCCCACAGAGTCTTCCTCATCTTTGCTTCTGAAAAACTCAGCCTCTCCTTTTTTACCCAGTCATGTTTCTAATCAGCCTCATTAGCTGTAGTAACTGCAGAGGGATAAAGCCAATGAGCCACACCATGAAGAAATGAGAAAGAGCTGCTGATGTTAGGTTAAGAAGAGCGGGGACGATCAGTGAGCACCAGTACGGCTTCATGCTGAGAAACAGAAATACAGACGTGATGTTTGCTTTGAGAGTTCTGATGGAGAAGTTTAGAGAAGGTCAGAAGGAGCTGCACTGTGGATTTGTGAGAAAGCAGATGATTGGCTGCTGAGAGAGGACGTGTGGCACTGCATGAGGAAGTCAGGATGAGAGATGGGTTCACAGCGGGGGTGGGATTGCATCAGGGATCTGCTCTGAGCTCCTTCTTGTTTGCAGACGACACTGATCTGTAGTGAGAGTAGAGAGCAGGTGGAGGCGAGGTGGAGGTATGAGCTGGAGAGAAGAGGAATGACAGTCAGGAGAAAAAGGACAGCATACATGTGTGGGAATAAGAAGGACACAGTGTAACACTAAGGCTTTAAGGAGCAGCTGGAAGAAGAAGTTGTGAGATGTTTAACCTGCCGTTTATCTTTTAGTTTCCATCTGTGTTTCCTAATACTAAAACCACACTCTCAACACAGACTGGTTAAGAAGTCATGCAGAACGTGCGCTGCCATAATTTTACTGAAATTAGTTTCAAATTTCAAAGTTTTTCAGTTTTATTCTTTTATATTTTGTTTTGTACTATTTCAAATAAATAAATGAAGGCTTGAAATGCTTTTAGAGTCTCTGTGTCTGTGTTTTTATTTCAGTCATAATGAGTCCTGCCTGTTTTTGCTTCACAGAGCTGCAGACGTGGCAGGCCGTTACCATATAATCACACACCGTTTGTAAACTTAACTCCAGCCTTTGCCCTGGACTCGAGTCCCGGTGCTGCTCCTGTATCTGAAGTAGTTTTCCTCTTTCAGCTGGACAGATGCAGCGGCTGTTTGCTGAGATCGCCCCTGTGGTGGAGGTCAGACGGTTCAGGTGCCTCCAGATGGACAGAGAGGTCTTAAATGAAGGCAGCGAGGCGCTGATGGAGGAGTAAAGTGCAGCCGAGCCGCCGGCGGAGCGAATGATGATCGCTGTGCAGAAAGAAAAGAGACACACTTAAAAGTCCCGGGCTGCAGAGATCCATCTGACATTTGCAGGCGATGAAAATGTCACCGTGAGAGCTGGAGGAGAGACACGAGGACACACGGCTGAAATATTTGACTCCACTTATCAAACTTCTGTCGTGCAGGAGCTGCTCTGTGACCGCAGTGACTGAAAACTCTTTAGTTTAATCGAAATTACTCACCCCTCCATTAAACACCTTCTCTGCGTTTCGATTTTTTGTTTCTTAGCATCAAATGCTCTTTATATCAGCTTGAGCTACAAGGGGCTGAAGTTCATGGCAAATTTTATTAACACAGCTATCTTAAACGGTTTCATCTCTTCACAAACGCTATGAGCTGTTTTTTTGTCATCTGTGTGCCGTTCCATTGGCTGATACTGAGGTCAGTGATATCCCTGCAAGCCAAAAGCTGCGACTGCAGATGCTCTAAACTCAGTTTTTCTGGTCTTGGATCTTTGACAGCCATTCCCAAGATTCGGATTTCCAGCGCTGACTTTGGAAACTCGGTGTCATCTGTGGGTGAGCACGTCCAAACAAAGAGAGGCGCTGCGTGCTTTCAGGATTTTCTGTCTGTGCTCCTGCTGGCACGTCTCTCTCTGGGACTTGGATAAAGTTTCCGGTCTTTGTTGAAGCCGTTTCCTGTGATTTCTGCCAGTTGTGGTGACTTGTAGTGTCTCACCTTGGGTGAAGCGTAGGCAGCAGGGGGCGCTCACATGTTAACCTGCAGGAGAGCCGTGATGTCAGCCTGTGTTCGCCTGCCTTAGATGGTTCATATCAAAAAACTAGAGCCAATCAAAATGTTGACTACCGTCTGACTCTGATCTTTATATTTTTGTAGATTCATTTTATATCTGTGGATTCAGCGTCAGTGATGAGATGTCCAGGATATCCACTCTCCCTCTGCACATGTCCGAACCATCTATGGATTCACTCTAATCCAGTCCTTCCTTGTCACTCCCAATGAACATCTGAGCATGTGCACAGGAGGGAGAGAGGATGCATTGGAGGAAAGATGATGATGATGGAAGACCTCTGAGGAGATTCATGGATGTAGTGAAGGAGGACACGCAGAGGGTTAGTGGGACAGAGGAGGATGCTGGGATAGGAGGAGGTGGAGGCAGATGATCCGCTCTGGCGACCCTTAAGAGAGCAGCGGGACGAAGGGGAAGGAGAAATGGCCAATCCAGGATTTAGAGATTCACTGAGGATATGATTTTATGATCATTACAAGCCCACAGCTCTAGCCAGGAGCACAGAAGCTCCACCCACCTGCTGTTCAAACTGTTTTTAAGAGGAAACCAGAAAATGAGAGAAGGATTATTTTCAACTGTGGATTAGTAAAATTGTGGAGGTCATACTGGACAGACACACCGCACCATGCTTCATGCTGCTCAACATTTCAAAGTGCCACGCCACCTGATCTGCAATGAAAGTGATGAAGATGGTGACTGATCGGGTAAAGGTTCAGTATACGGTCACTCTGTTTTCCATTGTAAGAATTAACAAAAAGAGGTAGGAAACATGCACCATGGATCCACTTTAATAGAAACACTGAATGAATCGGGTCTGTGGGCTGAGGAGGGTCAGGTGACTAGTTTTGCTGTTTTAAGAGAACAGGTGAGGTTTTACTGCAGCTTCTCACAGAAGCAGGAACACTGAGCTCATCACTGCGAGCTTCATGTTTCTGAGCTTCCCCCACCGAAGGACCGGCGTGCTGAAACGCCATTCTGCTGATGTCAGGCCGTGTGCTGCGATCAATCAGTTTAACACACGCCTGAAACATTCGTGATTTTCACCTGGCAGCCGGACGCCACGAGCAGCACCAAGTCTCAAACAGCACTTCAAAAACCGTGATCCGTCCCACGCCTCACCTCGTCTTCCATCAGAAACCGTCGGAGCGGGGAGCTCACGCCTCGGGCAACAACGTGTTCGACAACAAGAAGATGAAGGCGCTGCAGCGGAGAGAGCTCAGACAGAAAACAGCATCAGAGGCGGGAAAAGTGTCTCCACGTCTGGACCGTGTTTGTGCTGTTGGAGCTTTTGGAGCAGTTTTAATGACATCATCTGACCAATAATATGGCTGCTGTGAGGTCACTGCACTAACAGAGCATCTGCATCTGTGTGATGCTCTCATGCGGTCCTCATCAGTTAAACTTTACCTGTTTAATAATGTAAATATTAGACGTTATTAAGAGCTATTTAACTGTTGTAAAAGGTGGCTGCAGTACAAATCTATTGGACAGCTGAGCGGGTTGTGGTTGTATTCAGGTGGAGGAGTCAGCAAGCATCACTTTGTGGACTCCGTCTTCCTGGGAGCGGTTAAACAGCGTCGGATCCATTTTGGTCGACGGTGGCGAGCCCGCGCAGAACTCAGCTGAAATTAATCACGAGTGCGGCGGGCGGCTACAGTACGGCCGCTGCATGCATATTTCATCCGTCCCTGGCACACGGCGGCTCGATCAATCCTTCATGAATAAAAAAACAGCCCCATTTAAACTGAGACCCAATTTGCATCCGTCACCATCCCTAACCCTCTGCTGATCACATGACCCCCGCAGTCTCAGCCTCCACCCACTAAGAGAGATGCTCACCTGCTCCAGCACATGAAAAGAAACACGGATGTCTGCATGAGTACAAACACCAACCTGAAAATGAAGGTTTCTGTTCCTGAGACATTAAATGCCAGAAAAACATAAAATCTGTTTTTTCATGTGTTTAATTTCCTGCTTTTCTGTTACAGGTGAAGCACCTGATGTCACGGTGACACCGGGATGTTAACGTGGACCTGAGTTTCTCCTCATTAGGCACTGCTTTTTTCTTAGAACAGGAAATTAAAGTAGTTTTCTTTTTCAACTCTGTGCCGGTCCAGCTCAGCTTTCCTTCTGCACTTGAGACTCTATTAGAAACATTACCGCCATTCTGCTGATTTGGTGCCGTGTGATTTAACTGATCTGAGCTCAGGTCTGTTTGGATTCTTCCTCTGTGAGATCAGAGCTGAAAAGTCAAATAGATCAAAATTTTAAATTTGGGATTTTGAAGTTAAGATTATTCAGTGTTTTCAATTTTAAATAAATCAAAGCGAGTCCAGAAATATTAACCCTTTAACACCAGCGTATCAGAGGGATTTTTAAAGCTATTTTTAACCCTTTAAAAATTGCACAACAGCGCTGCGTATATCAAACTGATATTTATTTATTTATCTAGTTGTTGATTTTTCACACTGCAGTTTCAAAATATAATTTTTTCCTGACAGTTATTTCATAGTTTTATGCTTTAAAAGGTTAAATAAAACCTCAAAATGTGAACCTTTAACAATCTTCACATTTTGTGCCGTAAATGTGAAGATTGTTGCTTTTATTAGAATGAATAAAACACTGAGAGGCAATAATGTTCCAAACTGTACATTATTATTTTAACTTCAATGAAAAACTTCTAACTCTGCTGAACATTGTCGATTTTCTTCTTTCTGGACGCTTTAACATCAAACATCATTGAAACAGCCACGATGATCAAGTTATTGTGTTTAACTTCAGCGGCTCCTCAGAGTTTAACTGATTTGGGGAGTTTGGAGCTGGACGTAGAGAGAAAACTAAACAGTGGTGAAGTCGAGTTAGGCCACAGAAAATGAAGAGCGACCTGGTGGACATCTACAGAGCTGCTACATATGCTGGTATCAACACATTATTGGAGGAAGGTGGAGGATGAGGGTGAAATTGCTCTGAGTAAAAGTTTGAGTTGAGGGTCAGAGACCAACGGCATCATATGACAGGAAGAAAGAAAGAAACAGCACAAGGTTGTTTATTAATGCTCTGCCTGCTTTCGCTTCCTCTCTGTCTTTTTCTCTTGTCCTTTTCCCCTCTGTTCATTTCTCTCCCAGTGAATCCGTTTTGCCATTGGTACCTGTAGTTTGGGGCTGCCTGAGTCACTTTGGGGAATTTGGTTTTGATGACTTTAATATGTACTCTGACCTGCATCCTGTTTGGAAGCTGCAGGTAGACGTCACCAGGTTCCCCCCATAAATTATCCAAGCTGCTGCTGGGGAAATAACAGCCATCACGGCGGCGGTGGCGCGGTGGATTACTAATGGGCTGCAGCTAAAGATTTGCGGCTTGGCCGATCTGTCAGAAAAATAATAATAATAACAGAGTGAGACGGGTAAATGCAGCTCAGTGTGTGTGTTCCCGGCGTGACTGACACCCAATAAATAACCCATTTCAATTTCTGAAGCAGTCATGATGATAAACTCCACAACAGGCTTCCAGGCTCACCTGTGTTGATGCATTACATCCCTCTCGCGTGACAAAGTGGCTGTTTAATCACAAATCTGTCGCCATCTTACAGCAGAGAGCTTCCCGACTGAAGCGCTCTTTTCTTCCAGGAACCACTCCGCAACAAAAACATTTAAAAAAACGGCCTCTGCTGCCTCGGCGTGAGCAAATAAATCAGCGAATGACTGAGGAGTTGCATTTGAGGAGGACGAATCTGCATTTCCACTGGTGTCGGTGGAGAACTGACGCCTGGTTTCCTTGCTGGCATCAAAGATCTAAATAAACCTTCAGCTACACCTTCTTCCAGGGTTAAAAAACAAAAGCAAACTATTAAAAGCTGTAGTTCCTGCGACATCCACCAGAGGCTCCAGTAGTGACTCAGTCCTTCAGTCTAAATAATTTCCTCCTTTATTACACCTGTACATGTGTGATTGTTTCTGCAACTCAATTGTTTTGGGGCTGAGCTAGATAATTTCTCCCTTCATTAGGGGTGTGGCTTCTTTGACTGACAGGCGGATGGTGACACAGGTGGCTGTAGTTGCCAGCAGTCTGCTAGGCTTCACCTGCATCTTCAAGGTTGAGATATGAAGAATCGTGCCTGTTGTATCGTTGGTGAAGGGGTCCTCTTTACCAAGTCCTACAGCCTCTTCCAGATGAAATAAAGATGGACGATTCTCATTAACAGCTGAAGTAAACATTGGACTGACAGCCTTCCACAGTTTGGGAAAAACTTCAAACAGTAGCAGAAACATGCCGGCTGATGGCAGCCACTGTAGCTCGGATTATACACTTGCATTGGGCGGAGTAAGAAAACACAATTCAGTCGACTGCAAACTACAATCTACTGACATCTAAAATAAACATTCAGAGATGTTAAATTTTATCAAAATATCTATTTCAGTGATGAACGCCATCAAAATATTTTCAGGCTTAAAAATCTAAAACTACTGCACTTTTGTATTATTTTGTATTTAGTTATTTCTCAGTAATAGTCATTAAAACGTCTGCCATTTAAAATAAAGTAGCGCATATAAAGTATAAATGAGACAAAAAAAGGTAAGACTGTTTCCCTAAAATCTGGAAACACAGAATCTAGATGCTCAAGAAAAATTGAGCAGTTCTATTCTCCAGTTTCTGTGAGTGTTCAGTATTTGAGTTTTTTATTGGCGCTAATTATCAGGTTCCTGCTCCACCTGCACAGTCTATTGCTAACGTAGCTACCGTTGGCTCCACCTTCTTGTCCAGTACAGTGGTGTGGTTTAAATGGAAACACAGATGATTCAGAAATGTATTGATGACCTCCTCGTGGCTACTGCCATCTTCTAATTACAGTCTCTGGGCGGAAGCTGCACCTCTGTAAAAACATTTTCTTCTTCTTCATAACTCTGTGGGTGTTGCTTCACAGTTTTGTTATCTTTGGGATTTTGACCCTGTACAAACTAAAAAGCCTTAAAGAAGGAGGCAGCTCTGAGTTTTAACAGTGCAGTTATAAACAAAATCATTATCCCCGTGTATTCGTGAGCTCAAAACCACAGAAGAAGAAGAATCTCTCAGAGTTTAGGTGGTGAAACAGCCGACTGCCTCTCACTTCTTCAGAGATGAAGGCTGGAGAGAGAAAGGTATCCAAGGTTGGGCTCTTGTCCCAGCGCTGTCTGGCCCTGTTGTGATGTCAGGAAGAGTTGGCGTCCTCCAGAGGTCCACCGACCCGTCTGATTCCTCTCTAATTGGACTTCTTTAATTAGCTGGCAGCCCTCTCGTCCTCTTGACTTGGCGGGCAGAGCGTTTCCTGCAGCTCAGCGCAGGGACCTCCTGATTGGGCCCACAGCTTTTCCTCGCTGACCTCGCAGATCGAGTCGTCCGCTTGGTTTCACCTGAGAGAGCGAGGAGGGAGCGCTGTTTCTAGGTAACCAAGCAGCTGCAAACGATGCTGCTTTCAGATGTTCAGACAGTTTGTTTTCTTGAACACTGCTTCAGGTTTTTTTTTTCAGGAGGCGGAATAAAATGAGCGCTCGCTAATTTAAGACTTATTTGATTTAGCTGCAAATTAAATGTGCTTATTCCACTGTTGTTCTTAAGATTGCTGTGCATTAGCACCAGTGTTTAGTTTGACTTCCTCCTGAAAAGCAATCATTTCTCCCTAACTGGATCTCTGTAAGCACATTTGCTCTGATTAGTGTCATAAAACGCCGGCTCGTTACAGCAGATTGGCCTTTCCGCGAAACCTGAGCCGCTGATGCAAACGCCAGAGAGGAAATGGAAAAACTCTCTGCGCTTCGAGTCAAACTGGTGGGTGTTTCACTCAGTTTGTGAACTCAGAAAGAAGACGTTCAGGGGGAGATAATAAACCGATGACCTGTTCAGTCCTGTTTTCCTGATGAAAAACTTTAATGCAAAAGTCTTCAGCTTCAACAGGAAAACACTTTGTTACTTCATTCATGAAGGTTTTTGTCATAATATTCCCAATTTTTGCTTTTTTAACAGAGTAAGTGATATTCAGCATAGCATTTATAAACTAGTTTTCTTTATTTATTTTTACACACAATAACAGAATTATTTCAGAGCAAACAAAATGACCAGGGTCACTACTGTTAGCCACCTGAAAAACCGAGCCGTAGCGCAGAACACTGCTGTGCAAACTTGTAAAATCAAGTTAAACCTGAGTTTTATCTTAGAATACACTCAGTATGAAATCTTCAGCCAAGGTTTGAACTGTCACTGAGAAAGCAGCACGCAAAAAAACAAAAGAAATCAGTTCAGACTTGAGAAACAGAATTGCTGATGCTCACAAAGCAGGAGGTGGATGTACAAAGTTATCACAACGTTTTCAAGTGTCAAGAACTTGAGTGAGAAGCATCATCAAGAAATTCAAAGAGAGCCACACGGTACAGAACAAGTCTGGCAGAGATAGGAAGCAAAGATTTCAAAGACTCTGGAAAGAAAGTAGTGAGACATGTGTCTAAAGAGCCCAGAACAACTGCTGAGACACCCGTGAATGATTCAGGAAGTCGGGAATTATAGTCGCTAAGATGATCACTAGAATGCACAGGAGTGGACTGGGAGGTTTTAGACCAAGAAAAACTGCACAAGAGACACCTTCAAGCCAGACTGCAGGATGCTAAGAAGAACCTGGAGAAAGATTTTAGACTGGAAGTGCACCCTTTGGTCAGAGGAGATGAAACTAGAGCTGTTTGGCCACAGAGACGCTGCTTATGCCTGAAAAAACGAAGATGCTCTTCTTTGGTACAAACCATCAGGGGGCTAATTATTTTGACCCTGGCAGTTTTTTTCAAAATAATTGATGCAAAAATGCAGCCTGCAGTTTCTGAAGAGTCCTTTATGTGTGTTAAAAGTCAAAATTTCATGTAACTGATCTTACATACGCATCTGTAAGTAAGCCTGATTGAGACAAATTTAAGTTAGTAAAGTTTATTTATAAAACGCTTTTCACAGACGAGCAGTCACACAGTGCTGTACAGCAAAACAGAATCCAGTAAATAGAAAAATTAAGTCCTGTAAAAGAGATACAAAATCCAGTTAAGACACAAAATAAAGTAGAGAGGTAGTTTTAAAAACAGCTCCTATCAATAAAAAGTCTCAACAGAAAGTTTGGTTAAACAAAATCAAATTTTCAGCTACTTTTTAAATGAAGTCCACAGAGTCAGCTAAACATAGCCGACAGTGGGAGACAGATTTAAAAGCTAAACGTGAGCTCTGACCCTCCCAGTCCTCAATCTTGTTTGAGGAACAACTAACAAATTCTAAGCCTGTGATTGAAGACAGCGAGCTGCACTGGGTTTGGTAAGAAGCTACGATAAACAGTCTGGAGTCTGGCTGTTTAGTGTATGTACAAGAATTTTAAAACGAATCCTAAAATCTACTGGGAGCTGGTGTAAAGAATATAAAATAGGAGTGATGCGAGCTTGCTTACCAGAATGTTTTAACAGTCTAGCTGCAGCATTTTGTTTCACTTGGAGGCATGAAAGAGATGATTTATCTAAGCTGGTAAACAGGACATTACAACAATCTAAGCACGGTGACACAACTGCATGAATAATTTTCTCCAGTTCAGCCATAGACGTGTTAGACGTGTTCCTTAAATGAAAGAAACGGGAATGTGAAACAGATTTTACATGTGAATCAAAGGTCAGAGGAATCAAATATTACACCAAGAAGTCAAACGCTGGACTTTGCAGATGAACAAAACGAAGCAAGAGCCTGACTGATTTTAGGATGGTCTCAGTACTGTTCAAGTTTAAAACAAGGTAACTGTTGGAGAGCCAGTCACTGATCTAAGTGAAAGAGTGAAATACTATCCAGCTGTGAGGCTTAAAAGACTATATACAGTCAATGTCATCTGCATAGAAATAATTGAGCTTTGTGTAACCCCACAGGTTAGAGACATTACTCGCCCTGGCAGCAGAAGTCCTTCTACAGACTAAATATGAGGGAAACCAAACACAGAGAGTCAGAAAGACAGACAAATCCCTAAAACTATTAAATGTTATGGTCATCAGTCTGAAATTATAAATGGAGAATTGAAAACCAAATCTGTGAGTTGCATAATAAAGACTGTAGTCGACTTTATAAAAGTTTTTCTAATGATTTGCAAACAAATCAGAGCAGACACCAAACGTAGGTTTCTTCAGTAAAAGAGTTACTGCAGCATGTTTAAAGTAAGAGGGAACACACGTCGCTTTAATAATAGAACAACAACGGACCAATAGTGGTGCTGAAGGAGGTAATATCTCTAACAAGTGTGAAAATGGCTTCATCTTACCTATTACTCTAGTTAAATCATTAAGTGTAATCTGAGGACCGTCTTCACAAGCGGAGGAACTGGATCTTAAGTCCATCACTGGACTTACAAAGTGATTGAAAAGCACATTACAATAATCATCAGAGAGTAACAGAGCGTGCTGAGGTGGAGGAGAAACAATGCTGTTAATACAATCAAATAACATCCTGTTAGTGTTCTTATTACGATTGCTGAGTAAGACGACCATTTTTATTTCTGCCTGGCTGATCTACATGGCCTCTCTTTCACACTTGTGACAGTCGATGTTTTTACCCCAACAGTGCGCAGTAGGGTGTCCCGATCTGCCACAATGAAAACCTGGGCTTTGTGCATTTGCTTTAGAGCTGCTTAGTTTGTGCACTCCGCACTCCTGGGAGACGGTTCCAGTTCTAATAAAGTGAAAATGTAATTAAGACTTTGAATGATGCTTATCATTCGAAATAACCTTCCTGTAAGGTCAAAGGTTAAATAAAACATGGTGTTACTGAGTTAAAATAAAATGTTCTTTTTTCCAGTGTAACTTGATTTTTAAGAAAAAAGCAAAGCAAAAACACATTTGTTGTTCAGCATCCTGAGAACTGTTACAGATTGTTTCCCAGAGAGTGTTCTTTAGTATTACCTACATGCTTTCATCGAGAGTTTGGAGAATGTTTGAAGGCTGTTTATCATTTCTTAGAATTTTCTTGTAAGGTTCAAAGGTTAACTAAGACAGCAACATTCTGAGGATACTTTGGTACAAATTATGTCTTTTTTTTTTAACAAAAAATCCCCACCATGTTACACAGTAGCAGTGAAAAAAGATTCTCAAGGCAACATTTTGAAACCGATTCAGAAGGCGTTTGCAGACTCACATGAAGATTATTATTATTTATTTTTTGGTAAAACATCCTTTCAAGCAGAACGTATCACGCTGCAGAGCCGTTGCTGAGGTAACACATTCTAGAATTGTCTTTTTCATGAAACTGTTACAGTGTTACATTGAAACTACAGAAATACACTGTAACCATGGATGAACATTTTCAAGCCAACATGTAAGACTGTGTGATTCTAAGTTTACAAGAACACATCAGGTTGTTAGAAGATGTAATTACACACTAACCTGTGTATCTGAGTACAACATTCTTTTTTTCTGTTACACAAACTCAAACTTACTGACTCATCCTTTAATAAGTATTTTATAATATGACTCCACAAAACTTTTGAATGATTTAAAAAGTTTTGAGTTAAATTTTTAACCTCACAGTCACATCGTGTGAAATAGTAAAGGTAGAGATACATTTTAGTAAATATGAGGTTTGGTTTGGCTGTTTTTAGATCACGTTTAAATAAAACTCGCCCGTGGAGGAGAGGAGAGGGTGAAGCAGGAGCCTCTTCTGTTTCCACAGAGACCAGCCACCTCATGAAGCCTTCATGAAGGGGCTGAGGCATGCTGGGGGATGGAGGCAGGAGTGATGTAGGAGGGGGGCTCCTGTGGGCGTCGTGAAGCGGCCCTGGCAGGTCTTAATGCTGCTGTCAGACGTCCCGGTCCAGCGATGCGCTTTCCTCGCGCTCCATCACCTTTGAGATTATACGACTTTTAAATGAGCCGCAGCCACGGGGAACGGCGCCCGGGGAACGCCTGTCGCCCCACCAGCATGAGCCATGATTTGCCGTGCCATTAATCTCTGCGGGGAGATCTCAGCCGATTTGTCCTCACCGACAAATGAAGCTGTAAAACTTTTCCTGCATGTGACGCTGCTGCCGACGGGACCACAACGCCATCGGCACACGCATCAGGAACCAATCGGGACCCGAGATCTGTGCAAATGTCCGCACACCAAGGAAGAAAGAAGAGACAGCATTTAGGTTTAGGTCTGAACACAGGACAGGCTTTAAATAAAGCAGGCAGGAAATAGCCTGTTGATTACAGCTGGAGGTGGAGTCAGCTGACCACGCTACAGGAAACAGGCCTCTGATGGCGAACCGAACAGCTCAGAAACACACTTCATATTATTGTTTTTAATAAAACAGAGAAGAAACATGGAGGTAAATACTCTGTAAATGAAAAATACTGAAGCACAATAACAGAACTGAGAGTGAGTTAAGGTGGAATTTTATCAATTTAGTCAATCATTGATGTAAATGCCACCTTATCTGCTGATCAGTCAACACTGAATGTGAGGTTTACACTACAGATGGCCTAAATTAACACTTTTAGTAACTACCAAAATATTCTTATGTTTCTGCGATGGTTAATTTACAAGTATGTGCAAACTCTTTAATCAAAACATTTTAAAGGTGAAATATAATTATTGTTGTTATCTATGAAATACCTTAAAACAAATTTCAGTCATTTGCTTGCATTTCTGAACAGAAAAAAACAATTTCAGTGGTTGAATTTTATGCTCTGTGACACCAACCCTCTGCACGTCGTCCTTCGCTACATCTATTGAGGTCTTCCTCTTTTCCTCCTGCCTGGCAGCTTCGACATATCCACGTGTGCAAACCCCCCCAGCTTCTCTGACTCTGAGCTGTCCCTCTGATGGACTCGTTTCTGATCCTGTCTGTCCCACCCACTGAACATCTTCACCTCAGCCTCCATCATTTCCAAACCATCACAGCAGGTCTCACTACCACCATGTAAACCTTCCCTTTCACTCTTGCTGCTCTCCTTCTGTCACAAATCACCCAACACCCATCTCCACCTACTCCACCCTGCCAGCACTCTCACCTCTCTTTGGACTCCAGGTATTTAAACTCATACACCTTGACTAACTCTGCTCCTTTCCTCCGGCCTCCCTCTCATTCACACACATGTATTCTGTCTTGCTTCTGCTGTCTTTCATTCCTCTTCTCTCCATCTCATTCCTCCACCTGTTCTCTACTCCCACTCAGTTTGTTGTTGGACTAATTTTAGTTTTCCACAGATTTCTAAAAGCTTTCACTGTTTTTTTTTAAAGACAGCTGTTCTGATAAATTTTAAGTGCTGTATATTTCAGATATGTCTCCATGATAAACAACAGAGCTTTAAAAGACGTGGACACAATGAACCTAAACGAGTCATCAGATTATTGAATATGTAAAAACTTTAACAGTGAGTTTTGTTTTGATGGCTGTGTTTTTACAGTGTTTCCAGCTCTCGTATATCAGCTTCCTCACCAGCGTAAAAACCGTCTCCTCTTTCTCAGGACCCGTTCGGCCTCGAGGAGCTCCGGGAGGACCGGGAGGAGCATCTCGAGGGCCTGGCTTTGTTTTCTTGTCTCTCTGTCCTCGGCTGGCTGCTTTCATGGCGGTCATTAGGCGCCCGGCCAGCGGCAGTGATGGTTGTCCAAACTGAGAATCAGAAGCTGGAGAAGAGAAACGACACGGAGTCCAGCGGGGAGCCCGAGAGAGGAAAAGTTTTAATGGATGAAAGGAGAGAAGGGGGTCAGTCAGCTGCTCTAACTGGTCTCCCAGGCCCTCCTTAAAGCTCCTCTCTCCATCCTGCAGAGTACAGTAGCTTCTCTAAGCAAAGCTCGGAGTGCCCCGCTGGGTTTGGTGTTTGTTGCCTTTGGGGTGATGATGGCTTCAGATGGTTGCTGGTTGGAGGGGGTAGGGTGGGAGGCTGGATAGCTGTCACCCTGTGGGAGTTGTGTCCTACATCGGCTCTTAAAAGGATCTGAAGCTTCTCTCTTTTCAGTCTTTTTCTCTTCCAGAAGCGAATCCCCAGCTGCCCCGTTACACGCGAGTTTCTAAATTTAAAGCCTCACTGTGGAGGAAAAATAAAGAGACGCAGGGGGAAACTGAAAACACACATGAACAAAAAACAAAGTTATTCTGCTCTGTGCGTCTACAAATCCAAACATGTTCAGACACAATGGAGTGTCAGTCATCTCATTTCCTTCATTTCGGGTCAATTTTTACTTCTAACACAAAAATCAGGCACCAGCCTCTAGATAATGAATACTTTATACAGCAGTAAGATAATTGTTCTCAACGTTACCTCACTGAAAATTACTTTTGCCTTCAAACTTTTTGATTTACTCCCAAACTCCTTAAATTCTATATGTTTAAGTCATTTAGAGACTATGAAATGTTGCTGCTGCACAGTTTCACTTCTACAAACCTAAAATTGCAACATGCAGACAGGTTTGAGTCGTTTTCTGAACAAATGAGAGCGTGGGAGCCTTCAGAGAGTCCCGGCAGGTAAAAAGTCCTAACTTCAGCACGATGAGCAGCAGAAACAAACTGTCCGATCCAGAGAGAGTGAAGAGGGTCCACAGTTTGATAAGCAGAACTGAAGCCGAGGCCCCGGGATGCGAAGCTTATAATCAATTTTTAAAACGTTTCTGACACCGAAAAAGAAAAGGTGTAGGTTTGCTGCTCAGTGTAGACCTCTGAAAGTTCACTTCTCAGAAAAACATGGACGCCCAGAGATCTTTTCACCAGCACACGGCCGTCATCCAGGACTGAGAGGCTTCAGGTTTTTGTTATGGAGAGGCGGGCTCTCCATAAACACCTCTGAATCTACCTGCATGCAGAGAGTCTGCAGCTCTGAGCTACTGAGCTACTGAGCAGTTTTTTTTTGAAAGAACTGAAATGTGTACATACAGATTAAACCCTTAAACACACACAAACACACACACAAACATACACACACTGCAGCCTGTTTAATTCATTCACTTTTTAAAAATCACACTCCAGATCGTCCCCGGCTCTGGATCACTTTAGAGTTAACTTATTATTGCAGAAAACAAAAATCATGGTGACTTAGTCGTCATTAAAATGTGTTTAGAATATGTTTTTGGTAATACTGGCCCTGTATTTGGCATCGGATCAGTATCAGAATTTGCAGTATTGAACACCACTACCCACATAGCAAGCAGGTCTGGCCCAGATCTGGTGTCAAGCCGGCACTGCTAGCTGACTTCTGGCATGATAAGACGTATGCCATCCAGATATGGGCCAGGCCTGGTATAGATGGTACTGTCTATGCGATGGCACGCCATGTCTGGCTCGATTGTGTTTTGGGTTATGTGGCCCAGGCTCATAGAAAACAGGTCTGGCCCGGATCTGGTATCAAGATGGCACTTCGGACTGACCGGTGTCATGGCAGAGTGTATGCCAGCCAGATGTGAGCCAGGCCTGGCAATGACATCACTGTTTATGCGACGGCATGTCACATCTGGCTCGATTGTGTTTTGGGTTATGTTGCCCAGGCTCATAGAAAACAGGTCTTCCCTGGATCCGGCGTCAAGCTGGCACTTCTGACTGACCGGTGTGATGGCAGGGTGTATGTCAACCAGATGTGGGCCAGGTCTGGCAATGATGGCACTATTTATGTTCCTATTTTAGTTAGAAGACCCAAATGCCATGTTGCAATACTATACTGCTATGGTAGCCAATGTTTCAAATGCAGGTTTAACAGGTTTGTGAGTGTATACTTTATCCAAAACCTAGTGAGGGTTTACTCACGTTTACCACCGGGAGGCTGTAGCTCAGGAGGTAGAGCAGGTCACCTATTAATCGAAAGGTTAGTGGTTCGATCCCTGGTTCCTCCAGTCTGCATGTTAAGAGTGTGAATATATATGAATGTAATTAGGAAGCACTCACTTTAGAGAAATTGGGTGACTGTAGCATGTTGTATAGAGCACTTTGAGTAATCTGGGAGACTAGAAAAGTGCTATATAAGAGTCAGTCCATTCAGTGTCTGAGCAGAGTTTTGTCATGTTCTGGCACATGTTGTTATTACATGGCTTAATTAAGGTACACATTAGGCTGACATCTGGGGCCAGAGCTGAAACTGTTCTGGGCCAGCAGTGTGTCTGCAACTGGAATGACGAATGAGGGCCCTTTGGTGGCCCAGATCAGGTTTGCCAGAGGTAGTCCACACATGGGCCAGCACAGGACCACACGTGTGTCTGCAACTGGCCTTGAGGTGATTGTTGATCAAGCAACATTTGAAATTCTTCAAATGAGCTCAGCCTTAAACATCTGTAGCAGTAATATTGTTAAAATAAACCTGCTGGGGATTTTCTATTCTGTAGATTAAATACTTTGACTTTGGAAAATTTATTTACAGTTTGTCAGTAATACAGTTTTATTTACAGTAAGTTGTTTTCAAATTGTTTTACTGCTACTTTTACTAAAGTGCTTCTCCTTCAACCCTGCTGATTGTCAGCTAATGATAAATAGTTAGACCAGGGGTGTCAAACATAGGACCCAGGGACCAAAATCAGCTTGGCAAAGACTCTAATCCGGCCCACAGGACATCTTTGAGAAAATGAGAAGCAGAGTATGACTTACGGACTTATGGACAGATTTTCAAAAATTTTACAGCTTTTCCTGCTGATACAGAGCTCCCCGTGACCAATGTTGACCCAACTGTTTTTTAAACAATGGATCCACAGTGATTTAAAACAAACTAACAATAAAACCAGAGAAAATTTTCTGTGAATTAGCAAAAACTTTCTTTTTCACAATTGCAGGCTGAGCAACAGAACTTGCAAAATTACAGAACTTCTTCTGTAATTTTACACATTTATTTCTTACGGTTTTCCTTTGTCATGTAGAAAAAGTGAGATGTGCGGCTCATAGCGCACTTCTTTTTCTAATACTAAGATCTCTCAGGATTAACTTCTTTCTGTCAGTGTAAAAAGCTTCTCTGGTCCAGCCCACTGAGGACCAAACTGGGCTGAAAATGGCCCACGGTGTAAACCGACACCCCTGAGTTAGATAGACCTACAGAAGAATGCCGAGGACACTGACAGAGCAATGTGTTTTCATGTGGTCCAGTTTGTCGTGTTATAAACTGGAGGAAGATCTAAACACAGAGTTTCACGTTTTTTTCTATTCTTGGCTCTGTGTGATGTCATAGAGCAGATAATGAAGGCCACAGAAACTCCACCCACCAATTGCTTATTTTGCTGATATCTCACAGGTGAGGAGCTGATGACAATGATTATGCTGATCTGTGAAAGTCAAAGAAACGGAACAGGCCTCTTTGTTGTTGTCCTGCTGATTTACTCTGAGTGCAAATTCAATATAAATCTGCTCTGAAAAATTTAGTTTTCATTAATTTAACATTCAGACAGTTTTGTGGTCTTAAATCATTGTCTTGATTATTTGTAACAGGCTGAAAAACAAAGTGTTACATGCAGTGAGCTCCTCAGAAACCAGTTTTTGTAAAACCCCCTCAGACCTCCTGGCGTTCGGCTCTGAGCGGCGTCTCCTCTGCAGCCTCCGAGTTAATTACAGTGAAAGTCGTGGAGGAAAGTCGTTAAAGCCGCCGCTCTCTGCTGCTTATCTGCGAGGTGTGAACAGGTATTTACTCCAGCTGGGAGAGACGCCAGGAGGAACGCCACCGTGCTAACGCGGGATTAGCGGCGGGGCTCTGTCAGCCCGGTTCCTCTGGGGGCCCACGTCAGGAGTGGATCTGTCAGCGGCGTTAATGCTGCTGGGACGGCGTCTGATTAAACACGAGCTGCTGCAGCAGCATCCTGGAGTGTTTCCAGGATCAAGTTTAAATATCAGAGTCGGTGTGATTACATGTGTACACAGTAGAGACAAACATATGTGGACGCACCAGTTTAGAGTTTTTTTTGACACATAAAACACACATGTATGTTAAACAAGAAGAAAACCACCTTCACACTAAAAACAAAAAAAAACCAAGGTCCGAACTATCCCAGATATCTTTACCCCTCCTAACATCATCAATCAGGCTGAGACATCACATGAAGGTGGTCTTCGTCTCAAAGAGTTTAAAAATTTCTGAGCACTTTCACATGAGAGAGGCGCAGAAAAACATGTTTGCTGACTGCAGATAAAACTCTGATAGGAATACATGAAGCGTCTGAGAACACTGAGAATGTGAGCGAGGAGAGGACTGAAAGCTCTGCATGAGAAACAAAAGTGGGCGGTGGTGTGCCACTGGTGGAGGTCTAAGATCATCTGAGATGGTATTTCACTCGAAACCGTTTCCCATCGCCTTGAATCGTCCTGATCCTTTATTACATGAGTTCTGGATGTTGTGTTGACTGATATGTAAAGTGCCTCAGGTGAAGTTGTGCATTTCGGTGTCCACTCTTGCCAAGGTCACAATTAAACAGACAATTTTAATCTCACTGATATTTTTATCAGGATGAATAAATGACAGAATAAAATAACTGTTAAAGGTGTAAAATGAAAAATGTCTGCTTCGTGAAAACTTTGCTTGTCTGTGAACGACAGCTGGGTCATCTGGTTCATTCTCAGACTTGCGCAAAGAAAACTGAGCGAGTGTGATGAAGGCCGAACCCGAGACCAGCGCTTTCAAAGTAAAACTGCAGCTCATTAAAATTTAGCAAAGGTTAAACAAAGTAAAAATGAACAAATTCAGTGGCTTATTTTGTTGACAAAAACTTCTTCGTTACTTTGGGTGAACGTTAAATGAGCTATGACCTCAACAACTCCGAGTTATCCATGGAAAAGCCTTCAAAATTACAACAAAATGTGACTCAGCACGGGACAAAACAGGCAGAAAGAGACTGAGAGTCTCAGCTGCACAAAAACAGCATAACTTCAGCATTTCTTAACTTCACTGCAGAAATCTCTAAAAACTGTCTCTGAAAAAATGCAGTTTTTTGAACAATTCCTGAATGTATAATCTGGAAACACGCAGTATTCCAGCTTAAATCCTGATCCAGCAAACCTTTTGGTTATGTTGGGAAATCCCCGCCAAGTAAATTTAACGCTTGTCCATCTTTGGCCTGTGGCGGTAACGCTGCATGCATTGTGATCAAGCTTTTAATCAGAAGTTTAATCATTTAAGGATCAGTTACAGCCCAGTTTCTCTCTTTTTACTAAACAACAAGATTTTATAGGTTTTACATGTTTAAGTTAACAAAAAAGAGATAAATGAAATTATTTTTGTGTGGTAATCAGACACTCAGAGAACTGCCAGACAGTTTGAGTATTTTAAAGACCAGTGAGGATTATACTTTAAAATAAAACGCTGTGGATCTCAGCTGCAGCAGTAAGTCTGAACAATTTAAACTCCTTGTATTGAAAAGGGGTAACAAAGACAAACGAAGCCCAGCTCTTCAGTTTTTGACTGCTTAAATAAACCTGCCAGAGGTGGCAGAGCGAGGTCGTAGAAAAGAAATGACCGGAGCTTTTACTGCGTTTCTTTTTTTGACAGTTTAAAAAGTTAATTCCAACTCGGATGCATTTCTTTCCTTAGAAACTGTTCGGAGTTCCTGTGAGGGTAAAGGAGCCACGATTACAGCCTTTTATCAAGTTGATGTTGATGATTCTCAGCAGTAGTTTGATTTATCCACTCTTAGTGTGTGTCACAGAAATTCGAAATTTGAAGCACTGTAGGTAGGGTGAGGCAAATTCCCCTCCAGGCGAAGATAATTACACAGTGAGATGTAAGAAATGCACAACTGAATCAGCGCAAGTGCTGAACTCGCAATCGACTCAGGTGCTACCAAACCAACTCATCAAGTGAATAAAAGCAGCAGGATTTTGCTCACGGAGGCCGCTCAGAGAGCGCTCTCGGAGAGCGCTGCAAAACTATCATCTGCAATGAGTCGCTCTCTGCGTGCAAACACGCTAAAAAGTCCTGCTGGTTCTGGGTCTTCAGGTCCTCGGGACCGAGGGGGAATCACTGTCACCCACAGGCTCCAAAATGAAAAGACTCCGGGAAGACCTGGCACATATTCCACAGTTTTGTTGCGCATGCAGACTGACAATAAAGGTCTATTCTATTCTATTAACAGAACAGTCATACTCATAGTTGCACCTGTAAGAGACGGCAGCAAGAAAGCCTGACTCTGCCAGAGGTTCAGCCGACAGAGGTGCAGTGAAGAGTACAGCCAGCACGATACTTACTTAAATATTGCATCCTTCCAAATCTCCAAATGTAAATATAAAAAACAGTTTGACAGTCATACCACAAAATAAGACCTTAATAATGTCATCGGGACTGCGTGATGCCAGTGTGACAGCAGGTGCAGAAAATGAAGGCGTCACTAAAAGCAATTAAAGCTTTTATTATATTCTAAGTGCTTCATTTGGATTTACAGCTGCAGCCTTGATTTTGAATGTTTCTGCACAAAATATATTTTTATTAGACATCCAGAAAAAGAGATGCAAACCGCTCGGTTTACTGAAGGTTAAAGACAAACTGCTGTTGTGTGATGATCAAGAGGACATGTAAGGTTCATGTTATTAGACTTTTTAAGAAATACACCACCTTTGGTGTCTGTTAGATAAATGAGGTCTGTGGTATTTAACAGGATGACGCCCAGTATTACTACATGCTGATGCAACACTCACCTTAATGGCACTAATGAGTTGTTGGGGTCTGACTTTTCTTCTGGCGTCAAAAACAACAAATTTTCAGGTTTTACAGAAGAAACTTCCCTAAACATTTTTTTTTCAGATCTACAACTGAAACCACACATTTCTAAAGTTCTGAGTTTTATACAAGCCGCAGAGTGGGAATAAAACGTTTGTAATCACAAAACGAAGCAGAGCTCGAACGTCTCCGCCGTGGCTTTAATCAGCCTCGATTTACATGACGGACAGACTTCAAACAGCGTCTGTCTTTGTCAATCAAGTGTCACCTATAAAAAGAGCCTTCCATCACATTTCACTGACAACGAGAATCGAGAGGACAGATGAGATGAGCTCAAAATGAATTTTTTCCTCAGCGATAGCATCACCCTCCTGTGAACGCCGTCGCGCCGCGGCTCCAGAAGACTGATAAGAGCGACTCCTGCCTTTTAAAAAGGCAAAATGACGTGCAGGATACGGAGACACGGCCGCTCTTAATTCTCACTTTATCTGGCAGTAGTCGTGGTTTGAATATTTGTGCGGCAGGGTTGGCTCGCTGTGTGTTTCTCTGCCTGTAAGTCGCCGCTGAGGTCTTTGTGTCGGATTTTGTTAAATTATACAGCAGCTGATAAAGCTTCTCTGAGTATCTGCTGCTTAAAGAAGTTAAAGAAGAAAAAGAGGATGGACTAGAAGAGTGGGGTGGAGGGGAAGAGCTGACTTTGAAGAGCAGGTGAAAGATTCTTTTAATCCACTCGGCAGATTTGGCGCCACAAAGAGAGAAAGAGAGGACGAATCCAGGCCGACTTAATGCGTCGCTCCTCTTCTTCCTGCTTTTCTCTCCTCGTCGTCGCCACGTCTCAAAGTAAATCATCACCTCAACAGGTCATTCATGCAATAATTGAGCCCTGAACTCTTAAAGTTGTCTTAAAACGATTGAGAACAATCAGTCAGAGGGTGGAGGTGAGGTTTAACAACTAAAAATGTACAGAAAGACCAGAAGCCAGTCAGCCTCAGTTTGAAGAAACTGACAGAAAGCCGAGAGGCACAGATTCATATCCACAGATTTTCAGAAACCTTCCCAGCAAAGCAAATTACCACATGATGTGAAAATTTTAAGAAAGACCAAAAAAGCCAAATCAGAAATCAGAGCAACACAAAAGCGAAAACAAACAGAGCCTAAAAGACTTCAATAGAAACAAATGGTGAACAAAAGGGGTTGAGAAATAAAGACTAGGGTTAAAAAATGTTCACCGCAGTATAAAGAAATGGATGCAAAAAGACTTCAAACTGAAGCAAACAGCCACAAAGACTATTGACACAAATATCAGCCTCAAAATCAGATTCAGACTCAAACTTACAGATTTATAGAAAACGCCTCCACTAAATGCACAGACAAAAACACTGAGACAGAAGCTAAGAGGTTAAAATGGAGAAAACAGAGACAAAACTTGACACACTGTGAAAACCAAAGTAAAAAAAAAAAAAAAAAGCAAAGATAGAAGATAAATTAAAAAAAGATCACTACAAATATACATGAAATGTCCACAATCTAAAGCAAATATCAAGAAGGAAACACAAAAGATAGATATTTTTTTTAAATGTCCAGAAGCTGACGACTTGAAACGTTAAAAGAAAACAAAGTCACCATAAACACACATGAAATGTCCACAGAAAAATGCACACTGGCCTCAGAGTGCATCAGTATGGATAAATGAATAGAAAACAAAGGTCATCTTTGAGAAACAAACTGATGTACTCTCCACAGCTGAAAATACTGAAGGGAAACAAAGAGAATAAAGAAAAGACATGAAGATGTACAAAAAGTGACACAAAAAGATGCAAAGATTTTAAAATCTGTTAAATAGTCTTTCTGGGTTGATGTTACTGAACTCAACCTCTCTAGACTCGGGTTATTGGCCTACCTTTGATCATAACTATTAGTGTTAATAATCTTATTATCTGTATTTTTCTGGCCGGACTCTGGCGGACGTCTTCAGCCTGCTGCAGATATAAATTACACCCATTGAATTATAAAAATATCCATGCTTCTTAGCAGACAGAGCCTCTCTTTTTTATGTCCTCCAACACAATTAATATGATGACTTTGAAATAGTAACCACAGTCTCACTTTCTTCCTTTTTAATTCTTTTTTTTCCCCTTCGTCTGATGTCACGGGTCCATTTTGGTCGAGTTTTACTTCCGTTTGTCCGTCCGCAGCAGAAGAATTGGCTGCACGAGTCTGAAATATGAGTCCTGTAATCACTGCGAGGGAGGAATGAGGCCGCAGAGTTCACAGCGTCTTAATTAGTTTGCAGTATATGTGTAATTATTCCTGCATTTTTAAATTCACTTAAGGCATTGCTCCCGTTCTCCTTGCTCGCCATTTTTTAAGGATCTGGTTCAAGGATGTCCTGCAGTTACTAATCAATCCCGCATCAGACCCAAAAAGCTCCGTGTAATTACAGCCTCTGTTTTTTCTGAGGAATGATCCGACGTATGGATTTAAAACCAGATGCCATTTTTAGACTCCACACTTTTCTTTGTCCTCATCATTTAAAAGAAGCCGAGTTGCAGGACGAGCTGCAGAGCTGAGCACCGACCGCCTTTGTGACATTCACCATAAAGAGAGTTTACAATCAAATACATAGAAAAGCGTACGTGATTTTAGAAGGGAAATCTACGACATTTTAAAATCTAGTTATTTAAGAGTGTAATAGTCCTCACAACAAAGTAATCGACCATTTCTTTGCCTTATGACAGCAACGAGATGCGATGCAGAAAATATGGAAATAAAGGAAGATATTCAAAATACTGTTTTCTATAAAGTCACCACAAACAGATGCCAAATAATTATATATAGAATTAACAAAATACTCAAAAGGCAACACAAAATGCCCATAAACGGATCCTAATTTCCCACAAATTGATGAAAAAATTAAGACGAGATAATCGTCCAAACATGTACATATACATATACAGCTGTAGTGAAATAATAACTTTTAACAGAATAGAAACAGTTGAAATAAAAAGGTGTATTTACATCTGTGAGAGTCTTTCTTGCTGGTATTCACGGTCACGTTACTTTCTCCTCTCCCTGCTCTCAGTCTGGCTGTTCGTATATCTTCTTACATACAGAGTGGAGCAGACAGAGAAACAGCAAAAGTAAAGGTAATATTAATATTGTTGACAAAGTCATACTTTAAGTGCAATAAAAGTCTGAAAGTCTCTGAAACTTTGAAGCCCTGGAAATTATTATGAGTTGGCTTTCCTCACAGTAACCACAAACCTGCATGAATATTCATACCAAATTAATGAGAAAGACGTTTGTCCTTGTCATTTCATCAGCTGCACCTTTGTGTTATCATAAAGTGACTCACTGAGCGTTTTTCTAACCCTATTAAAATTCAAAAGGTGCTATGTTGAACTGAAGGGATGGTGAGTTTGTCCAAGGTTTTCTTCTGTGCCTGAAAAAAACTCGAACCTTCGGCGCCTTTTGTTTCCTTGGATCTCGACACGGCGACGTTAATGATGCTGCCATTCAACCCGTCGCTCATAAATGGAAAAACATCAACAGAAACCAGCATAGAGGAGGATGGAGGTGGGCTGACGTTAATGCTGCATTCACAGAAATTTAGACTTTTTTGCTCCTCAGACACGGAAACATGTCCCAGTGCTTCCTGACATTCAACTGTTCGGACATCCCTCAGAAATCAATTTGCTTTCCGGGTTTGTGCTTATTATTTTGTTCCTTTAAAAGTCAAGCTGACACGGCGGATGACGGACTGTCACATTCTTCTTGTTTCCTTAAAGTGTATTCAAACTCTGAAGAAAGAGCCTTCTGCTTCCAGGGAGATTGCACAGTCATCAGGATTTCTGAGGAAGTGCCACCGTCAGGGTAGGAGTGATTTTTCTGAACAGAACAAGAGAAAAGGTTTTATTTTTTCCCTTTGCTTCATTTCAACAGGGGAGCACAGAGGTGGTGTTGAAGAAGAGCCAGCGAGGAACTCTGCGAGAGCTGCGACAGGTCTCTAAAGAAGAAATGAAAACACTGCATCTTCTTCAACATACACGTTTTAAAAGAACTGCCCTGGCAGTTTTATTCCTTTAATGCAATCGTCAGGTCCTAACCTCGTAGCGGCCCGCCACCTTGCCTTTCCCCAACGGCCACAGCCGGCCATCATGTTTCTACAGTTTGTTTGTGTGTAAAAACCTTTTTGCACATGCTGCATTTTAAAATATTTCAGTAATATCAACACTGAGGAATAAATCATGAACTATAAATAAATACTTGACAAAATATTTTGCAATATTTTACGTTTTTACCCTTCAGTCAGTGGAGCTCACTTCTGTCCAATGACAGCAATGCTGAGGTGAGTTGTTGAGGATATCCTGAACTTTTCTGTTGGTGAGTGCTGCCATTCTTGTTTGCTGTTAGCTGCCGTTAGCTAACAGCCATAGCTATGTTAGCATTGTGCTTCCACAGACTGAATGGGCACATCTCACAGATACACACAGTGCCGTTATTCATTAAAACTACCAAAGTAGTCTTGCGGTGAGGAGAAATTCTGATTGTGTTTCAAAGGCCGGATTCATTTTCTTTTCTTAAATACATTAAGAGAAAAGAAATAGTTAAAATAAGGAATAGTTACAATTAAAAGGATTTATTTATATTGTTACTAGTTAATGTTTTCTTTTCCACTTCCAAACCTTTCAGCTTAGTGTGAGAGTCTTTGTAGTGGAGCCGAGAAAAACAGCAGAATTCAATTCAGTTTTATTTATACAGCACTAAATCACAACAACAGTCGCCTCAAGGCGCTTTACATTGTAAGATAGACCCTACAATAATACATACAGAGAAAAACCCAACAATCATATGACCCCCTATGAGCAAGCACTTTGGCAACAGTGGGAAGGAAAAACTCCCTTTGAACAGGAAGAAACCTCCAGCAGAACCAGGCTCAGGGAGAATTCAAAATAACAGAAGTATCGTTGGCAATGTCTTACTGTAAGTGCAACTTTTTTAGTTTGCTCTTAGTGGCTTGTTTCTGTGTCAGCTGTGTTAAGGTACAAACACCTTAAAATACTCAAAAAGTTAAATTTCATATTGCTGTTAATTTTTGACACCTGTGGGAAAGAGTACGTTTTCTATTTGTGGTATGCATAAAGCGTAACTGTTTTCAGAGGTGAGCTGTTTTATGCGATGGCCAAAAGTTAGATTATTTTATTTCTGAGTAAAACATACATTTGAGTCTGTTCATATAACATTCACTCAAACAGTAAAGAAGTTATCTTGGCTTAACAGTTTGTGATCATGCCAAAAAAATTAACATGATCTCATGAATTAGGAGTCCCAAAATATATCCTCCCACTTCACAGCTCTATAAGAGCAAGCTGTTTTTTAAGACGCCAATTAAAATGTGGCAGTAACACGACTGCCAATTTAGTTCGAAAACTTCATATACCCACTGTGTTTGGTGGGCTGCAGAGGGCTGTTATTTTTAAATCGAGGATTGTTTAGTTTCACTGAAACAGGATTGGAGAACAGTATCACGGTAGTTTGTGAAATACTCGTAGCAGTTAATGTATATACAGGTGTTCTTTCTACCTTACCAATTTAGATGAACATGTTTTATCAGCAGCCTAGCCTCACTTTTTTCCCGTTCATGTACAAGTTTTAAAGGCTGAAACAATCTGGAAGCTGGAGGGCTGCTCACATGGTTGTTTGATGTGGACCTCGGACTTTGGTCCACACCAAACTGAATTCATTTCATACAAAATGAGAAAAGTTTGCTTGAAATTCTTGAAAATGCTTTAAAAAATACAAAAAACAAAAATATGCCATAAGAATTCACAGTCTTTGCTCAATACTTTGAAGGACCTTTGGCAGCAGTTACAGCCTCATGGGTTCTTGGCACACCAATTTTTGGTTCTCTATAGAACCTCTCAAGCTCCATTAGATGTGATTTTTACACCGTGCTGTTAGATTTTGATGCAAGTTTATTTTTTGGTAGCTCACGTCACAAGTTGTAGCTCAGGTCGGGGGTTAAATTACATCCCCTCACAACGTTGAAGCTGGTAGGGAAATATTTAAAACTAAAAAAGTTCACTGTGTCTGGATGACAGACAAACCTTTGATAAAACAGCATAATTTCACAGTCTGGGAATGACAACGTTTTGGACTTTACCTGCACCAAAATCAGTAATACAATTACCTCAACCCACAAAAAAAGTAGGAAACTGTATTCAGCCAAGGCACGAATGCCTCACTTCTCATACAACTCAAGGCTCTGAATGATCTCCTGTTTTTATTTTGGTGCCAAACAGCTGAAGGTGAAATGATTCTTCCATTTAGAAGATTCAGGGTGATTTAACAAAGACATATTTCATGTTTTTAAATGTGGGGCTGTGTCTAAATGCACCCATCACTCTAACTATATTATTTTGTCCCCCAAAACTGTGTCGAGGGGACTGAGGACAATGACAGGAAACAGATGGCTTAAAAGACACAAAAGCGATTAAAAGAAAGCAGAGTGCATTTACAGCTGGCTTCTGCTCTGAGACAAAGAGGCATTAAAAGTTACAGAAGTGACTGGAAGGTTGTTGGTTTGAACCTTGGAACAGTGGAAAGGGTTACGGATACAAAGTGAACGTGTGCTAATGCTGCCTAAATCAGCTCCTTACACAAATAAGGTTTACTTTGTGTTAGCATTAGTCGTCATGCAATTGTTTCATCACATTACTTCTATTTTCCTGTCACCTAAACAGCAGAAGGTCTAAGTTAAATTAGTACATAGCATCATTTAAGCACTGTTTCATCAGCATTTCACCTGCTCTAACAATTTTCCAAATATATAATGTAGTTTTTACATCAGATGTCTTTTTTGGGTCTAGATGCATTTGTCATTTACTATTTTATTTCGTTCATCCTTTTCATCCAGGACTCATGAGCACCCCCTGCTGTTCCTTTAGCTAAACTGCAGCCAAGTTCCATTCATTGGCTCCACGATAAGCACTACTAAGATGCTAATGTCGAAACCCATAAAATAAATAAATAGGAAATTAAATATCAGATTGGTTTGAGACAACAATGAACATTTCCAGAAGAAAAATGTCCACCCCATGAAATTTAAGCTTTTTGGACCGTGTTTATTCTGGAGTGTCTCATAAGGACTGTGTTCCTAATAAATGGACCTATTTATCCAGTATGAGGCTATAATGGGGGAGCGGGTTAAAGACTCAGTTCTTGCATTCATCATGCAAGACTGGAAGTTACCAGTGAAGCTGCTGCCTGACACAGCTGGAGCACGCTCTGGTCATTTCACACATAAAAAGGAGAAACGATGCTGCTATAGTGCGAGCCCCGATCCCAGCAGCAATGAACCTCTGGGAGTCAGGAAAACTCCACCTGCTGCTTTGATCGTCCAACACTTGACTGGAAAATCTGCTGGAAAAAGGTGTTCCCTTTGCTCTTCAACCACCGACAGGAAGTCAGAGGCTGACTGCTTCTCTTGTCATGTGTCAGCACGCCCTGAGCACAGCATGATGCAAAGTGTGTGTTCAGCTTTAGCTGTTTTTAGTTGTCCGTGCAACCATAATGAGATCTTAGTTTGTACTCCCATTCCTGGTGGGTGTTGAACAATGTCAAAGGTCAGCACCTCCAAATCTGAGAGCATGGATCTCAGCTGAAAAAGAGTGGAGTGCCGTCTCCAGCCTGGAAATGAGTTGCTGCCCCACGAGGAGGTGTGCAAGTCTTACAGGGTCTTTGTTCACCAGTGAGGGGATAGAGGCGGGACACAGACAGCACACCGTGGTAAACGAGAGTGTTAGCATCCTTATTATAGCTTTAGTTGATTCTGGAAGGTTTTAGACTATTTTTAAACACAAGAATTTACAACAAGCACCGCTGAGAGACACTACATGCTGTGTGTGTTGATTTAAAAACTAACGCTGCAGGCTTTTCTGTTTTTCAATTAAAAAATTAACAAAATGAAATTTGCCTTGGGTGCTATTTGCACACAATATAAAAATAATTAATAATAATTAGTTAAGCTAAAGGCAAACGGTAGAGCCAGGAATAACGATGCTTCGGGTTAAGTGCTTCACCCTCTTCTCGGCCTCACGATGTTGAAAAACGTAGTGTTTGAAATGTAAATGTGTGGCCGGTCGCACGTCTCTCAGTATGCAGCATATGGAGCGGCAGACTGACAGAAGGTAACTCTGATATTCTGCAGCAGATGAGAAAGTCGACACCTTGCAGTGAGACGTGTGTTTTATCCAATCCTGCCATCACCTCCAACAACAAATAATACCTGCGCCTCGGCCACATGAGCAGCAGCAGCAGCCACCAAATCTCATTAAGTCAGAGATGGGAGAGGCAGCAATTGTTTTTTATGCTGTGCCCCCTACACACACACACACGCACACACACACACACACACTTCTCGGCAGTGTCGGAGCATAAAAATAAAAGGCGGTCGAACCTCCTCCCCTCCTCCTGTGCCGCCTCTGGCTCTGCGACGGGATGTTCTCATCAAATCATTACTTTTATTAACGGTCAGATGGCTTTTTAATAGAATCGCTTTATTATGTCATTTCTCATTTTCGCCCTCACGGTGAAATTTCATCCCCCTGTTTTGTTGATGTTGTTCTTTTCTCTTTTCATATTTTCTGCTGTTTATGGCTGCAGGGTATCGACGCCAGCGAGAGAAATTTTTACATTTTGGAGGATGATGAGGAGGGGCAGGAGGGTGGGGGAGTGAACAGGTTATTGGTTTCTGTTTGTTTCTGATAATTTGTTTTAGGGAACATCTAGTCCTCTCTCGCTCTCTCTCCGTGTTCACGCTGAAGCTGAGAAGTTTCAGAGTTATTGATCGGTCCCCCCGGGAGTTTTACCCACTCGTTCAGGAGTAAACATGTAACGTGCAGAGAGATTAGCTCCGGTTTGTACAAATAACACAAAAACAAGAAAGGAAAACAGAACGTGCCACAGGTGAGCTCTGAAATCATTAACGTAAGGAACAAATTAATCTGAAAGCCAGGACGTGCAGTTAGTAATAGCTTTCAGAGAGAAACATGCACTAAAGCAACATTAGTGACTTACACTGATGTCAGCAAAACACGGCGAACAGTTAAATTCCATCATTAGCATAAACTCTTTAGCACAAGTTCTTGGGCCGACATCATCAAAGACTTTCTGCCAACACTTTTTGAAAAATGAAATTCAACACAGCCGGTCCCTCTTTGTGTTAGCTGGCTCAACAAAACCTGAAACTCCAGTCAGAGATAAGCGCTATCACGATGGTCCTTATCAAATTTTGGGCTCTCTGAAGGATCCCTAAGAGTGACACCTACTTTAGTTAGAGATGTTAGCAGATGAAGTTAAAATGGTGGTAACCATTTATACTCATCATTTATCTGTATACATCAGTACATCTGTATATTAACTCACTGTATAGCAATATAAACATCTGTATACGTAACTTATTTGTACATAATCTGTTCATAAGTATTCCAACCTTTTATTATACCCTTATCTGTATATAATCTGCTCTCACTGCAGTTACTGCTCTTGCTCTTCTGATTACATGCAAACTGTATTTTGTCACCCTGTATTTATACATGTGTAATGACAATAAAGTTGAATCCTATCCTATCCTAAAAATCTATGAAGCACATACAAAATAATAATAATAATAAGATCCATTTAATTATTTTGTGACAGAGTCTGCTCTCGGTGCTGCTGTTTATTTCTCAGGGGTTCGCTGCACATTAGAGCTCTGAAACTTTAAACTGGATCCATTTCAACATTAAAGCTTACTGTCCCAAAACCTGATAAAGGAGACATGTAAATCGCTTCCGTTTGTCGCAGACCAAAGTGCAATGGTCTGCTGATTGAGCAGGTATTCTTGATGTGTTGTAGTAGCTGCAGTTCCAGCGCTGCAAAATAAACTCAGCATATAACAACGTTTCTACTTGAACAGGATTTTTCATCTATCCGATCTCGTCTGACTCGTGTCCACGAACACGAAAAGAAAGCTGTCCAGTTTAAAAAGCTGTCCACAACCATTTGTGCTTTTAATATGGCATCAATTAAAAGTATGTTTCTCGGTCAGGTTTAGGCACTTAAAACAACTTTGTGCTTTTGCACGAAAACGTGACAGTTTGTGTTCATGAACACCAAAAGTAACTTTCCTTCGTGACTTGATTGATTCCATGTTCATGCTTGTTGTCACATAAATATGAGTTCATTTACTGGTTTTTTTTCTTGAGATTACTTTTTGGTATGAGATCAGGGTATCAGTGTTAATGAAAAAGTCTGTCATCTGTTTATGTTCACGGATAAGAATCGCCACACTTTTTTCATGACACTGACCGCGTACTTCCAAAGAAAGTATATTTCATAGGACATGTCACCATGGCAACAAAGACAACAGCTGTAAAAGAAGTGTTAACCGCAAGCAAGCCTTACGGTGCATACACACTGAATGCGATAGAAGCAACCAGAGCTTCAGGTTTACATGTAAAGTCAATGGTAGAGTGCGATCAAGCGCGGGGGTCCCGCAAAACTTCAGAAGTAGATTGGCGTTGCGAAAACGCTTTTCTGCCTGATTCGCGCGAACAATTAGCGCGACTGATGCAATCGAAAATATGCGCTGCAGTTTGTGTGGTGCATATTGGTCATTCACGCTTATTACGTCTACCGCTCGAGTCGGAAAAATCTGAACTCCAGCTTCAAGTCGCGCCGCGACAACCAATCAGGAGCCTGGTGACGTGATGTTCTGACCTAGTTCAAAGGGGCAGGTCCAGCCAAAGCCATTCATTCTTCAGTCCTTTTTATTCCTGTCTCTCTGTAAATAGTTATATTTTATATATTTATGTTTAATGTTTTTCTGTTTGAGAATTTTAATATTATTTCAAATAAATTTTTGTAATGAGTAATGTCTCAGGTCTACTACACAGCAAATATTGGCACACAACTTGACACATGTAGAATTTATTTCATATTATACTAATGAAAAAATATACTACTATATAGGAACATAGTGAAGACCAATTATTTAAGAGAATAAAGAGAGGTTAGTTTATTTTGGAGGCAAGCTCCATTTATTAAGAAAATTTTAAAAAGGCGGGAACGCTCCTTAGAGGTTTGTGGGTGGCCCAGAGCCGTTGTGGGGAAGTCACTGGGACTTCAAATAGGCTATTCTTTTGGCTGCCAAGACACAGCTCCCTCCCTCCGCCGAGAAGTGGGCCATGAACTTCTCCCTCACCAGGACAGCCTCTCTGGAGGAGTTGTTGGCTGCTACATGACCCAGGCCTTGCAACGGCTCCGCCACAGCAGGTGCCACACCCCTCACAGCAGGTGCCCCTCTCTCGTCCAAAAGGCGCAGAAAATTGTGGAGAACACACGTCGCCTTCACACACTTCTCCGCAACTTCAGGACGGAGCTCCATGGAGCGCGGATACAACCTCCACTGTGAGGACAGGATACCGAAGGCACACTCCACTAAATATTGATATACTGTATAATACGTAATTATAAGATCGCCTAGGTAAATGTTAGTTATTATAGAAGAATAGTTATTTTCTTTACTATAAAATGGAAATTATTATTAGTTTTTTCAAAAAAGGCCAGTTAATTAAAAAATAGAGTTTAAGTAGACATGGCTAACATACAACTTGGTGACACTTTACAGATTTTTGAGGGTATATCTGTGGGTTTTGGGGGCTTGGGAGGTTTGGGCTTTGTTTGGATTTTTTAAAATAAGGTTTTTTTAAAGAGGAAATTAGCCCGAGCAGACACGCAACCCGGCCGACGACCCTGTCACATCCTCCTGACCAAAACATCTTTCAGCGAGGGCTTTTAACTGGCTAATAAGCCTCAAGGGCAGGAAGGACGCTGATATTGAATATTATTTTCCCCACTCTTCATTTGGTTTTGGGTTAACAAACGGCGGCAGGCTCCGTCTGAGGCAGCGACGGCTCTAATTGTGGCGGGGCTGATTATCTTGGGCTGGAGTGCCACAAGAGAGGAGGACAGAGACGGAGTGACTGTTAGCTGAACTGGCAGGTGGTAAAACAGCAATTATAAAACTAAACTGTGTTGCCTCTCTGAAAGCGTGTCTTATTTGTAACGAGTGAAGTGATAAAAGAGGAAAATAATTGGATTTTTTTCCCTCTGTCGTTCTCGCCCTCCAAGTCTTAAACGTTTGAGGAAAAGGATCTTTGAACAAAGTTTATTCCATTCTAACCTTTGATTAACGGTTTCCCACTCGAGGCCATGCTGTAAAAGAAGCAAATTATTCTCAAGATCAAGCTTTTAGCTAACTCATTATCTATTTGCCATCTCTCCTCTGTTTTCCCCTCCGCTCTCGCTGACTCTAAATGATGTGTCTGTCCTGCGAAAGTGTGTGTTAAATGCTCATTTACAGTCGGTTGTGTTTTTGTCTCGATTGAACAACAAGACGGATATTTTATTTTTATTTTTTTTATTTAGGGGGCCAATTAGAGGAAGAGTCCGACCCCACTGACATTTCAGACGCTGAATGACCCGCCCTCGCTGTCTTTGTGTGTCATTTTAGATCCTTCTTTAAAAAACATCAGCCACTGGTGGGAGGGACTTGAGGGCAGATAACCAGAAGGTTTTAAAAAAGTTGATACTTAAAGTTGGCCACCAGCCGGGCGCGATGAAATGAGAGAAGAAGTGAAACTTTTGCAAAGTGAGCGGAAACTGTCGGAGGCACAAACAGGGCGGTTATTAAACCCAGGGAACATCGCAAGACGGTGTTAGAGACCAAGTGTTGCTCTTTAAATCGGGTTCATGTAAGGTCCCATACAAGGACCTTATAACAAGGGATCGTATTTACTGGTTGATTAAACAGAAGGAAAAAAGTTTATTTAAAAGTTCATTAAAAATAAAGAAAACACAGGAGAAAGTCAAAGCTGAGCCCAGACTAATGAAGAAAAATGTAGAAAACCAGATTTACTTTTGAGAACTATTTTTGCTTTTACTCAACTGGATCGTTTGAGAAGCTTAAAATGAGTTTTACTCAAAGCAGCCAGTTAGATTTCAAGATATGAACTCTCTGTAAAATGTAGGCAACAATAAACTCCCAATGTCTCGGTGGCCACGAGTTGGAGAGCCACATTTCTCCTGACCTCATTAATGGTGGAGGGAGCCTAAGTCCCAGATGGTTTGCAAGCTGTCCAGTGTAACATATCACTGTCTTCGGCGGACTAGGTAAACTTCTATCCATCCATGACCTTCTACAGGGACACCGAGGTGTTCCCAACCCAGCCAAAAGACAAAATCTCTCCAGTGTATCCAAGGCCTCCTTCCTGGTGCGACATGCCTGAAACATCTCACCCAGGAGGCATCAAAGAGGCATCATCCTCAGATACCTGAACCACCTTAAGTGGCTGCTTTCAGTGCGGAGGAGCAACAGCCGTATTCTGAGTTCCTCCTGAATGGCCGAACTCCTCACCCCTTCTCCCAGGGAGAGCTCAGACACCCTTTGAAGGAAACTTGCATCCATGACCTCACTCATTTGGACACCACACCCATCTCCTGCTCCACCCTCCACACCTTCAATGCCTTCATTTGGGGTAACTCAGTCCTGATGTGTAGTAGTCATTCCACCTTTCTACAGCTGAAATCCAACAACGTCACACTTGGAGGTGGCAGTTCTCATCGTACCCTTTTGATGCTCACCTGAAAACCACCACAGTGCGACGTGAAGGTCACGCCTGATGAAGCCAAAAGCAGCAGGTCACGCAGAAAAAGCAGGATCGCAACCCAAACCAAACTGGAAACCCTCTAACATCCCGATAAATTACTATGTCCATAAAAGTTGATGTGCAGGGGCTGATCTTCGTTTTAATGATCTTTGTTAATCAGCCTCTCAGGATGGGGTAAGATCTGAGAACAGTCTAAGGGAATATCCAGTAGAATCTCTGCTTTGCAGCACTCACCCCTACTGTTTACATAGACTGGTTATTTTCTGGAATGTGAAAAACTTTTGACTGTACAGCAAGATAAAGGAGCTTTTGAGTGTGACAACTTCAATTTGTTGTCTTTGTAAGCAGCACCAGCTTATAACGTCTGTTCATCCCTTTCACACAATCCAGCTAATGGCCTTGCTGCCTCGAGGCTAGATCCAACGCTTCACAGCAGGCGGGACGTCTAGATGTGCCGAGCTCGGGATGGATCTGACTGAAACTACAAGCTAACTGGCTAACGACTTGAGCCACTAACAACCCTGGATAATCTTCCCTTCTCACTCTTAGACTGACCTAAATTTACGAAATGGATTTTTATTCAGTGTAACTCAAAACTCTGACTGAACCCTTTATTAAGGTCCTGCCCTCAATAGACAGGACTCAGAAGCTAGCTCAGAAGCTACAGCCAAGCTCTCTTTTCTGAAGTCTTTGGTTTGCTGTTTGTTTCCCGTCTTCTGAAGCACTTTGTACCCCTGTTTTTGAAAGGTGCCATTTTAATTAACACAGGTTATTATTCTTATCTTTTATAGCGTATGTGCTATTTAACTTGCTCGGCACTGTGTTAGCATTACTTAAGCGCTGGAGCTGTAAAAACAGGTGTATCCACCATAGAAAGTGATCCGTTTTGGGGCATTAGATGTTTGCCAATACATTTATTTTCCTGCAGTTTTAATAACTCTGTAACACCAGCGAGCCCCATCTTTTCATTTGTGAACCTCTGATACGGTCAGCGCATCGTGCACCCGTCCTGCTGCTGAGTGAAGATGATTGTGCGATTCCGAGCGCGGTTTTCTTCTCAGAGCTCAGAGTTGACCTCGGGTGTCTGCGGGGTCCCGTTGTAAGGCCGGGGTGTATATTTCATACCTTTCTCTGATGAATCAGGAGAGTTTTTCTCATCAGAAATATTCCTCGTTGCGATCGTCTCTCTCTCAGCTCTCCAAACACTCGTCCATCTTCCTCTTTCCTCCGGCGGCTTCAGCCTGCTGCTGCTGCTGCTGATACAAACCAGTGTGTTCATCTCAGCCAGCTCTTTAATATTTCATCTGCAGCGATATGATGTTCCAGGCGCGGCCGTCTCTGCTGCAGCTGCACGAAGAAACTCTGGAATAAAGACATGAAGAGTTTTATTATTCGCATTTTCTCTCTGCCGGTTTCATCTCTGAATTATTAACATCATCACCTACCTGCAGCGAGTTTGCAGGCAGTAAATATTCACCTCGCATTCAGATGCTCATTAATTAATGACAATGCTGGACTGAGAATTATGGATTTTAATATTGTGAATAATTTATGACAAAGCTTTATTTTAACCAGCTGCAAACAACTAATCAATACAATGAGCTGTGGATGTGTTAGCGAAGACTTTGCTGTGAGGAAAAACTTTTTTGGCTCATGTTTAATTTTTTTCCAGCAGTTTTAATTTATCGCACAGCGACTTTCATCTTTCTGTCAGACTATTTTTTTCCCACAGTAATGAGCCCAGAGCCGCGACCTTCCGCCTCAGCAAACATTAGCTTTAAAGCGGTCGACAAAGCCACGGCGTTTAGCTGCCGCGTGACCCTAGCCTCGACCGCAGTAATTATTTTCCTCTTTCTAAGCATGGCGGGGAAAGCAGAGGCCTTGGAAAGAGAAAGAAAACAACATCCACATCTCACAAATATGGAGACAAACACCAAGAGAGTGTTTCCCGACTAAAGGTCAGAGTCTCTTTATCTGCAGCTGTGAGTTCACAAATAGGAGAGTTTATCTGGTCAGAAGCGGGGAGGGAATTCAGCATCGCTGCAGCGTGGTGGACGAGAACCTGGCAGAGCACAAACTAGAAATCTGACAGGAAAAGTTATACTCTTATTTTAAAGGCGTGCTCTTTAGAACATTCTTAACAGGTTAGCAAAGTTTCCCAAGTTTCAGATATCTGTAATAATTATAAGACTATTTAAAACGGCAAAAACTGCAGTTTATTCACGTAAACCAGCCAACCGAGGCTTCCTCCTCCGGCACAGACTCTTTACAGCAGAAATAAACATGTTTACAGATGATATACAAACTGGTTTGGTCTCTGTGGATAATTGAATCCTTCATAACAGCTGCACGGGGCGAATTTTCATATTACTTACCTGTTTTAATTGCATTAAGGCTTAAAGTTTTCAACATTAGGGGCGTGGCCTCTTTGACAGGCAGCTGTAGCTGTTAGCTGTCTGCTAGACTTCACCTCAGCTAATTGAACTGGACCTCTTGACTATGTTTGTGCTGTTGTAATGTAATGTAATTATCTGACAAGTCTGAGCTCCAGTTTGGGTGAAATTCTGGGATTTTATTTGTGCGTTACTAAGTATCTGATTAGTCAAAATCTGTGTGATGAACCCATACAAACCTGGCTCTCTCATCCAAAATATGGTAACTTGTGACTCCAAAATAACCACTTTGGTGGTGGCCAAAGTGCTGACTTTTAGGTGATGTCATGGCAGTTCATCACATATCAAATCTATGGGTAAGAAAAAGGCAAAGACAGGAAGTAAAACCAGATAATTTACTGTGACTCAAACAAGCAAAATGCTGCAAAAACCAAAAAGAGATCAAAAAAAGAGAAAAAATGAAGAAATGTTTGTGGATGTGACATTATTCAGCCTCAGGACAACATCATTAGTAAGCAGGTTTAAAATGCCAATTAGTGACATCACAGTTACTCCACAGTCTGATTTCCTCCTCTGTGTATTCTTCAGGCGTGCAGTTTTCCACGAGCACAGCGGCACGTGTCACCACACCTCAGCGAGCCGTCTGAGTGCTTTAAAGTGGACGGCTGATGTGCAGCTGTTACAGCTGTCTGAAATGAAAGCCTGCAGCTCCGGTGTCCTCAGCAGTTGAAAGCCAACAGACCTCGGCTCCTCCAAGGCTGCAGCTCACACAACGGTGCACGTGAGCGCTCATCTTGTGGCCGAGGCGAGTCGTGACCCGGCGATGTCAAAACACTCAGTTTCCTCACCTGGCTGCGTAATGAGAAGTCTCATTATCTCGACATTATCCCGCCGTTCTGCTGGCTCGCCCTTTAAAAGGAAATCTGAGCACAGTCTGAACCTGGAGGCCCTGTGCTGCCCGGCCCCAGGCCGCCACCACTTCACGCATCCCTGGCATGATTAAAATGCCTTTTAGGGGGTGGTGGCCAACAACAGCAAACTTGACATGCCTCGAAGCGAGATTAAAAGGCCGTTTGACTCGGAGGAGCCCCACCTGCCACCTCAGGTGTGCTTTTGAGGTGAGAGGCTGTCTTCGAGGTTTTCAGCTTTCTGTTTATCCTCCTCGGGCTCGGTGAGGAGGCTGTCGAAGTGTCGCCTCGCTCGCAGCGAAGCGGGACAGCTCTGTACTGGAGGGTTTCTCGCAATGTGAAAGCCAAAAAGCCCCACGTCATCTTCCACGGCTGGCAGCAGCTGCAGAGCCTCAGAGCACAGAGGCAAATCAGATTTTTCCTTCTGTGTGCCACCGTGACGAGCCGCGCACACCTGAGCGCGGCTGATTTCAGCCCTGAAAACAGCCCGCTTATGTGACTGTACCTGTTCAGAGACTGTGCACCAAAAAAAAATGACAACATTAGGAAAACTTGCTGTTGGTGGTTTTCAAAAGGTGCAGAAATACAGGAAGCCTGAAGGTGAAAAGAAACCCATAAAATATCTGCTGTGCTGCAGTAGTTTATGTGACAGCTCAGAAATCATGAATACAAACTGACAAATAGTTCCAAAATATTCTTTCTCCTCACAAATAATGAAGTTTACAGATGTCAGATTTGCAGCCTGTGTTCAGGATTAGAGTTTGTTGCTTATTAGCCAAGAAAATGTATCATTTATAGCAAATCCAGAGCTTTGGTCCTTGAAGGACAAAAGAAGTCACATCTGGAACAACCAAAATAAGAAGCTAAATGAGGCTGAAAGGTGTCCTGAAGGGCTAATAACATGTGAACGGTAATGTTGGAATAAAGCTGCAATAACATGTAATGCCATTTAATTACCATGTAATTACTCAGGTATATTCAGCTTCATATCAACAATAGTTTTTAGTTGAGTAGGATTACGCTGGGTCTTCAGCTTGAGGTGACATTTGTTTTGATTTGGTGCTAATTTACATGTATGTGGAAACAAGAAGCACTCAGAAAGTTATCGGGCTTTTTGTAAAGTTTCCAACAATAATTCATGAAGGTCACCTTGAAAACTTCAGCGAATGTGACTTACCGTTAACACGAGCCCACTCTACATCTCTACGAAGTTTGATCAGAATTCATTAAAACTTTTCCAGTTATTGTGTTTACAGACAGAATGGCATGCAAATGCTCCCAAAATCATAACCTCCTCGATAAAAACGTGACAGTGCCTGTAATTCAACCCTGTTAGCAACAGTAATATTTTAATAATTTAATAATAATTTGGGTTGGTGCTGTCCAATTTTAGGACACTGAGATGATCCGACCTTATAACCTCTAAATTCTCCTTTTTGGAGGTAATTATGTGATTATGGCTGATGCTGTGTTTTATTATCTGGAAATATCAATGGTAGTTTGTTTATAATAACCATGAATCGTTGCTATAGTTACCCACAATTAAATGGTATTACAAAGTTATTGACCCCATTCCACGTTATTACCCAACTGTTAGTGTGTTCACACCGTTAGTGTGTTACTATCAAGCTGCGATACAATTCTTCTTTAGTATTAAGGCGTTGCTTCATGACGCAGTCTCATGGCGGTTGGTCTGATTCCTGTTCCTGGACATCAGCACGAGTTTTTATTGTTTTGTTTTCCACTTAAAGCAGGGGTCCCCAACTCCAGGCCTCGAGGGCCGGTGTACTGCAGTTTTTAGATGTGTCCTTGATCCAACACAGCTGATTCAAATGGCTAAATTACCTCCTCAACATGTCTTGAAGTTCTCCAGAGGCCTGGTAATGAACTAATCATTTCAGGTGTGTAGACCCAGGGTGAGATCCAAAACCTGCAGGACAGACCTGGAGTTGGAGACCCCTGACTTAAAGGATAAAACAGTCCACATGGTTAGATTTAGGCATTAAAAAGTACTTGGTCAGGGTTATGATAAAAAAACATATTTCTTACTGACAGACTGACACGCACAAAGAAAGTGACAATTTGTGACTGGTTTTTGTTTTTCTTTCACACCAAGGAGCAATTCTGGATGCTGTGAGTCTTTAAAAACATTACACAGATTAAGATATTTATTTTCTGCATAAAAAACATTTATCCTGTTATATTTTCCTGTATTTTATACTTTGTGTAAAAATGAAAAACACACAAAAAAATGGCAGTGTAAAACCTTGAAAAGAATAACGTGACTCTAAAGTTAATTTTAAAAAATAAAGTAAAAAAAAAGCCCCCAAAACACCTCAATGATTATCCATATCAATTCAGTTCTACTTCATTTATATAGCTCCAAATGACAACATTTCACTCAAGGCGCTTTATGCTGTAATGTCAAAACCCTAAAATAACTTATCTAATTACTGTGTCAGAAAAGTAACTTAATTACTAAATAAGTAATTAAACTAAATACTTCTTAAAATCCCTATAAATCTTGAGTGGACAAACAATAGAAATTAAACTCTTTAAATAATAAATAATTTTTTTTAAAGACGGAGACTCTACAGTACGCAGTGGTAGCATCTCTTCCACAATGTAGCCTGCAATCATTTTTTAAGCTCACCTTCAGACGCTTTCTGTGCTGCTGAAGTAAAATCAAGTTTTGCCTGCTTAGCAGGAGTTTTACAATGTGTTATCCATGGATGATGAACAAGGATCACTCAGAAGTGTTCGTCTATGCTCTCGTGTCAGGCGCTTCAGTAGATTACTCGTGCTATTAACAGCAGCCGATAGTTTTTTCTCCCCAGGACATAGCTTACATATTACTGTAATGTTCTTGTATGCTTGTTTCAGACAAGTGAAGAGACGGGAATATGTCCATTTCATAAAACAGCCACTCGCTTCAGCCGAGTCCGACAGCTTCCGCTTTAGAATATGACTATGCAGCAAACTGGCGCGAAATGACGTGCACCTGCACTACAGCGATGTTAAAGCGGCAGAGTTTACTTCTACATTTAGAAGATAAATTATTGAAATTAAATAATGATATTCAGCGAGTTTAATTATTTTACAATGTAACGCAAGTACATTGTAAGTAACTGTAATTAAGTCTGTGAAGGTTCTCAGTCATCCAGGTCATCGTAGTCAAAGGAGTTTGCAAAGAAAAGCGTCTGGACTTCTTTAAGTTGCTTGAAGACGTTTCACCTCTCATCCGAGAAGCTTCTTCAGTTCTAAGGTCAAATGGCCGAGAGTCCCAGATTTAAACCCAGTGGGAGTATCCCCCCAAAGAGGGACAAAGGACCCCCTGGTGATCCTCTAATCACATGAGCCAAGGTGTGAAAGCGGGTGTGGGACCTAATCAGCCAGGGTTTCGGGTGAGCTCATTGTGAAACCTGGCCCCACCTTGTCATGTGAATTCCTGAGGTCAGATGGCCCAGGATGTGAGTGGGCGTTAAGGCGTCTGGGGAGGGAACTCAAAACTGGATTATAGATGGCAGACAGTTGGTGTCGTAAACCACCGCCTCTGTTCAAAGATGGTCGCTCACAGTGGACATAGATGGCCTCTTTCACTCCTCTTTCAAACCATCTGTCCTCTCTGTCCAAAATGTGAACATTGGCATCCTCGAAAGAGTGACCTTTGTCCTTAAGATGCAGATGGACTGCTGAGTCTTGTCCTGTGGAGGTGGCTCTTCTATGTTGTGCCATGCGCTTGTGAAGTGGCTGTTTGGTCTCTCCAATGTAGAGGTCTGGGCATTCCTCGCTGGGCATCTGCACACTGTTAGACCTCTGCCTTACCACAACATACTTCAAATACAATGAATGCTTCTACAGACAAAAACATGGCTGTGCCATGGGCTCCCCCGTGTCACCTATTGTAGCCAACCTTTACATGGAGGAAGTGGAAAGGAAGGCTCTTGGCTCTTTCAAAGGAAGAGTACCCAGCCACTGGTACAGATATGTAGATGACACCTGGGTCAAAATCAAGACACAAGAAGTGGAATCCTTCACTGCGCACATTAACACTGTGGATAAAAACATCAAGTTCACCAGGGAAGACACAAAGGATAACTGTTTGCCTTTCCTGGACTGCGCCGTGCACATTGAAGAAAACGGCAACCTCAACATCGAAGTTTACCGGAAGCCCACACACACGGACCAGTACCTCCTCTTTGACTCCCATCACCCTCTGGAACACAAACTTGGAGTAATCAGGACCCTACACCACCGGGCAGAACATGTTCCCTCTAAGCCTGAGGGAAAAAAGAAGGAACACACACACGTAAAGGAAGCTCTCAAAACATGTGGTTATCCTAACTGGGCGTTCATAAAGTCAGCAAAGAGGCACGGAAAAGAAGACCAGACACCAGCGAGGGAGGATAAGAAAGACAGACGCAACAACGTTGTTATCCTCTATGTAGCCGGTGTATCAGAGAAACTCAGGAGAGTTTTCTCCAAGCACGACATCCCAGTGTACTTCAGACCCAGCAACACACTCAGACAGAAACTGGTTCACCCGAAGGACAAAACTCCAAAACACAGACTTAACAACGTGGTGTATGCTGTACAGTGCAGCGAGGAATGCCCAGACCTCTACATTGGAGAGACCAAACAGCCACTTCACAAGCGCATGGCACAACATAGAAGAGCCACCTCCACAGGACAAGACTCAGCAGTCCATCTGCATCTTAAGGATAAAGGTCACTCTTTCGAGGATGCCAATGTTCACATTTTGGACAGAGAGGACAGATGGTTTGAAAGAGGAGTGAAAGAGGCCATCTATGTCCACTGTGAGCGACCATCTTTGAACAGAGGCGGTGGTTTACGACACCAACTGTCTGCCATCTATAATCCAGTTTTGAGTTCCCTCCCCAGACGCCTTAACGCCCACTCACATCCTGGGCCATCTGACCTCAGGAATTCACATGACAAGGTGGGGCCAGGTTTCACAATGGGCTCACCCGAAACCCTGGCTGATTAGGTCCCACACCCGCTTTCACACCTTGGCTCATGTGATTAGAGGATCACCAGGGGGTCCTTTGTCCCTCTTTGGGGGGATACTCCCACTGGGTTTAAATCTGGGACTCTCGGCCATTTGACCTTAGAACTGAAGAAGCTTCTCGGATGAGAGGTGAAACGTCTTCAAGCAACTTAAAGAAGTCCAGACGCTTTTCTTTGCAAACTCCTTTGACTAACTGTAATTAAAATACCTAAAAATGAACAGTAATTAGTTACTCTACTTTTTCATTGTAAAATAATTTAATTACAGTAACGCATTACTTAGTAACGCATTACACCCAACACTGACCACGAGAGCCTCATGGCTGAACGAACCTGAAAGACAGTTAAACTCTGTGATGATTACCAAACAGTCGGCAGTACGGCTCGATTTATAATAAAGAAGGATTATTTTGAACTGTGAATCATGCAAAGCTGGTCTAGTAGAGTGAAGAATAAAAGCATAGAGGTGGAAGTAAGCATATCGCGTCCTCTTTAAAGGCTGGTTAGAATGAGCCTGAAGCATTACAGACTTTTCAGGTACTTTAAACTTTCTAAATGAGCCGATTAGTTTTTAATTGATTTGATTACAGGTTTAATCCACGGATGCCGACTGAACTGAAAGTGTTTGCTCCTCTGCAGCTCGTACTGCGCTGCAGAGCTGATTCACGACCCCGTGGGCTGGGTGGCTGACGAACGCCCCTTCCTCCTCCACCTCCTCCTCCTCCTCCGATTATTGAAACTGTCCTCTGGGTGAGAACGTAAAGCAATAACACACAAAAGCTAATTCGGTTAACCAACAAGCACATTGGCCCCCATACAAGAGAAAGGGCAAAATCTAATAGTCAGGTGGCAATATCTGAGCAGAATTACAGCATTAGTTTTCATCAGTGTCCCCCCAGCAGCTAGGTGGGGCTGCAAAACATGTCTGCTGAAATCTAATTGTGAAAAAATGCATTAACTCGCGGATTGTTTGCCCTTTTTTCCTCTTTTTTTGCTACAAAAACTTCTGGATCGTGTTTGGAGAAAATGAGCAAACCCCAGCCTGAAAGATGATGATGCGAGCGCCCGAATGATGAGTCGCGTGTGTAATAACATAAATCAAACGGTGGTTTTAAACAGCCCCCTTTGATTTATGTTATTACAGACACAGAGACTGGGTGAGGGAACAAACACGAACAAAAGCCTTTGCAGAACTCCATTAAAAAGAAAAAAAAAAAAGATTTTTCATCAACTTTTTTTTTCCCGCCGTGTTTTGATCACTTTTCACTCGTGTGTGGTGAAAGGCTGAGATATCGGCGCTGTTCTCAGATCTTTGTGTGAAGGCTGATTGGCTTCTGGGAAAAAAAGCACTCAGAAGATGGGAAAGAGAAAAGGGGGAGAAAAAAAAGGGATGACACCAATTTCTCCTGCCCACCATAATTGGCAGTAATGCCGAGGTTGGCAACCAGGCCCCAGTTGCTAGGCAACCGTCTCCAAAGCTTTCAATTTACAAGCCGTCCAGCAAATAGGTTTTTATACGGGATGTTTAGTGCTCACAGGGTGAAAGACGGCCAAAATGTTTGTTAACTCATGTTTCGTTTTTCATTTAGTTTTATGGGTTTCCAGCAAAACATGAAACGTAGACGGCTGTGAGTAAACCGCGACAGACGGGGTCTCTCCTGAGCTGCAAATAAACATCTGCAGACATGCCGGCCTTCTCAAAGACCACCGGCCTCTGCAGAGACACAAATATGGGCCTGAACAAGGGTCAGGGTAGTGTTTGCTGCTCCTACAGTGAGTTTTTAATTAACTTAATTCATTAAAAATGCACTGATCAAAAAATAAAATGAAAAAAGAACACTTTTAGTCAGAGTAAAGCATCAAGTCAGTTGAACTTCTGGGATATTGATCCGGTCAGTTAAGTAGCAGAGGAGGGTGTTAATTAATGAAATTAACAGCAGGTGCACTAGAAAGGCAACAATGGGACAAAATAGGAAGGATTTCACACGTGGACCCTACTCACATTTCCTCCCTGCTCATATTGGCTGACTGTTTTTTCACTACTTTTGCATTTTACTAGGGTCAGTGTCACTACCGATAGCATGAGGCTATACCTGCACTCCACAGAGGTCACACAGGTAGACCAGCTCCTCCAGGATGGCACATTAAAATTTGCTGTGTCTCAAGAGCATGGAGGAGATTCCTGGAGACAGACAGTTACTCTAGAAGAGCTGGACAGGGCTGCAGAAGGTCCTTAACCCATCAGCATGACTGATATGTACTTCTTTGTGAAGGGAGGAACAGGATGAGCACTGCCAGAGCTACAAAATGACCTCCAGCAGGTCACTGGTGTGAATGTCTCTGACCAAACAATCAGACATAGACTTCATGAGGGTGACCTGAGGGCCCAACCTCCTCTATAGGGCCCTGTGCTCACTGCCCGGCACCATGGAGCCTGATTGGTGTTTGCTATAAAATACCAGCCCTGTGTGTTTCATAGTTGAGCAGGTTCCCCCTGAGCACATGTGACAGATGTGAAAGGGTCTGGAGAAGCTGTGGAGAACTTTATGCTGCCTGTAACATTGTTCAACATGTCCAATTTGGTGGTGGATCAGTGATGGTCTGGGGAGGCATATCCATGGAGGGGCGCACAGACCTCTACAGGCTCGGCAACGGCACCCTGACTGCCATTAGTTATTAGAATGGAATCCTATGGACCCGCTGCCATACCCTACACTGGTGCAGCTGGTCCTGGGGTCCTCCTGGTGCTAGACAATGCCCACCCTCATGAGAATATGAAGGCAGTTCCTGGTGGTTCTGTTTTGGTCTATCAAGTTCCATGATGCCCAGGTCCAAATCTGGTAGGAGAACCCCCAGGACACCATCTCATCGTTGTCTCATTAGGAACATGCCCCAACGTTGTCAGCCATCTATACAAGCATGCGGGTGTCATACAAACTACTGAGCACTATTTTGAGCTGCTGCAATGAAATTTCTAATTATATCTGCAGCATAATTTTTTCACTTTGATTTTCAGGCATCCTTTCTTTCCTAACACATTAGTCAGTCCATATATAACGTATAGATAACAGTACAGTCATCTTGAATATAGTGACCGAGACAGACATTGTGTGTATGTGGCTGGACACCAACAACATACACATTACGTCATGTGAACAGTGGCAAAAATGGCAGTGTTTACCAACAGAAAAGTTCAGGATGTCATCAACAGTTCACTTCAATACCACTGTTATCAGATAGAAGTGAGCTTCACTCAGTCATGGACTCATAGTATTAGCAGCCAGCGCAGCTGGGATAATGCACGAGAGCTGGGAGGGGTAAGAAAACAGAACACAGTTCAGTGCAATCTACTGACATCTAGTGGTGAGATTTTACACACTGTCCCTTTAAAGGTTTTTACACTTCTACACTATAAAAACAAAACATCAAGTTGTTAGATGGTTATGAAATTTTTTGAGTGGCCTTTGTTGGTTCTTAATAGATTTAATATTTTAGTACTTGATATTTATGTTATTTTACAAAATGATACGTTTTCATTGTGTTTTCTCTCACGCGCACTTATGCCATTGCCTCTGTTATAATGAGTACAGTACTTTGGTTCAAAAACATGAACTATTTAGTTTCAGTCTCAGAAGGTTTTTTTTCAATAGTTGCGGAAACAATAGAATTAATTTTAATACTCAGAACAGAGAGCGAGTAGAGTTTTTGAAATATTCATTGGGATGAGAGACAAAGAAAGGAAACAGTCCAGAAAAATTACCCCAATGAATATTCTTATGAATAAAATAAGGATTTTAATTCTTACACATTATGAAAACAAATCTGAGTAAACACCAGGATTATAAGAATAATCCACTAAACTGCAGCAATGTGAAAGAGAAACAACCTCCCTCTCTGCTGCCCCTCCTGGGCTTTTTCAGCCCTCAAAATTACAGTGGCCTTTTGTCAATAAACACACACACACACACACACGCACACACACACACACACACACACACACACACACACGCACATGCACACGCACACGCACAGGACCTGTTCAAAGTCGTGGTTTTGGGCCCAGAGGCAGGTCACCGGAAACCGCTCTGTTCAATAACTTATTAATACTTGATGCTGGTGGCCGCTGTGCATTATTTAACAATAATGATAACGTCTGTTCCATTATAGATTAAAGGACCCCCTCACAACCCCCTCTTTTTTTTTAATCAGGCCTTTCAAAACACAAAAAACTGCATCAGAGTGAGAACATCAGAGTGTGATACAAAGCATGATGGGACTCAAACACTGAGGAAGCTGCAGCTCAGACTGTACACCATTAGAAGAAAAGAAATCATGAAATATCAATAAATTTTAAAAAAGACATGTCAAATTTAAAATATGAGAAAATATGAGAAATCCACACATATGAATAAACAGTTTTTATTTTTAAAAATGTAAAGAAAATTGAGTTTTGTTTTTTTTTTAGAATAGAATTTAAGTTTTTGTCATTGCACACGTCACAAGTACAAGGCAACAAAATGCAGTTTGCATCCATCCAGAAAGTGCTTTAGCAATAATATAGATATATTACAAAATATATATTAGCAATAAAATAGATACATTACAAAAATGGGTCTATTATAGGTATGTTACAATGTACACGGTATGAAGGAATGTTATGAATATGCTATAAGTATGTACAGGCTGTAGTGAGTGTACAGGCTATGAACAGGATATAAATATGAAAGCTATACAGAAATATGAACTATGCAAGTTATAAACAGTTGTAAACAGTTGTAGAATTATAATTATTGTATTGTACAGAATGATTGTCTATACAGCATTTACAGTGGTGCTGTTAAGATAAGTGAAATATGTGGATAATTTCTACAGAGGCTATATAAAGAGCTGGTGGTTGTGAGTGGTGGTTCAGTCCATGTTATTATTGTGTGTATGAGGGTACAGTTGTCCATTTGTTTGTTTTTGTCCATTGTGTGTGTGTAGGTGGTTTGGGTGTGTGTATGTTCAGTCCATGAGTTTAATGTGGGTCAGATGTCAGGAAGCAGAGTTCAGGAGTCTGACAGCTGTAGGGAAGAAGCTGTTCCGGTACCTGGTGTACTTAGTCCGGAGGCTCCTGTAGCGCCTCCCAGAGGGCAGGAGGGTGAAGAGTCCATGTGATGGGTGACTGGGGTCTTTGATGATTTTCCCAGCCCTTTTCAGACACCGCTTCCTGTAGATGTAATTTATGGCAGGAAGTGGTGCTCCGGCGATGCGCTGGGCAGTTTTCACGACCCTCTGCAACGCCTTCCGGTCCGAGGCAGAGCAGCTCCCATACCAGACTGTTATACAGTTGGTCAGGATGCTCTCGATGGTGCAGCGATAGAAGTTCACCAGGATGTCTGAGGACAGGTGGTTCTTCCTCAGAGTCCTCAGGAAGAAGAGGCGCTGGTGAGCCTTCTTGACCAGCTTGGAGCAGTTGGTCGTCCAGATAAGATCCTCGGAGATGTGGACACCCAGGAACTTGAAGCTGCTCACACGCTCCACAGCCGTCCCTTTAATGTAGATGGGTGGATGTGGATCAGCATTCCTCCTGTAGTCCACGATGAGCTCCTTGGTCTTCTCGGTGTTGAGCAGCAGGTTGTTTGTGTCGCGTGAGTTCATGGGCTTAGTTAGCTAGTTAGTTAGCTAGTTGGAAGTCCTTTTAAATAAAACATGAAATTAAGTTTTTACATTTTGGTCCCATTACAGTCAAAAGTAAGGATAAACCAGGGTAAGCCCCCTGCCTAACAAGTCATTTGGCGATGAACATGCAGTTTCTTAGATCCACCTCTGACTTTTCACATTAGATTAAAAAACAAACAAAAAAACACCCCCCCCCAAAACAAGACAGAAAAACAGAAAAATGGTGTTGAGACTTCAAAACGGAATTTCACAAACCAACAGGTGACACCAGAGCAGCCATGTTTACCTTTTTTACAGTCCACGGGTAAAACAGACAACAAGGAAATGTGATAACCCTGGAGTGGGTGGAGTGGAAGTACACATTAAGTTATGGAGACACAATAAAATCTAAATATTTTATCTGAAAAAAAAAATGCACCGTAAAAAGCTGAAGCATAAAAGACAATAGAAATTTGGATCCTCGAAAAAATTATGCTAATATCAGGCTAACATATGCTAACAGACTAAAATTTGAAGTTACTAAAGCATAGCATTGCTAATGTAGCAACAATGTTCCTAAAAAACATTAATTTTAGGTTGTAAAAATGTTACATATGATAACATAGTCTAACAGAGTTCTCATCTCTGGTCCAGCCTCATAGTTCAGTTAGTTAGTTTTTATTTATTTTTTAATTTTTGTTTTAAATTCAGTTTAGTTTCAGTTCATTTTCATATTTATAGAATTTTATTTTGCTTAATTGTTTTAAAATGTTTAGTTTCAGTGCTAGTTGGAAAATATTGACAGAGGATATTTTTCAGAGGCAAGATTTTAAAAACAAACCCAGCAGACATATTGAAAAGTGTCAGTGAACCAAAACTGCCAGTCACTACAACTAAAGACATTACCTGTATATGTTTTTGTTAATTATGTAAATTCATATAAATCATTTTAGATTAGTTTGAATTTTCCCCCGAAAAAGTTTAGTTTTTACTTTTGTATTTTCATTTACTCACATCTTTGAGATTTTAGTTTAGATGGTTTCTTTGAAGCATCTTAATCTGCTCAGTTTAAAACTCGACAGTGACAGGGATTATTCCAAGCATAGCTCAGAGAGGGGAATGGTGTGTATTCACACATCCAGCCAAGCACACAAACAGTACTATTTACAAAAGTAGCACATGTAAGATGGTGTTTTACTTCACACACTGAAACTATTAATGGACTTAATAATGAACTACTTTCCTCGAGCAGAAATAAAAACTGTGCATACACGTCTGCAGCTCACTGACCCAAACATGAAGTGCTGATTTGTGATGAAGCAGAGCTCAGACGTCCTGCAGCTCTGCTCAGAGAGATGATGAGCAGGAAATACAAAATGATTCTGATATCTTCTTCAAAGGGAAAGCGGCTCTCCTCCTCCTCCTCCTCCTCAGCAGCGGCAAAGTGTCACAGATAGCAGAGCCGGCGGACTGCTAATGCTCTCTCTTAAGGCCAGATAGGCTCATTATACAGCAGCTGGGCGAGGAGTAAAAAGGGGAACCAAAGGAAAAAACATGTCAGGTCTGGCAGACATGTCTGCTGTGTGCCTTTGTAAAGGTAAAAACTGGCCGCTTCCTCTCACCTCCTTTAACCTCACATGAAAACAGTGGCTGGAAGTCGTGGAAACCCTCCGTCACCCCTGTGAAGGTACAGTAATTGGCCTTCATGGGAAGTGGGCGTCCTGCGATGGTGTGAGGCTAATGTCAGCTTGGCCCTGATTTGTTCGTGGTTTTATTCCACCGCAGGCTGAGAATTGGAGTTTGTCCCCTCTGTTACCAGCAAACCATTTCTCAGAGGATTTCACTGCTGCGGCTCGCTTCATTATTAAGGACCGGCTCTGAAGCTGGGAGCTGTTAAAGTTATTAAAACTTGGGGCATTTTCTGTAATAACTTATAATAAACAAAGAGGCACGGCTGGGCTCCTGGAAACAGAAATAATACTTTTGGTTTTAAACTCGAAAACTTCACAGAATCAGATGTCATCTCAATAATTCCCTCATTTTCTACCTGGAAACTTTTCAGCATCAGGAACTTTATTTCCAATTGCCTATGAGAGCATGAGGGTGGGAATGGATGTTTGTATTTGAGTGTGCCTGTATGTCTGTGTCTATATGTCAGGTTGGGTATCAGACGCCACCTCTCTGGGGACATCTCAGGCCCTCCAAGGTTTGGAGGCCTATCTCCCCCCACCACTTCCCCTGCCGGTGGCGGACGCCCTCAGACATCGATGCGTTGGTGGTTCTTTGTGTCCGGGGGTGGGCGTCCGGGTACACACCGGCTCACTCCTTGGTGGCTGCTTATCGGGGCCTGGAACCTGGGGCTCGCTCGGGCCACTTCGGGGGTGGGGTGCCCTCGGCCTCTCGGCCTGGGGCTCGGTCACTCAGGCACAGCTGGCTGCCGGCGGAGCTCACGGGCACGTCACTGCAACCCCCCCTGGCTTCTGCTCCGCGGCTGCTGAGTGACCCCTCATCTGGGACTCTCCTCAGCTCTTTCTGGGACAGTGGCGCGGCTGCCCCTCTGTTGGTCTTCCTTGGTCTCTTGTGTTCTGGGGGCCTCTGGATGTCTGGAGTTTTGATCTCCTCCATACCTGCTTCATGCCCTGGAGGATGGGACTGTGGCCCCCCACACCCTCTAGCAGATCATTACATTAAGGAACCTTTTAAATACAAGCGCGCTCATGCTCACAGGTGTACACACAGGTGATCACACACACAAACTACACCCTTTTTGGCTCCTACCTCAAAGCACACTGTGCGCTGTCGATCTTACGTGCTGCACAATAATGTTTAATATTAAGTATTTAGTGTTATATTCCCATATATCATTGTGATGTTGTTTATTCTATTACTCTCGTTTTCTTCTGCTTGTTTTCTTTTTTCTTTCTCAACAGGTGATCCAGGTGATCGATATATGTATTTTTTGTCTGCTTATTTTGTTGGTTTTTGTTTTTTGCCCTTTATCCCCGTCCCTCTTCTCCGCTGTTTTTTTTTTTTTTGTTTGTTTTGTTTTTTCCCCCCTCTTTCTTTCTCCCTTTTCTTTTCCCCTGTCCCGTATCTAGCAAGTAAAAAAAAATAATAATAAAATAAACAATAAAAGGTAAATCAAATGGACCATTACGGCAAGGCTGGGATGGTCCATTTGGTAAAGTAAATCCGTTGGGCATCTTTCTTCGCCTTTAGACAATAATTCTGATGGCAAAAGAACCAAACGGGACAGGTTTAAAATAAATAAATAAATAAATAAATAAATAAATAAAAGGAACTATATTTCCCTGGATTCTGATCACTTTTACGCACCCACGACTACATTTTCTGCAGTTTATGATCAAAATGTTTTTATTTATATAAAGAAAAACACAAAATTATAGGTAACCTGCAGTATGCTGCAGACCTGCTCTGCAGCAGGTTACATTTGAGAGGACGTATGAAGCCCCCCCCCCAACCGACCAGTCCAATCAGGCTGGAGCTGACACTAAATACTAAAGCTGTCTTACAGGTAAACATTAATTTAATACAATAACAGTAATAATACACTAAATCCTCCAGTGTGCTAATGATGGCTTTAATTCTATCAAGTTGGAGTCGATTATCTTTGAGATGAGAAAATCTGAATTTTAGATTCTCCATTTTAACCCAATGCATGAAGGATTATTGATATGTGTCAATGTTTAGTTAAAAAACCTCTCTGTCAAAAATCTGATCAAATTACAGTAAAAGGTTCACAATTTATGTTCTCCTTCTCCCCATTTTCCAAAGCCATCGAGTGGGCCAGACTGCACCTTTAGTGGGCCGATCCTAGCCCCCAGACCACTTGTTTGACATCCCAAGCCCAAAGCTTCATTCTGGTGAGTTATATTTAAACAGTGGTTGCTCCAGTAACGTATATGGTAAATGTTTCAGAAGAACTATATGACATGAGGCAAGGAGTAAAACAAAAGCGATTTTAGTCGACTTACACAATAACAAAGCAGTGCAGATGAGTTGCAAGATATTCCAGCTGAGGCTGACATTAAATTCCATAAAAGGGAACAGGAACAGGATATGAAAACCACAGGAACTCAAACAATGAACAAAGAGGGCCAAAAGACAAAGATTGGAGATGAGACACAGGTGGAAACAATTAAGACAGGAAGTAGAAACCATGAGGAGAAAACTAAACAGGAAGTAGGTCAACAATAAGACCAATTACACAGACAGGACTAAATATTTGGGATCCTCACAAGAAGTGTCATTTTCAAATGTTCATTTTGAGTCACATAAAAATAAAACATGGTGCTTGTAATAACTCATTCTATGATAATGAACTTAGTGTTTGGGGTTTTTTGACTCTAAAACTAAAAGCACTGGAGTGGGTGTTTGGTCATAGGAGAAAGTCAAAGAGTGTCTATTGGGTCCACCTTAAAACCCCACTGACATTTATCAAAGAGCCGGTGCCATTCATGTAATCAATGATCTGCTCATTTTCAAAGGCCAAGAGGGGGGTTTAGATATCGGGTGGAAGCTGTTTGAAATGGGTTTGACTTTTGGAGCAATAGTTGACCTATAGCTGATTTTAAATATTCAGGCAATTGACCAGAGTAAGAGAGGGGAGCTGACCATGGCGTGGATAGATGGAGATGCTGAAGTCTTTGAAGTGAGATGGAGCACTGTTGAGTGAGCAGAGCAGTTGGTTTCATTTAATGGTCTAATATCACAGAAGTGTGTTTTTGAGGGTTCTTTTTTTATAACTTGGATGATGTCTTTACTTGACATTTTCTACAACTCTGACTTTTTTGCCAATTAAAAAAACTTGAAAAAGAGTCCTAAAGATGAAAATGAGTTTTTGTTCTTTTGGCTTATCTGTCTCAAATTTGGTGGACATCTGAAATAAGGTCTGTTACACAAGTTAAGACGTTTTAACATAAAATCACAATTTTTAAACTACTATGTGTTTCCAGAAATATATTTGCCAACAGGTGGCAACAATAAGACCAGACAACAGAAGCTGTCAAGAAAATTAAGTGTCATAATTCAAACAAAGGAGTTTAGTGGTGGTGACATTAAATTAATTTGACCAAGACTTGGACAGTTTCGAGGCTAACGTTAGCATTCTTCTTCTTGCAAATGAATTTACTCCTCAAAAATCTCAAAGTTTAATTAGTTTTTGAGGATTAATTCACTGAATAAATATTCAGTTAACTCTGGGTTAAATTGGTCATAAAGACAAGAGGCACCAAAAACCTCTGGGTGATTGCTTTGGTTGCTAACAAGTTGCTGTGGTCACCTGTAGTTTTGCTAGCTACTCTTAGGGGTCAGTGATTGTGTCTGGTGCAGTGGTACCCAGCACACCCACTTTGCGTTGCACTTTTAGCAATTATAAGGAAGCACGTTTATAGGTGCAGCAACCTCTCAAACCACTCGCCACCCCCTCAAGGAATACACATTTTTCCTTTGATGCTTGTTGTGTTATCTCATCCAATATGGTGGACAAGACTCGAGCAATGTTCACCTGTTTTCATGTGAGAAACCTCGATAGACATCATGATGCCACAAATCTGTTTATGGACATTTTGAAGGGTCAACATTCAAGCTACTGCCAGTTTTTGCATCTACACACCGTATGCTCTCAAATACCACCTGTGTCACCATTCACCTTTGAGTTAAAGAGGCCACGCCCCTAATGGCCATACCTCCTTTCTTGTATCAGGGTGTAAACAAATTTTTTTCTGATATAAAGTTGGACATTTTAGCATCGGAGTCTATAGGGACTGAATTACAGCTGGAGCCCCTAGTGGAGAGCAGAGGAACTGCAGTTTCTGACAGAGATTTAACTTTTCAGTCCTATTGGTCGCTTCTTTCTGTCACTCACACCTTCTCCTAAAAGGGAGTAACTTTAAACAGAGACAGAGCTGAAGGCTTTTTAGTCACTAAAATGACTCACTGATACTGGATATCGCTTTAACATTGTAGTGTTTCCTTCTTCCATCCCTTTATCAGCCCCACAGTATAAAAAACTTTAATAAATGCACAAATAGGAGGCGAAGTCTTCACTGGGGGTTTATTAGTCCAGTTATGAAATAGAGCCAGTAGTTCCCGCTGTTCCTGCAGCTGCTGCATTATTGATGAAATGGTCATTTTAGAAATACAGCAGCACAGTGCTCAGTGTATGTTTTCCTTTTTAAAGCCACTTTAACACAGTGAACATTAGCAGTGACTGTTTGTAGCTGCAGTAGTAATTACAGAGCAAACAGCACACAGGCCTTTAATGGAGGAACTGGCTGCACTCAAGTTGAACAGAGAATTAGTGCACGCTGCCTAATGTGTTCCTGCAGAGTCCAGGGATTCATATTGTTTTATTCGCCAGCCGCTTCATAAATGAACTCCTGGATTATTTCAGTATTAGTCCAACATCGGCTGACAGCACAGAGTTTATGTGCTTCTGTCTCCACGAACGCCGCTGGAGGGCTCCGGTATGAGCGCCACCACGTTTCATCCTCTGCTGTGATTTTGTGTTTTCATCTGCAGAAGTGATTTATGTTTGATCTTTTCCTCCTTTGTCTCCTCAGCATTCAAACCACTTGATCTATAGCAAGATTTTTACTGACCGTATGTTACCTGCTGAAAACCACTTGTGCAGAAACTTGAAAAAATATAAAAATATGCAACATTTTGTGGACAACAGAAAAGTGTTTAAATGTAAATTGGTTACAGACCAGATTTAAAATTTGGTTGAAAATCAAACCCAGCAGGACACAAATCGGGTTGACTGTACTAACATTAACAATAATTCTTATACTTTTCCTTTAATATTCATTGTCCAAGTCTAACATCACCTTTCCCCCCCTCCAATAGTACCTTGTTACCACAGACTGGACATAAAAGATGGACGTAGCCTCCAAACCTGCAGTTCCTCTGATGTCCACTAGAGTGAGTCAGTCCCCATAGACTCCCATGTTAAAATGTCCAACTCTAAATCAGAAACATGTTTACAGCCTGATGCAAAAAACAAATAAAACCACTTAAAAACTGTTTTGGTCTACAGCTAATTTCTCCCTTTATGACAACTGTACAGGGGTGTTTTTTCTTTTTTTTTTTTTTAAAAAAGTCACCTGTTTTATAATTTTAATTCTTAATTAAGGCTTTCAATTCAATTTTATTTATGCAGCGTCAAATCACAACCACAGAAGCCTCAAGGTTCTTAAATCATAAGACCCTACAATAATACAGAGAGCCACAAGAACCCCATAAGACTTCCCCTCCCCCCCCCCAAACAAGTGGTGACGGTGGGAAGAAAATAAGAGCAACTGTCCCGGCCCACAGGAGGAAGGACTCAGGTGCAGACACCACTCATGACCCATTCACGTGAAGTGAATGCAAATATTCGAAACTTTATTCACAACATAACAGTACTGACAGGGTGACAACTCAAATAAACAACGTCTGCCGTGATTTACTAAAACCTTGGGGATTACGTAAATTCAGACCAGTTATTGTTAATTCAGATTTAGCTATGACTTCAAATAATGAAACACCACGAGATCATCCGATTAATTATCATCTCAATGAGCTAAGGAAACCCTGCAGCAAAAACAGAATGTAGCTAGTCTCACTACGAACGAAGGTTAAACTAAGATTCCCTGAGCACAATACTAAACACTCCAGGTGAATACTATAAACGTTGCCCTACTGGAAGAGACACTACATAAGTCACTCTATATACGCATTTACAGTGAATACATGGTTCGCATTAAATAGTCAGTGAGGGAGTCCATGAGGGAGCTTTGGGGCTGTCGTGGACATAGCTGGGAACCCGACACTGGGCAATAGCAGAGCAGGAACCCGGGGAAAAAGGAGGAAGGAAGAAACCCAAGTCACTGAAATAAGGAAACAAGTAGTTAGTTACTATTCCGGGCGCAGATGCCAAATGTAGGTTGCATTTGCAAACAGTCTTACTTTCTACAGGCAGAGGCAAAGCATAGAGGGGGAAGACGGTCTGGGTGACATGACGGAGATATTCAATGCATCCACAATGTGCTGGGCATGGGGGGCAGGCAGGTGAGTGTGTCCGGCAAGGCTGTGAGTAATCCAGCGATCCAAGTCAATGAGGAAATGGGAACCTGATTGCAAGATGTTTGGAGGTTTAACTGTGAGCAGAGAGCTTAGAATTAATTCTAGAAAAACATGACAACATTCAGTGACTGCGAAACCTTCACTAACACGGGTGGGCTGACGATCTGGCGAGGAGTGGTTGCACGCGCTGGTCTTATATCTCCACAGCCTAATTGCTCACAGGTGCCACCGGTCAGAAAAAAAAGGGACCCCACCCAGGGGTGGAGACGCCAGGAACACAGGTGCTTCACAACTCACCCAGACCATGACAGAACCAGGCTGAGGGAAGGGCAGCAATCTGAGACGGGAAAAAAGTGGAAGAAAATGGACGAATGGATGTTCTCCTTTGACTTTTCTTTGTATAGAACCAAATCACAACAGCCAATAATCCAAAGCAGATGTTACTATAAGCTACGGCACGGTGAAATGATGGTATGGTAATGATGGTAAGCATTTTATTTGTAATGTTATGTAAATGTTCAGCTCTACCCATCATCCTACAATGAAACAAAGTTGTCTTTGATCGGTACCATCGAAATCTTTCCATGGACACTCAGGTTGCTTAGTGAGTTTGAAACTTCAGAAACTGCGAGAGCAGTGATTGCAGTCAGAAACGAAACACTGTACCCCTGAAGTCAACAGGGTCGCCCCCTGGTGGAGCTGAAAAAGAATGCAGGTTTAGGTCCACGTCCATCTTTGATACTCTCTGTGTTACGGTCCTGAGTCTGTGGACTCAGTGTTTTTCTGTTTGTATTAGTTTTCCTTGATTTCATGATGTGTTTTGATTTCTGTTGTTAGTATCCCTAGTTCCTTGGCATTTCTTGTGTTCTAGTTCTTAGGTTGTGGTTCTGTTACTTCTGTTCAGTTTCCTGTTTTACTTTGAAAGTCTGTGTACTATGTCAGTGTGTTGAGTTTTGCCTCCCCTTGTCTTGTGATGTCTGATGAGTCCCAGCTGTGCTCTCCTCCTGTTTCACATTCCCTAATTACCTCAGTATGTATTTAAGCCCTATGTTTTTCCCTGCCTGTTGTTACGTCCTCCACATTGGTTGTGTGTGTGTTCATTGTCGTCTACCGTCAGCATCTCCGGTCTAGTTAAGTTTAAGTTGTTGTTTATGTAATGCCAAGCGTGATTCTCCAGCAAATAAAGCTGCCGTTTAAGTTCATGTTTTGTCTCCGAGTCCTGCACGTGGGTCCAGCCACTGACAGCCACACAACTCACCGTGACACTCTGAGGTGGAGTCTTTCAAAGGTGATGCTTATATACAGTCTGTGGGTGAGAAAAAGACATTAACCAAACAACATTAATATTAATGTACAGATCTGAACAGGACAGGAGAAAAAGGTATACAGTAGATAAACTGAAGAAATGGCAGTGGTCTCTGAGGCATTTCTAAAGGGTTGTGGGTTTTTATTGTGTGGGGTGGTCTGGTTTCATTTGAACCGAAGCCCAGTTTGAGGTTCAGAGGTTCAATCACAGCTCTGGGTTAACACAAATGAAATCTCCCATTAACTGAACTCATCCTGTGTCTATGCTGTGTTTAAACGCCCTTTCCTCAGCAAAGCCCTCCCTTTTAATGGAGGATGTTTGTAATTTTCCATTCAGCCCCATCCCCTTGCTTTTGTCATCTGCAATTAAACCTGAATGATTCAAAAAATAAACCTCACAATAACACCCCGCTGGACAGCACGGCGTCCATTAATCTACAACAAAAGATGGTTTCGTCCTGTTTGTTTATCTGACCGCAGCTTTTCTCCCTCCCTGCCCGTGCATCCCCGCAGCCACTCACGGCAGAGAGGAAAAATAAAATCAGTGAACAAAAGACTAAAGGCCGAGTGGAGTTTGATTAAATCAAGGCTGAATGGGATTCAGTGAGTGGTCATTGTTGGAGGCTGTTTTGAGAGAGTGTGTGTTTGCGTGTGCAATGAGCCTGCTGTTTAATTCATTAGTGCAGTCACATCTGACACACAAACACACACACACAGGTGAAATGCACCGAACAGAGCATGCATGTTTTTCAAAATAAAATCAAGCTCCACTGGAGATTTAGACTCATGTACATGTTCAATGTTAACTCTGCACTCGATTGTATGAGGCTAAATCTGCTTTTGAAACATTTTTAACATGACTTTTTATTGGTAGAATATGGATGGATTGTAAAGCAACTTTAAAATGAGTGATTTAATAACTTTATAGTTTTCCACTAAGTGTTTTGCCTCAGTGACCCTCTTCACTACTGCATCGACAGTCAGCAGTGCTAGCTAATATTAGATTACCAATGGAGGGAAATTATTAACATCAACAAATAACTGACACAACAGAAACACCATATAAGGACAAAAACTAACACTGATGTGTCTTCAAAGAGGAATCAAAGAGATGTCACAAGCTAAGGTTAGCCAGCAGCTACATTGGATATTACAGTTTGTTTGTGGTAGCATGCAAGCAAGCGTTAGCTAAAAACAATTCTCAGTTGATAGTTTAAAACAGCGGTCCCCAACCCCGAGTTGTTTGGTACCGGGCCGTGAGAGTTGAGGCTCGGGTGTGAAATGTATGGTTTTCAGGGTTTTTATCGTTATTTTTTTTTATCGTTAACTCGGTTTCCCTGGGTCTTTTCCCGGTGTTATGAATAAATCTTCTTTATTTTGGTACTGGTTTTATTTTGTTGTATTTATCTGTGACACCTTAAAGGCCGGTCTGTGAAAATATTGTCGGACATAAACCGGTCCGTGGCGCAAAAAAGGTTGGGGACCGCTGGTTTAAAACACTGTCACAACCGGTGCTGGTTAAGTTACTTGAAAAACGTAATTAGTAACTAATTACTGAATACGTCTCCAAAAAAGTAATCCAATTACCTTACTGATTACTTATTTTCAAAAGTAATTGGTTACTTAGTAACTTTTTAAAAACATGATACACAACCTGAATACGTTATAAAGCAATAGACCTTTCAGCCCAGCTCTATTTTTTCTGCATAATCCATCATATAAAATGTAATCAAATGAAAAAGTCTCTTTTTAAAACTTGTTTTATTAGTTTTAATCTTTTAATTTTAGGCACATTGCATCAAGCAAAAATTAAATTATATGCAACAGTCTTTGACTTGAAGAAATTTCTTTAACATTTAAACCTATTTTCTGCATATTCCAGCATAAAATAAAATAATTTTTTGTGTTTACACTCGCTCTTTCAAATAGATGCAAGTAAAACACAGCAGAAAATTCTTAAATCTATATTCACCTGTTTAGCAGGAATGGAGCAGGCGGAGGTTTGCCCGGTGTCACAGCGGTCATGTCAGTGGGGGGATCCGGGGGTTTCTCTGTGAATTTCACATTCCCATTGGGGTTGTGAAAGTATAGGGGTTTTCTTCACTGTAAAAAGAAGTTTTCTTCCCACGCAGTGTACAGCAGACGCTAATGTTTTCGTCACTTTTTACGGAATCAAACTCAAAGTAAGGTCAGTACTTCCACTCTTTAAACGCTGCATGGTCGTACTCTCTCCCGTACTCTATATATTATCCATTGTTGATCTACACACATCTGTTACCATGAATGTCGCACGCGATTACGTCATTGTCATGAGACACTCTCACAAACAAAATCACGGTTTAGTAACGCAGTAACACAGCCTGCTTACGGGGAAGTAACAGTAATCTAATCACTTTATTGCAATAGTAATCCCTTACTTTACTCGTTACTTGAAAAAAGTAATCGGATCTGCCCATATCTGGTCACAACTAAAAAAATTGAATAAAAATAACTAAGACTTTTTCAATTGGGTATAAATTTGAATGTTTCATATAACTTCATCTGTTGTTTTTCATATTGTATATTTTGACAAAAACAGTATTTAATTTAATAAAGCCTGATTTAAATGAAAATTAGTCTCAAAAGTCAGACCTTTGATTCATGTAGGAACCTTTCTTTGTCTTTGGAGATACTTGCTTGTGTGCATAAAAATCAACAAATTTTCCAAAGCAAACCATTTGGATTTTATTTTATCAGCTAACATTATGAACTATTCATACACTGTAGCTAAGTTAGCTAGCTGTAGTAGCTTTCTTGCTTGCTAGCATTGAATGGAATGCTAGCTGCCTGGCTTATCCAACAACTTCACCAGCTAACATGATTTATGATACCAACTTATGTATGCCCTCAAACAAAGCTGATTTAAATCAGCAATACATTATTTAAGAGCATAATTGCTTTATTGCCAAAAGCAAGACAAGGGTACATGACTAGCTAACTGTACCTTAGCTACATAGCATACTTTTGTCATGTTACGATTCATATGTGTGTCACATTTTTTGAATAAGATACTGACAGCCAGGCTCAAACATATACTAGTACTGTGCAAAAGTCTTGAGCCACCCCTCAATTCTTATATTTTGCTTTCAAGGAGACAGACTTTATTACAATTTTTAAAAGTGGTCTTTAGCAATTGTTCACCAGGATTTCTTAAAGTTTTCTAAAGTCTTTCATTGAATTACTTACTGTCATGTGTCATCCATCCAGCCATCCATATATTGTCTTCCGCTTATCCGTGTCATACTTAATTTTATTCATTACATTTGGTGAACTGTGTATTCAAATGGAAGCGAGAGAGTAAATGAGCAGGGGATTTCAGTCTTTAAAAAAATGCTATGGGTTTTAAAACTGTCATCTATATGACGATGTCTGTAAATCCAAAGCCCAGCAATGGCTGATTTGTTTATACTTCGTAATTATTACCTCTTGTCCAAGTGTCGACTTCAGTAATATCATATATAAAGAGCACTTTGTTTTTTTATCACTATAATCACCAAAGCAGTACTATAATAAACTGATCCTGACCCTGCTGGAGGATTATGTAATCAGCAATGTGGAGCAGGCAGTGTAACCTTGGAACAACCCCACTGCATGCTGTGCTATGATGAATGCTGCCTCCTGAGGCAGGCATGGCAACTTCCTCTGATCTCCAGAGTCCAGAATCAGGAGCAACTCTGAGGCCACCACCTGAGCCACCGTATGGTCTGAAAGGGGGGGGGGGGCTCACTTACTAAAGCCGGCTTTAAACTCCATCCAAACTGCTTGGTGGTGGGACACCTTTAAAACACCCACCCTCCACACTGCCATCACGCGGGATTAAGGTCATTTGTACCTGATTAATTTACTTGGGTTACCTTTAAAGGCAAAACCTTTGTAACTACAGCTAATCTTGATATATAGGTAAAAGCAGAGTCACTTTCGTGGAATTTAAATAAAATCAGGAGTGTAAACAATGCAAATTAATATAAATAGTAATTTACATAGGATGGACTTGCATGACTTTTAATTAATATGGCAGCAGCTTACTTTTTCATTCTAGTGTCATAGACTGTAGGATGGATGTAGCCACTGTGACACCACCCATTGGTAAATAAGGCATTTTCACTTTCTCCATCTTGTTGCTTGTTGATGGACCTGACTGAGAGGGATGCTCATGTTTATCCTTCTCTGTGCCTTAACTGGGATCATAATGTACAAAATGAACATTATGCTTTATTCAATAAGACCTGAAACCATAAACTCACCAAGAAAGCGTTTACTGAAGCCAGAGATCAAGTGAGCAATGGGATCATTTTTTCATACACTTCTATACAACCAGTATCACCTCTGCTGGCCATTAGAAAGAATTCAGCCTTCGCTTTTCTGTTCTTTTCTTTGAGTTGTAATAGTTATTTTCATTCTTCCTCAAGTTATAAAATGTTCAGTCAAGCAAATTCTGAAGGCACAATGAGGACCCGTGCACAGGAAATCCATTTACAAAGAAAAATATCAGGGTGTGAGCCATGTCCTGCAAAATAATCGGTGTAGACAAACCTCCAGTGCAGAGAAGGCGAGGAGGAAAGAGCGAGGGAGGTCTCACGGTCACTCAAGGCCAACAGGTACAAGGACTGGATATTTTTCTTTTTCAAAGCGAGTCTTCAAGTCACAATAAGTCGGCTGTCATCACAAACCAGACAGAATTTCTATAACAGTGACCGGGGTGAGGCCATTATGTCTTTCTTCTGTGTGAGAAAATACTTTTTTCTGGTCACTCTTAGTATTCGCTTATACAAACATGACTGCCACACTTCACGTTTAGTGTGAATCATCATAAAGAAGATGCAAATGTTCACTACAATTAGATTTCTAGCTACATAGTGACACAGTCCCATTCATTCACTACGTCACGGCAAAAGGAAGAACTTCAAGGTTCTTCGGTTTTCAGAAGTTCTTAGAAGTGTTGCTTAAGGTGAGCTAAAACTTTCCGCACTTTAAATCAGATTATGGATTATAAATCTGTTTTAGCACCCCTGACTGCCTCTTTGCTCAGAAACAGACGACAGCATAAACGATCCAGGAGACTCCTGCGTTTCCATGCTGGGAAACTTTAAGAGATCATTGCTTCATTCCGCCTTAAAACACAAAGCTTTAGCGAAACAGCCGGCTCGTCTTTCACTGTGCGCTCTCTCCTCCCTCAGCTGTAATCCACCGCCCGTAATGGCGTTTAAAAAAACAACACTGGTCTTTATTTCTCCTCACTTTCTGCCTTCAGCATCGCCTTTCATTAACTCGCCTCCAAAGTCATCAACAAGACACAAAAGGCAAAACGCCAGTTTCCAGAGACGCTGAATAGACCTTAACTGGAGGAAAGAAACACTTCAAGCTGCGAAGACAAACAGGAAGTGAGGGAGAACGCAGCCCAAACAGCTGCTCGTTTGTGTCTTCCTGCCTCTCAATCAGCGCTGTCAGGAGAAGTTGTTGTTTGTGATGAGTCTCTTTCCATTGAATTTATTCTGTAACCCTGCAGCTCTGATTGGGCTTTCACTGTCTGACTTTACTCATGATGAAAAACTGGAGAGGTCTTTCTGCTTCCGCTCAAAACCCTCTCAAGGCTTTCTTTTCATGCCGAGCGTCGTCTTCTCCTCGCCTCTTTTCTGTTTGATTGAAGACAAAGAGTTCTTACGGACGTACAGACGCCATCTTCTCTCTTCAAAGCTATCAAAGACTCTTTACATTTTGGTATTTTTAACTGGCATCATCTTGTTGTGTAACTAAACATAAAGCTAGCAAGACTCAAGAGCTACACCTGCTTACAATTCACAGTTTTATGAACCACAATAACAGTGAGTGTAATGATGGCGGATTCAGGAGATGAACCCCATCCATAACCCTCAAACGCATGCTTTATTGTCAGGAAACCCTTCTGCTTTTCCTTATTTCCTCTTGTTTTAGCTACTCTAAATTCATTTTCATCTTAAAAATGATACATTCACATTCAGAACATTTTCTTTTTTAAATAAATAGTTTCCCAGCGCTCGTCCTGCACTAGACAATCATCACTCCACAATGATGTTTGCTTGGCAGCTGAAACAGACTCACCTTTTTTTTGGAGAAACACTGTATTCATATAAAAGCTGTAACTTTGGCAATTGGTACACAGGCTTTGTTAAAATATCAATAAATCGTACTGCACACAGTTTGTGACGATAAATAATACAGCAAATATGGCCCGTTTCTCCACTGAGCTTCTCATCCTGTGGATAGACTCAAACTCATCATCAGTTGCTGTTTTCAGACTGACTCTGCTGCATCAAGATGGCAATAAACTTCCAGTAAAACAGAGTTAATCAGTCTGTGATTGAATGGGGTCAAGTTGGCTGGTATTGACTGCTTACATTAAGACTCCAGCCAGAAGCTCGTAGATTAGAAAGATAAATTCCTCCACAAAGTGATGTAGAGATGTAATTGCTGCAACATGTTGATTTAATGACAAATGACCTAAGCGGCTTGCTTTTATATAAGACTATAACCAGCTGAGTTGAGTCACCTACCGGACAGAGATGCCTCACAAACAAGTTGAGCTCACTGTTGCTTAGACTGACTCAGTCTGGATGTAACATGTTGACGATCCGTGTTTTTAACTTGACTTTAAATAAACTTTGTCTGAGAGCGACTGCAGTCAGAGTCAGAACACCAAATGTGGTTGCACAGAGGTCGTGGGTACAGTGTTGCCAACTTAGTGACTTTGTCGCTATATTTAGCGAGTTTTCAGACCCCCTAGCGACTTTTTTTCTAAAAAAAAGTCGCTAAAAAAAGGCGCGTATCGCTTTTACTCTCAACAAGCAGCGGGTGCTGTAACGCAGTCAGTTCTTCTTTTACTCTTTTACTCTTATGCTGTTTTGTGGATCACAAGGTTTAAAACTACTTATAAACACACACACACAAAGTAACTCCACCAGAGTGCCTATTTCGGGTCACTTTTGCCGGTCCAAGCCTGGGTAAAGGAGCAGGGTTGGAATTGAATCGCCTCTGTCAGTGCGCCCCAGGGCAGCTGTGGCTACAATGTAGCCAGGGTGTGAATGTGTGTGTGAATGGGTGAATGACTGAATGTAGTGTAAAGCGCTTTGCGGTCCTTAGGGACTGAGTAAAGCGCTATACAAATGCAGGCCATTTACCATTTACCATTTGTGACATTAAAAAAAACAATAATTGCTAAAAGAAATTTAATTTGTAGTTCTAAATAAACTCTAAATGCATTTAGGACGTTTTTTACTCACTTTATGTCTCTTCCACGATGTTATTTCTCTCTCCAACAACATAGGTTACAATTATATTAGCATGACCAATTATGCAAATTAGGTGATGACGTCATTTAGCGACTTCTAGTGACTTTTAGGACAACCAATAGCGATTTTCCTTACTGAGGAGTTGGCAACACTGCATGGGTACTGAAATCGCAACCTCTTGGTAACTTGCCTAACTACTTGCAATCGGTTGCCCACTGTGAAAAGATCAAATGCAATCATCAGGCAACTGCCAGCTTTTCTCTAGTGTGATTGATCTATTAGGAGAAGACTACAGTGACTTGTGTATTTCTAAAGTGAGACTATAAATGGTGACAGTTTTATGAAGAATGACCAACCATCTTTGCAAATTAAGTAAATGTGGCAGATTGGGGGCATTTCTGGGGTGTACCCGCCTCTCTCAGTATGATAGCTGGAGTAGGCTGCTGCCCCCCACATCTCTGAAAATGGGTGGATGGATGGAGGGATGCTTGGATGTCATTTGCACGGCAGCTGACATAGACATAAATGAGCCTTACAGTATGGAAACATTGTAGTCATTGTACATTGTAGTGCTTAAAAAAACCAATAAAAGCTTTGGACTTCCTGAAATTCATCAGTAAATCATACAAAATACACTATGTGACAGTAATATGAGATATCTCCACTGAGCCACCGTGGCCCTCATAACTATTGGGGCATTTTTAAGTCTGAGCAGTGCCTCATAGTTTGTTATTTGTTGGTAACTGGACGATTACTGCCATCAGACTTAACACATGAATAAATATACAAGTATATTTTCGTATCTGAAGTTCACGTTGTTGTTTTTAAATCTGCTGACTGACTTGACTAAATTCTAGCATCTCTCAGTTCTCAGTCTTCTAGAAGAAGGGTTTTATATATAAGATGGTGTGCAGAGCCTGTGATGATAGCTTAGTATTCAGGTATGATATTAGTATTCTGCACGTTGATCACATGTATGCTTTATCCTCTGTGTATTCACGCCTGTAAAGTGGACTCGGTGTAAGTCGCTGTGTATCCACAGCAGCTTTTTTTCCCTCTCATCTGGATGAATTTTAAGTAGCGCCACATTCTTGAAGATCCACATTTTAATGAACAAAACCTCGTGCGTGTCGCCGCCGCTCCTATCGCTCCCGCCGATCGCACATTAGAAAGGGAAACTTAATTAAAAAGATATCACAAAAGGCTGTCGGGCTAAACTCGCCTTTTCAATTACACTTTCTTTGTCGGTTTAAAGCTCTCAATCAGCAAATATCCCGACGGCTGCCTCATCGTGAACGCTCGCTATCTGTTTTCCTGCTGATGGTTCAGTGACCAGAGATCTGCAGGTCTGAGCCACAGTGTGTGCATCATACAGTCCAATAACATGTTATCACTCTGGCTGTGTTTGTATGGCAGAGCAGGTGATGCACACAGAATTAAATACACACATTAAGGTTAACACTTATTTACAAGATTTTTTAAATACTTCAATACTTTCTGCAGTTATCGATTCTTTTCTTCTTTGTTTTTGATTACTTGAAAAGCAACACTCACACAATTTAATTACATTATTTTATAATATCAGGCCATAAATTATTTAATTAAAATTAATCTTTAATTTTAATCTCGATTGATGAATTTTGTGATTACACACAGCTTTAAGATGATCTATTCTGCTTCTTCTTACTTCCTGTCATATATCTGATGTTTCAGTGGTGGAGGTTCATATTGTGAGGTCAGTGTATGTACAGCAAGGCTTGAGAGCTAAAAGCTCAGGCTGCTCTAAACATTCAGCTCATCACAGTTTTTTACACTCTTACATATGTGTGATGTCATCAGAGGCACAGAAGCCCCACCCACACACTGTTCAAACTTCATGTTCATGAGAGGCAGCCAATGGGGGAATGGGGGAGGAGCTAAAACAGCTTGTTTAAGCTAAGGCCCAGTATTGAGACGTTGGGAGTGTCCAAATTCATAGGCTGCATCCTCCTGAGGACCCGGCCTTCGCAGTCTACGTGGGCCAGGTCCTCCGAAGGCCGGAAGTGAGCGGCTGTGAAATCGGACGGTCGAGCCTTCAGATTTGCGTCAGCAGCTGTCTCGGTGGAGTTTAATAAACTCAGCCATCTGCTCCTTGCTATCTAAAATATAACAGGACAGTGGCGTAAATTCTCGATCATCTCACACTTCTGTTTAATCAGTTTGACGTTTATTCAGCTGTAATCTCAGCCAAACTGATTTACTCACGAACAAATAAAACGCCAAAAAAAAAAAGCCAGACAATGACATTTTTAAGTTATCTAGGTGACTTATATATCATGTTTAACCTGAGTAGGGAAAGACGGCGGGGGGTCTGAAAACAATGTGTCGGGAGTCTGGTGTTCTCGCTGGCTCTAGTGAGCCTCGACCTTCCGGTTAGCTATCGAGCTGGTGGGTAACAAACGTCTACGAAAACCTCGGAGTACTTTTGCAAATATGAGATGTCTTGATAAACCGAGCAGATATTTGAAGTTTACACAGCTACATTTTTGCCTGAAAATATGTTAAAAGTTTATTTTGTGACCCAGAAAGAGTAATAAGAGTAATATTAAAACTAAGTAGCTGCCGCCATTGTTGGAAACTGGAATTGGCTGGGCCGCGCTATGAATTCTGGGATATGGTGGACCACGAAGGATACACCCGACCCATCCTTCAAATCTGGGGAAAAGGAGGACGCATTTGTCGGCCGCCGCATTTGTCGGAGTCTACGAATTTGGACAGCCTTCATTGCGTCGCTGTGTCGTAATCGGCCTATAAATGCGGCCTCAGGAGGATGCAGCCCATGAATTTGGACACGACCTTTGACTACTAACTGTGTGACCTTAGGCTGTCTGCCACTTTGGACGTGTGACAGTGGGGTCAAGTGGGTAAAATGAGAAAAATGATGTATCCCTTGACTAGTTGGTGAGTTTTTGTTGCCAGTTAGGTGACACTGGTCCTGAACATCTGCAAACCACTTGTTGTAGTTGGAAAATGTCTATCCAACCTGCAAAAACCTTCTTGGCATTGCTTTGGTCACTAGGAGACCACAGTAGTCGCCTCTAGATCTCATACAAGAGTAAAAGTTGAGCCAAAGCAGGAGGTTTGATGGATATAGCGAGGTTCTATTAGCTTTTATTTTTTTTACACTTTCAAAAAATGTAGTTGAATAAATTATAAAAAGCTCCCGTGTACCATGCTGTAATGGCATATATCACTGAAGAATAAAACATGGAGCAGGAAAATGTAGAGCATATTAAGAATACCAAGGGCATTCTGTGTCAGCCAGGAGAAGAGGTTATTTATTTCCAGATCAGTGTCAGTATTTTTCAAAATACACCGAACTCCATGCTTCATCGTGGTATCAAAAACATCTGGTTTATTTTGAACTGTGAATCATGCAAAGCTGCTCTTATAGAGTCCTAGAATAAAAATATGGAGGTGGAAATGAGGTGAACATGTGAGAAAAGTAAAACTTGTATTCAACTCCAAATTGAGAGTAAAGAAATCAGAGGAAAGCATTTGACAATTGTGTGCACAATAATTATTTTCAGTGAAGTTTGTGAATAGAAAATTGTACCAAATGTAGATAGGTGTGTTTGTAAACTGAATATATATTTAGATTTTGAATCCCAGGTCATTTTTCATCAGGCTCGACTAGCTCTGGAAAATGCCTGCGCCTAGTCTGAAGTAATTAAGGATTAAAAATTGAAAAGGGCATGATGTGGCCCCTGGGCTTAAACTTTGACACGTGACCGTGATTGTTTTTCAGGTCGGAGGTCGTGTTTTTTTCCCCTCAGTATTCATATCGGAGTAAATGTGATTTTAATGCTCTTTAACTTCTGAATATTCAAGCGTTTTGGGTTTTTTCTTGTATGTTTGTAGCTTTAGTGGCTGTTTATTTAAAAAAAGAGAGAAATCATATTTTCATATATAGATGATTCTTTTAACAATTTCAATATTAGTACAAAATATTCACCACAGGTTCAAAAACACTGTCCACGGTACAATAGCAGTACTTTATAAGCCACCGTACATTTTATGCATGTAGCCGTCATCATTATAAAGATAATATGAAAAATTCCTGCAGGGTTCAAACTGTTAAAATCACTTCTTAAAGCTACGATCATATCTCAGAACCAGAAAACCAGATCAATACGTTTGATAAAGACGTTTCCAGGGACTAATGAAGAAACGTGGACAGGCCACTTTCTTCAGCTGACAGCCGCTGCATCGCTTTTTATTCCATTTTATTTTTTTCTTTATAGTCATAAAACACCTGCAGTGCGACATTAAAGTGATATTATAATAAGAAGCAGGAGCAGCAGAGGGAAGAGGAAGACAGGAAGCTGCAGAGTGAAAGCTGATTTGTGGAGGATGCCTCGCAGCGGTGATCCCTCCTCCTCCTCCTCCTGTAGCTCGTCAGGGTTTGATGTGGCAGAGCGAGGCGAGCGGCAGCGTTCGACCTCTCAGAGCAGAGAGAGAAAGAGAGGGAGACAAGCTCATTTCAGGGCCGACTAATTTCTCCATTATAGGTGTGCAATTATCCCAGTGTGACTGCAAACACAGATAGGAGGGCATCACAGAGGTAGGAGGAAGGGATGAGCGAGGGATGACGAGGGGGGATGGGTGGAGGGGAGATATGAGTGAAGGTAGAAGAGGTCTTCAGAAGTTTCTCATCTCTTAATTGTGATCAGCGAGGAGAGTTTAGCAGATGAATTTGCCCGGGGGCCGGAAATGCTCTGACTGTCTGACTTTAAGCGTGGAAACCTTTCTGCATCGCTACACCGAGGCCGTCCCCACGTTGATCATGTGCTTCCAGTTAAGATTAACTTTTATATTATTCCAAAGGGAAATTACTGTTAGCAGAAAGATAATGTACACAATGGAAACATGCACACATGGCAGGTATCCAAGGAAAGATAACACGCAGGAGGTAAAGAAGCCAGACAACAGAGAAGAGAATAATTAATAGGAATTAAGTTAAAAAGAGGCTCAGCGTGAACTCAGAAAATCATTTAAAAGACAAACTGATTGCATGTGGACATGTTGACAGTGTTCACTTTACCAGCCCCGGTCTCAGAGCCTTTCTGTTGCTCCGTGATGGCTCCTTTTACACTGTGTCTCCTGGATCTGCTCACGTTTCCTGCTCTGCTGTTGTCTCATCAATCTGCTGTAAAGAGATTACAATTAGCTAATCAAAGTATTCAAATGCAAATGTTTTGATATGTCACAGTTTTTTACACATTACTCATTATTTATTTTATCCACTGATTCAACCAATTTGAACACATGAACAAATATGATATTGCAGTAAAGCAAATTATAAATCCACCTTTTCCTGTTAAAGAGCTATAAAAGGTCACTACTGGAGGTTCTTGAATGAACTGATGACATTGTTGGTTTCTGGGTACAGACCAATATTTAATGCTGATGTAAATGTTACAGATGCACATTAATCGCCATTTAATATGGAAAAAATTTTGAGTTCTATGTGTCCTCTGTCAAATATTGGTCTTATCATATCCTCTTTTGTTGACTTATTCTGTTCCTTTTAATTTTGCATGAAGCATTTTAATATGAACTGCTGTTACACAGTTTTTGTCTATTTTTTGTATTTGTCTATTTCTGATTTGCTTCACAAAAACTGTTCGTAGTACTGTCTTCAAATGTTGCTCTTATATTTCATGAATAAACAATGAGCAGGGAATGTAACACAGCAGATTAACCACTAAATATAATCTTCTTTATGGCACACTGAGTACACAGACATGCATATCTTTGAATAGCACAACTGTAAATAGGGATATTACACAAAATATACTTTAACAAAGAGTTCATGTTTTTCTTACAAACTAACATTATTTACACAGAGTGCATGTTACGAGTAATTGAATTAGTAAATAAAAAATATGAATAATATAATGATATGGATATAATAGTAATATTCTCCTTATATACATATACAGTTACTTTTAGTTTAGGTTTAGCTTTGCTTTGTACATGGATTGATTCAACAGATGGGGTCACTGGCAGAATGAGAGGTCTCCTTCACATAGATGCAGTTCTCAGCTACGATCTAGAAATGAAATAAACTTGTGTATTTAACTGGGCTTGTCCGTTGTTATTTACATATTAGATCCTGTTGTTTAATAACAAAGTTAAATATATTTATTTAACATTATTATGCCAATTATCCTCGCTGTTGACAATATTGAGAAGTACAATATTTTAAAGTGTTATTGCTAATTTGCTGTTATAAGTGAGTACTTTAACTACCACTGAAATCCTGTTGATGGCTACTCATGAGTTTAACACTGCTTCAATAACAACTGAGGGTTCACGAATGATCCAGATTTAATTCAGTGAAATTTAGGTTGACAGTACAATGTTGTACTGAGAGGATTTTGATCATAATAATGTTACCATGCGAGATGGTTAGCCAGCTAACGATAAGTTAGCTACATTACACAAAACTGATGATGAGTTTAGAATGGTCAGTCCCCAGACTTTGGATGATTTAGCCGAGTTTACTCCTTCAAGATAGCATTTTTCCATACGAAGAGGCAAAACTCATCTTTGTTATGACCACTTCACATTAGCGGTATGCTCTGTGCTGAATGCTAGGTTGAGCTAATGGCAGAAAATTCAGGTTGAGGTGACCATTAGCAGGGAAAGCTAGCATCAGCTAGCATTAGCCAGCTCAGGGTGGGATTTGCAGTGTTGCCAACTTAGCGACTTTGTCACTATATTTAGCGAGTTTTCAGACCCCATTAGCGACTTTTTTTCTAAAAAGCGACTAGCAACAAATCTGGTGACTTTTGCTGGCATTATTGGAGACTTATGACGACTTTTTGACGTGAAAGCACGTATCGCTCTTACTCTCAACAAGCAGCGCTCACATGCGGCGGATAGTCCTCACGCAGCAGTCACCCCTAACTGCTGTCAGAGCAGGAGATGTCCCCCCCCCACGCCTCCAAACTGCAAATGAATCACACATGAGCTGCGCTGCTCGCACCCTGACTGTAACGCAGTGCAGAAGCAGTGGTAAATGTACATCTTTCTTTGTCTGAAATAAATCAGTGCACTAAAATACATAATTCCAATCATTGAAAACTTAGAAATCGGATGTCCTTGCAGAGCCTTAACTCCATCTTGTACTTCCAATATGGACTGAAGCTACCTGGTGAGGCTTGCTATGAACACCAGCTGCCTGATAATGTTTTGCAGCTTTTTGGCACATCAGCTATTTGTCTCTTTTTTGTCCATTTCGATTGTTAATGTAGTTTGGTAACAACGTTATTGTTAAAAATGTTCTTCTTTTACTGTTACTTTTTGTGGATCACAAGGCTTAAAACTACTTAAACACAGACACACACACAAAGTAACTCCGCCGGAGTGCCTATTTCGGGTCACTTTTGCCGGATAAAGGAGGAGGGTTGGAATTGGGACATTAAAAAAAAAATTGCTAAAAGAAATTTAATTTGTAGTTCTAAATATATTATAAATGCATTTAGGGTGTTTTTTTTACTGACTTTATGTCTCTTCCATGATGTTATTTCTCTCTCCTACAGCGTTGATTACAATTACGTAAGCATGACCAATTATGCAAATTAGACCACGATGTCATTTAGCGACTTCTAGCGACTTTTAGGACAGCCAATAGCAATTTTCCTTACTGAGGAGTTGGCAACGCTGGGGATTTGTCCTGAAAATTAAACAGTCCCACCATAAATCAGATGCCGTGCAGATTATAACTCAACTGATGGTCAAATTCCTATTTAGCGAGATGGCCTTCATTAGATAATACAAACTTTTCTTTTTTTGTGGCTAATGTTAGGTAACCTGCAAACAAAAGCAAATTTCTTAATATGCAGTTAACCTTAGCTTGCTTGCTCACTAAACTTATCTAACCTATCTTTGTCCTTATATATGTAAGCTCTGCTAGGAGCCAGTTGTTTAAAGACGTTAGTGATTATTGATTTTGTTTCTAAGCTAATGTTAGCTAATGTTGCTAACTGTACCAAGACACTTGGAGCATAAACATCATGTCCTTTATATTTTAATAGAAAGTTTAAGCCATATACAGTCACTGTAAAAAGAAAGTACACCTACTTACATTCTTTATACACCATGCCAGTAGAAATCATTCCAGAATTAAGTGAGTTAGAAATGTTACGTTACAGTGATACTAAAAAGCACTTAATATGTATATGCCTACTAGCATACATTTTAATCAAATTAAAGTTTTGACTTTGAGAGTAGAAGGAATAAAAAATACTGACCAATCCACGAGAGGGCGCTCGCTTCTAAAAACTACTGCAAAGAGAAAGCTAATGAACCTGTTAGTTTGATGCTTTAATATATTTAGATTTGAATAAACAACTCTTGAATGACTGCTGATGGTACTGAACTTTTTGGACTGATATAAATTCAAGGTTGTAATTATTTCTTTATTTTTATTTCATAACATTAATGTTGAAATGGTAATGTGATTACACAGGGTCACCTCTGCTGTGTGTCAATAATCTTAACCGATGTAAATATTCATATTACGGTCTCAGTACTAATGAGGACCTGGTGTACACTGTTTAGCATTTTAACCGATATGGTCAAAGTTTTATTTTCTTTTTTTTATTTTATACTTCTTACACGCACATCCATTTTGGTAATCAATTCTTCTTTTTTTGATCGATTTTCTTATTTTCTAAAGTGTACAATTAAACCTAACACATAAGAGCATCAGATTCATCTAGCAAGGGGAAAGCAAAATAGGTTGTGTACATTTTTTATGATTCATTACTTTGAAGGCTCCTGAAATTTTCTTAGCCTGAGTGAGTCCCCATAAACCCCATCGTCTCTACTATAAATCGCACTTAAAATCCTTTGATTTTCTCAAAAATCAACAGTGCACCTTATAATCCGGTGCACCTTATGTATGAATTCTGGTTGTGCTTACTGACCTCAAATCGATTTTATGAGGTGCACGTCACTCAAAAATCTGTCAAAAAATGTTGTAGTATGACTTTGGTAAGCTACGAAGCTGCACTGCTTCATGGATTGTCGGAGCATTACGGCTACCGTAGTCAGGAGCCTTGCGGAGTAATCTGGGTCCAAAACTCCATCCGCTTCAGGTCCCAAAGTCAAACAAACACTGCGGCATCACTGAGAGTTAAAAACTGTCTAAATCCTTTCATCTTTAATAAAATGATCAGCGTTGCTGCTTTACCAGGTGTAACAATGAAGTTTAACATCCAGGCATCCATGAAAAGAGAATTTATTAAATTTAATGGAGTTAGAAGTTAGCAGGAAGTTAGCTCACTAGTTTCCACCTAAACATGATGTATCATGTTCTGACTGAGAGATTTCTGAAAAAATTCAAACGTACAGCTCTGCTATCACTTCCAATATAAATGAAGACAGAAAACTAAACAGCAGTGACGTTTGTAGGGTTACTGAAGTTGGGCTAGCTGGTATATAATGATGTGCTACGTGATCGCTAGTGACACAGCTATGTTAGCATACCATAAACACAGTGAACCTGGAGGATGAACGCTAACTTTTTTCCACTCAATAAAAGTTAACGTGAGGGTTCCCGATGGTTAGGGACAAATGCAATCGCATGGCAGGATGCTGTAAACGGACCAAACTTCAGTCAGGAAAACAACTGAGATAATCCATCCACAATACGAGGTTAGTCATTAATATACTGCAACAACATGGGAATAGAGCAGCTGTGAGAGAATTCAACATTAATGAATCAATGGTACGGAAGTGGAAGTAGCGAGAAGAATGAGTTGAGTAAAGTTTGACTTATCTAACTGTTTTCTTTCACTTAATGCACCTTATAAGCACGATCTGATATCGTCGTGTTGGTGTTGTTCCCAGATCATCATACTAAATGTTGTTCCAGGATCAACATTGCAAGTGACCAATCAGAATGTTGTGACGTCATACGTTTGCGACTTCGGGAAAAATCGCCGTAAAACAAAAAACTGTACTTAAGCTGCGAGAATCCGCCTCTGTCCGCCGATCAATGGACCCTGACCCTAACCCTAACCCTTTAATAAACGGTAAGCAGAATTGATATTGTCCTTGCATCATTGGAATTTCATAAATGCACGAATGGCTTGGCGCGCAAAAGAATAACGTCACAACAGTGTGATTGGTCACTTGCAATGTTGAACCTGGAACAACGTTTTCATGATGATCTGGGAACAACACCAACACGACGATATCAGATCATCCCACCTTATAATCTGGTGCGCCTTATGGTCCGAAAAATACGGTAGTGTTGCTCACTGTTGAGTTGCCCTTTGGATGGATTCAAAGGTCTGCACATCCGGTTCATGTTTAACATGAACATCCACCACTGGAACAGGAGATAAATGACAGGAAATAACGAGAAGCAGGTCCATTTTGGTGAATCTAGAATATGATACATTTTTTTCAGTACATATGATAATGTGTGTCATTTGATGGTTGAAATGTATCAAAGGACCCTTGAACGAGTCAATATAACCACACTTTTAATAATCAAAACATGCAGATATTGCAGTCCAAGATGTCTCTTTATGTATGAAAAGTGTGAAAATCACTGATAGAAAATCTGCTGTAATAATGTCACTAAGTGCTGCTGTTCATTTTGTGTCTACAAAGCAGCAGCTGACTTGCAGATCTGCAGTCTGCACAGTGTCAGCGCTGGCCTGCTGTTGAGTCTTTTTTTCTAACATCTGTGGCAATAAACTGTGCTGTAATAATTGGTGAACAGTGCAGCAGCTTCCTTCTATCTCTCTTTAATATGCGTTGTTATTTAATGCTTCGGTTATTTAAATGGATTCAGTCAACTTCTAACACCCAGAGTTCGTTGTCTGTGCACAAATCTGCACTGTGTTACAGCAGAGTGTTGCATGAGTGTGTGTGTGTCTTGATGTGGTCCATTTATATGAGTCTGTTCTGTGGTGGTTTGATGAAGCTGCTGCCTGACACTTTGCTGCAGGGCTTCTTTATAACTGCATGCAGATTTGCGAGATTTCACAGAGGTGAGGACAGTTTAATGTGCTGAGATGAACAGTTTCAGAGGAAGTATAGTTGAGCACATTTTGAGTTTGAATGTACAAAAATGTAAGTGCTCTTTTTATCATGTGATTTTCCGGCAAGGCGTTTCCTTCCTCAGAATGCAGCTCGTTGGGTGTTTCTTGTTTAACACTATAAAACAACGAGCTTAGAGGCTATTTAAAATATATTAAAGTAGGCTTGCAAAAACTTTATAAAGGCTAAAGGGGTTGGATTGCAGAGGGACATCTAACAGTTATGATCAATTATGTCATTATGAAAGATCTGGCTGAATGTAAGCATACATATTGAAAACAATAGTGGGCCCATGATAGAGCCTTGAGGAACACCATAGTTAAAATGGGAATGCTATCAAATCTGAGGTTGGCTGTTAAAAATATATTATTGGAGACTTGTTAGATCTTTATTTGTTCTTTAGTGTCTCTAAAGCCTGACTAAAATTTTTAAAAGTATTATTGCTATTTATAAAAGAAACTGAGCTGAAATTAAATAAAGCAACATGATTCCAAACTGTGCTTTTTTAAAAGAAACTTTGTAAAATTAACACAAGGTAAAGAACAGTTAATAACAGATGGCCTCTTAGTACAATTAACTTCACAGAAGCCATATTACTGGTCAGATAAATATATTAAAAAATGCTCCAAAAGTCTCCAACAGCACAACGCAGTCCAGAGGTCCAGTTCAGAGACTCTCCATACAGCTGTTACGAAGGGAGAAATTAGAAAAACACGTTGAAAACAAAGTTCAGGCACTGGTGTAATTGTGTGCGGGGCATTTTCTTTCTTTACTTAAAATGTAAAAAAAAAAAAAACCCAAACAAAATAAAACAGAATTAGAAAATTCCAAAACACATAAAAGAGGAAATGCAAACCAGCCTATACAGCCTGTCCTACTGATCCTCCACTCTGAGGGGTCTGGAGGCCGTGTAAGGTGTTAGGAGTTGGAGCCACACCATGTAGTGATTTAAAAGTAATCAGCGAACGCTTAAATTGGATTCTGTTGTGTTTGCGAATCGTCTCACGAGTTGCAGTAATCTAATCTGGAGGAAATGACTGTGTGGATAAGGTGTTCACTTATATTATTTAGAAGAATTGGACTGGCCTGGGGAATATTTCTAATCTGTACAAAGCAGGACTGGACTTAAACTTCTGGAGTGCCGGCTGACATTGAGATATCGATGACAATAATGCCTGGTTTTGTAGCAGATTGCTTTGGGTTTGATTATTAGTTGCCCGTGGTGGGGAATGACACTATTAGAAATATGATTAGGCCAAATAACAAGTTCAACTGCGAGAACTAAGAGCGCTAATCAAAGAAGCTGTATGTGGGAAGAATTACAGCTGAACAGCGTTTTAGGACTCGCGCCCATGCAGCAGAGGCTCGTCCCAGTAAAAATAGTCGATACTTCATCTCTTAACAAGCAGATGAAGCATGCTGTAAGCATCAATGTTGACAAATCTAGTCTCAGATTTTTCTTCCACAGCACAGTGGAAAGTTTAAATCAATTCCTGCGTTTTCAAAGAAAAGAAAACGTTAAAGAGCCGTAGAGCCACGGCGGCGTTTGATAAAGTACCACAGGACTTTAAAGGAAGAGTAACCTCTACTCTCTGCTTTTACTCACTTGTGGATTTTCAAGATTTGCAGTCGAGATCCTGTTAAAACGCTTTCTGTCTCTTCGCTCTTCTGTTTCCTCTCCTACTCCTCCAATTAGAGAACTCTCCCAGGATCTGCAACATTTGTCTCCATTAGTAATCTAGGTTATGAGGAGAGAACTGTGCATTGTGGGTAAAGCCCAGATGAGAACTTCTTGGAAGCCTCGTACAGAGATCCAATTACAAGCAGTGAGCGGTACAGTGTGAGGGAGGGATGCCGGAGAGAGAATCCCCTTGCCGCTCTCAAGCAGCTCGTACTGCTGATTTCAGCAAACGCTATAAATCACACGGTCTGAGCATCGATTAGCTCGGCCCTCCATTACTCTGACTGCGAGTCAGCCAGCAGGGTGGGGTTACATAATCAGCTAAGAGGAAACGCAGAGCTCTTCAGCTCGACACGCTGAGCTCCTCTGCCTGCCTTTAAAGAGAGAGAAGAGAATATTAGTAAAGCCCACAGAGGAGCAAACAGAAATTTCAACATTTTCACCTGTTTGTGAAGAAGATTTAACATTTAATTTTATTGTAGCTGTGCTTTCAACTTGTGCTGTCTTGACTAAATTGATAATTAACACAAAAATCATCAAGAAAGATGGTCAAGTTTTTTTGTTGAGAAGCTGCTTTTCACTAATAAGCAGAGAAAGCACATGGAAACGGTGGGGACAAAGAACTCCCATCTAACAGGAAGAGGGGCAGATACCTGCAGTTCCTTTTAATGTCTACTAAGGCTGGCTCCAAAAAGTCAGTCCCATAGATTCCCATGTTAAAATACTTTCCATTTTTGCACTGATTTATGTCCATACACACAAAACGAATTTTTCTACTTTTAAAAGGCAAAAATGTTCATCTTTTGACGGTTCGGGGGTTGGTGGTTAAGTCATAAATATCATAGATTTCTTTTCATTTTTAAATACTTTATTTTATACCTCTGGGTAACACTGTAGGCCTACTTTGATCTTTACTGTGCAGTTTAATTAAATTCAATTTTATTTATATAGTGCTAAATCACAACTGTCGCCTCAAAGCGCAACTAGTGAAACTCACTTCTGTCAGTGCAAATGAAGTTTAACTGCATATTTAATCCCAGAGATATGGTCACAGAAAAAAAGAAGAAGTGCAGTTTTCACGTGCATCTTATTTTTTCTGCACGATAAGGAAAAGCTGCTGCAGCAGTGAAAGAAATATGACAGCACCACTCTTTGGGATTAAGCTGTAAGAAGTAAATGTGTAAAATCGCAGAACCGGTTCTAGTAGCTCATTGCCCAGATAGGATGTTTTCTGGGAATGAAAGAATTGTCCTATTTCTTTTTGTACTGTAGTTCAAATGTTACTAATTACAGGGTGGGCCATTTATATGGATACACCGTAATAAAATGGGAATGGTTGGTGAACTCAGGGGAACGTGCCAGCTTCAGTGCATAAAGAGGGAAACACATCATCATGTAGCAATTTCAAATATCCAGTGGCCTTGCGGTTTCCATTGATGAAGAATGGACCCACTATCGTTGTACCCCATATACCACACCAAGCCATCACTTTTGTTGTTCCAACAGTCTTGGAGGGATCCATCCAATGTGGGTTAGTGTCAGATCAATAGCGGTGGTTTTGTTTGTTAACTTCACCATTCACATAAAAGTTTGCCTCATCACTGAACAAAATCTTCTGCGTGAACTGAGGGTCCTGTTCCAATTTTTGTTTTGCCCATTCTGCAAATTCTGTGCGCTGATCTGGGTCATCCTCATTGAGATGCTGCAGTAGCTGGAGTTTGTAAGGGTCCCATTTGTGAGTAGCTAATATCCGCCGAAGGGTTGTTCGACTAATGCCACTCTCCAATGACATGCGGCGAGTGCTACGCTGTGGGCTCTTGCTGAATTAAGCTAGGACAGCCACTGATGTTTCTTCATTAGTGACAGTTTTCTTGCGTCCACATTTTGGCAAATCCAACACTGAACCAGTTTCACGAAACTTAGCAAGCAGTTTGCTAACTGTAGCATGGGAGATGGGTGGTCTCGTAGGGTGTCTTGCACTGAAATCTGCTGCAATGACCCGGTTACTGCGTTCACCAGATAGCAACACAATTTCAATCCGCTCCTCACGTGTTAACCTCTTCGACATGTCAATGGCTGTGAACAAAGAGAAACTTGTAAATAACTCATGAAAGAATAAAGTTACGTTGAAACCAAGCACACCATTGTTTTTCTTGTGACATTACCAATAAGTTTGATGTGTCACATGGCCCTCTTCCTATTGAAAAAACAAAAGTTCTATCCAAGATGGTCGACTTCTAAATGGCCACCATGGTCACCACCCATCTTGAGGAGTTTGCCCCCTCACATATACTAATGTGCCACAAACAGGACTTTAATGTCACCAACCATTCCCATTTTATTACGGTGTATCCATATAAATGGCCCACCCTGTACTTTGTTGTAGTATGAGTGTAGCAAAAGATGAAAAACAGTCCAAATTTGTTCCTAAAGCCATGCAGTGGGCCGGATTGGAGTCTCTGGCAGGCTGATTCTGGCCCCCAGGTCGTATGTTTGGCCCCCCTGTTATAAATACTAATTTGAGCTACAGCTGCTCGTCTGCTGGGTCGGACCACATGGGCCAGCCTTCGCTCCCCATCTGCATCAGCGACCCTTGGCCGTCCACGAACCTGTCGCTGGTTCACCCCTGTTCCTTGGACACTTTTGATAGATACTGACCCCCACAGACCGCAGACACCCCACAGAGCAGCAGTTTTGGACATGCTCGAAGCCAAGCGTCACCGTTTTGTCAACGACTTCAAACACGTACAGTATTAGTTTTAAGGATGTTTTGTGTTCTTCTGTGTCTGAGACCTTTAAGTGGATAAACTCTGCCTTTACAAATGGCTTAGGGTTAGTGTGAAGCTCTAATGCTGCAGGTTTGTTCCTCCAGCAGCTGCTTCAAGCTGACAGGGAGGACACAGTCACTTTCCAACAGTTTGTCCCTTACTGTACTCACCTGCTGATTATGGTAAGTGTGTGTGTGTGTGTGGACCCCCTCCCTGTCCTGACAGACCGTCGTGTCTCTCCACCAGCTGACAGGTTCAGCTTCAAAGACGAACTGCGAACAAGGACGAAGAGTCGCCCGCTTTTAATCCTCCTGCGTGTTATCGCTGCTCGCAGATCTGCGGCGACGGCGTCACGGCGAGCTGCAGTCATGCGTGGACGATCCTTTCTGAAGCGTACAGTACATCAGCGTGCCAGGCTGAAGGATTATTGGGTCACTGTCATTGTTTGTCAAATATTTGTTCCTGCTGTGTTGGACATGAGATAACATCCATGGAAAACAGAGAAAACAAAGCAGGAAAAACACGATTTCAGCACAAAAAACTTAAAAATATATATAAATATATATTTTAACATTTTAATTACTTTTTATTAAGTTATTTTAACAAGATGTTTCACTGTATTTTATTTAACTTTTTGGTTAGCATTCTATTCAGATTATGTTCTATTTTTTTTTTTTTTTTTACTTCTTATTCAGCATGTTATGACATCTTTTTAGCATTTATTTTTAATTTATTTTGAATTTAATTTTTTATTTTATTCACATTTTTATTCAGAATCTGAACTACAGATGAACAAAAAGTTTTAAATCATGTGACCAAAAATAAACTTCAAACAGAGAATCTGCAGCAGCTCCCACACCAATCACAGGCAGCCGTTACACCTGGCCTTTCCTGATTGGTGCTCGTCATTTACCTGTACCTGTGAGTTAATAAGATCCCCTGAATGCTTTATTAAACTACTGATGTGCAGGAGTGTGAGAGCTGCGTCTGAGTGGGAGAAATGGTGCATTCAGGGGAGCTCCGTAAATCCCAAATTTCTCTGAATCAGCTGCTTCTTCGTGTTTTATAAGTGGAGACGAATGTTTCGAGATGCATTTCTAACATTTTGATATCACAGGAGGAAATTTAGTATTTTCTAACTCAGACTCATCTTTAATCCTCATCATGACAGCGAAATCATTCACCTGACCTTTTTTCTCCTTATTTCCAGTTACAGGCTGCTCAAAAGTGAGGGGCAGCCAGTCAGAAGGAGGAGGTAGGGGGAGGAGCTAACAGAGCTTCAATGTGAAACAAGCCGTTCTAGCTCCACCTAATTTAAACCTTTAATGCTGTGACTGGCTGCAAAAGATTTGCACATCATGTCGGTGGAGCTCCTGTGCCTAAAATGACCATATTAGGAGATCCCCTCATTCAGATATAAAAATCCAAGAGCAGAAAAAACGGTGTCAACCTGAGTGTTTAGAGCAGTGTGCAGGAAAGCATTACTGTACATACTATGACCTCATTATTAGTATCTGTAGTCATGTTTAATATGAACATCCACCACTGGGACAGGAGCTAAAGGCAAGATTAAGGAAAAGCAGAATGTGGATATATACCTCTTGAATCGCCTCCATCAATTCAGCTGATCTAGCCTTGATGGAGGCAAAGCTTCAGTTTCAGTGTGTTGATGCTGAGTTTGAGCAGCTGAGGGGAAAAGCAGCAGCTCTCCAGCAGCTCCTCATCTTTATGTCTGAGTGTAAAATGTCTGTAAGGTTGCGAGCCCTCCGAGGGGGAACCGGCCTGTATCAATCTGCAGGAACAGGGCCACTGCTGCTGAGTGACGGGCCCGGTGGCTTGAACCCGCTGACAAGTCAATTATTCCCCCAGCTGAATTACAGTGTATAATATCTAACCCAGCAGAGGGAGCAGAAATGGAAACACCCTGCAGGTAAAATATGCTGCTTCCTATATACGGACCTGCTAGCTCTCCAGCCCCTCCCGCATCTCATCTCAAAATGGCAAAATCAAAGTTCAGTGGTAGGCATGCTCGCCGACACCGTGTTCGGACCTGTGAGCAGCGGCTGTCAGACTCTCATAAGTCCGTGTTGTTGTTTTTCTTCTTTTATTTCAGATGATTGGAGACACAGCAGTGCACAGTACCACCAAAGATGATGAAGGCTGCAGGCGAAGTGGGTCAAAGGTCAGTCAAAGTCAGCAGAAATAAAGAAAACATGTTTTGAAGGAAACAAACTGGCTGTGCCGTGCCACAGGCAGAAAAAGGGAGAAAAATGGCAACAAATGATGGCAATGTGAAAAAAGTCACCGGATATGGTACCGTGTGGGAAATTATCTGCAGACAGACTGAAGCCGCACACAGGATATTTTTCTGTCTACACAAACATCTACATGCTGCATGAGAAGTTTTGATCTGTAGGAAATCAGTGAACGTTTATGTTTAACAGGCGTGACTGCACCATGGTGAGAAAAGTATTTACTCTTTACTAAAATAAAAGTCATAATCCTGCTTAGCAGTCCAAATAAAAATATGCTTAAAGCAGGGGTGATTCTAGGATCAGAGCTTTGGGGGTGCTGAGCACCCAGAGGGCTGCCCAGCCAGGCAATATAAACTTTACTCGTCACGATGAGACTTCTTCACTGTCTCTGTCAGTCCCTGCATCCTTAAATGTCTCCAGTTGTCCTGAGTTCTCTCTGACTGTCTCCTAGCTGCATTTAAACCCCTGTTACTCCCTGTCCTCGTCGTCTGTTGTCTTTGTCTCCGTTATCAGTCATCATAATTATACCATCTCTGTGCAAGTCTGCAAATTTCTTTATTAAATCATAACATTTTAAATTCATCAAGTCTCTCTGTGCCTGGGTCCTCGTCACAAAACATGACATCACTGTTTTGTACATTTTTAACACAGTTTAATCCCCACATTTGTGAAAGAAAAGCAAAATACTTTTTTGAAAAGTGTAACAAAACCATCAAATCTGATAAAGGTAATTAAAAGAAGAATGGATTGGAATAAAAAAAATACATATCCTAACCTTAATTACTAGAGGAGAACAATGAATGATGCTCATAGTGAGTAAAAAGTATACTGAGTGCATTTTTTGGACAGAGATTCACTTTTAATGTGTATGTATAATATAATACAGAGACATAAAAAATACACTCCAAAAATAGAGTCCTTGAAATGTACAAATGTACAAAACATTAATAAAAAAAATTATAAAAACTTCCAGATTGTATGAGTAAAATTACTTTTTTTTTCTTTGCCAGTTTAACAGTTTCTGTTTTGCCTGTCACTGTTCCCTGTCTGTTTCCTTACCTGGTTCTTCCTGACCTGACCTTTCTCCTCACATTCAGCTCTTTCCTCTCTCTCTCTTTGGACTGACAATCATACACAAATAGATTGTATTCAATTAGATGAAAAAATTACATTAATATGAAAAAAAATTACTCTTAAGATCACTAATAAAAAAGTCCTCTCTCAGTGTACTTTCAACAAAAACGCAAATAACCAAACCACATGTGCATCTAATAAAAGATATAAATATTGAAACACTGATCCAACATTATTCTTGGTTGACGGATCATTTGATCTTTTACCTGAATGTGGCTCCTTTTTTTGAAAAAACTTCCTTATATCCATTATGAACCTGGCTGTCTCTTTGCACACACACACACACACACACACACACACACACACACACACACACACACACACACACACACACACACACACACACACAACAGGAGTTATAAAGTTAATGGGCATCCAGTCAGTTAGTTAGTACCTTGGGTTCAATATCAGCACATGCACATATGACAAAATAACCAGCTTCTCTCATTCCATTTCAAACAGGACAGTGGTAACAACAGCAGGCTACGGACAATTTTAAGTTTTAGATTTTAAATAGGCCAGGGGTCGGCAACCTTTCTGATGATGAGTGCCATCTAAAATTTCCTCAGAAGTCAATATGCCAAATGATTGCATTAGCAATAAATTTAATAACGCTTTATATTAACAGTTACACACTATATAGAACAACTTTATAGAATTATATTTGTTCGCAGATGTTGGCAGCTATCAGCGAGTAGTTATCAGCTATTTTGAAACAAAAAAAGACACTTTTTATCCGTAACAAGAACTAAAAAACAGCAAATGAAATGTACAACAGAAAATGCAAATGCTATTTATGGTCTCCTCACAACAATGATAAGAAAAATAAACTGGGCCAATATGGCATGTTTGTTAATACAGAGACACACATGTTAATGTGATCTCTGGTCTCCCACTCAGAGACACAGGTCTCCGAGTGTCCAGCATTCAGACGGCTACCTGAGGACACTCTTCATGTGAGAGAAAATTCGAAAGGGTTGTTAGTTAAGATACCGTCATTAAGAAGCGGCACAACTAATGTGTCTATGCGAGCTAATTTGCGATGTGCACCGCTGGCCCGGCCATTCATTTTTAATGCATCTTCTCAGATTAATTCACTGCGTGTCGTGCCATCAGTTAACCCTTCACGTGCCAGCTGTGGCATGTGTGCCCAGGGTTGCTGACCCCTGAAATAGGCTACATAAATTTCGACGGTCAAATGTCGCTGATTTTACCACAGAGTAGGACGGATTGTAGGGTAGCAAACATCGTCGGAAAACACGTTTTCAACACTGCAGGTTACCCGGATGTAATACGTTGTCTGTGTTGGAAACTCTCGTGAAAGAGATGATTGCTGCTCGATCCGAAACCTGATTTGTTTTATACGCGTTTGAAAATGTGTGGACTTCTTGTTAGCTAGGCATAATTGCCTTGCTGTTGTTACCTGATGTTCACGTCGATATCAGTCCTGTTGAGGTGTTTATATCGGTGCATGTTTTCTTTGATCTGACTGGTAAAGTTGATTTCTTCTCTCCCTGAAGTTAAAGTTACCCTTCCATGTTGTTAACTAAAAACACAAACTAATAAAAACATGTTTAGTGTGAGTTTTAACACTTTTAACACTAAAATAATAACAATTTTCATTTTAACTATTTTTTACAGTTTATGAACTTAGTTTTTTGTGATGAATTTTGCAAATAATGCATTTTTGCAAATAATGCATTTTATTAGACATTTTCTAATAAAAGCCTGGAGAGCTATTCCTGAAGATACTTCCAGAAATTACAGAATGCTGCTCAGAGAGTTTGAACTGAGCTGAAGAATAAAGGTGGTCACACCAAATAAAATTTAATTTTATTAAAATCATGTTAAAGAATCAGTTTTGACATGTTACATGAGCGGTAAGTGCAAAACCTCAGATTTTTGTTATTTGACTCCTTTAATAAGAGTTCCAGTGATCATATTATTAACCACAGTGCCAAACAACAACCGGAAACTTCACCAGTTTGTGGGAGACTGTCAGAGTTATAGGTGGAGGCAGAACGCTAGAAGAAAATGAGAGAGAAAGGTCCTCCTCTGATCTATCCCTTCATTACGTGCCTGCAGCAGCAGATTTCCCTTCAGGAATCCTCCTGCTCGGACGCGCCGAGTGTCTCAGAGCTTTAATGACAGTATTTATCAGCAGCTGCGTTCCCGTGTCTCACAATTGCTCCTCAGCGTCTCCTCCAGTTAACTTCTGCAACTTGTAACAATGAAAGTGTGTCAGTTTATCACTGCAGCTTCTTCACTGTGATTCTCAAATTAACAGGACACACACACACACACACACACACACACACACACACACACACACACACACACACACACACACACACACGTCGGATATTCATATCTTGTGGGAACATCTAATTGACATAATGCTTTCCCTAGCCCCTTACCCTAACCCTAATGTTACCCAGTTGTAACCCCGTCACTAAAACCTCTCAAAAATGCCTTCAAACTTGTGGGACCAGGATTTTGGTCCACACAAGTATAGTAAACTTACAATTTTTCTCCCCACAAAGATATGAATACACACTCACACACACACCTACCAGGCCATCGAACTCTGAGGCCAGAGGCTCGGCGGCTCACAGGACGTTGTGGATGTTAGACAACGGCGGTGGAGCCATCAGAGATATCTGAAGTTTCTTCTTTCTTAGTTGCACTTGTTGATTAATTTCTCCTTCACTCCCATTTTAGTTTATTCCTCACTGGCTGTTTAGAGCACCTGGTTGTTCCTCTGACTGAGCTCACACACAGTATATGAACTCCGTAAATGCTCTCTGCCCCACTGAACTGTCCACCACACCAAATAACAAACCAACTGGAGGCTTAACAGCTCCTCTAGGCCCTGAAAGCTCCTGCTTATGTTCAGTATTTGGGGTCAGTGAGGAGGGCTGAACAGCTGGAGCACAGACCGTCTTCTGTTTGGACTTGCCAGCAGTTTCATTTCTGATCCTCAGGCATGTTTCAGGAGTTTCAGCCACGTTCAGGCAGCCTGAATGAATGCATTAAGAAAACTAGAGAATTTAAATTTCTCTTTCCTCGTCTCTGCCTTTTGGTGTCTCTTTCAGCTCTGAGTTCTCATCTTATCAAGCTTTCAGAGAGTGTAAGACATCCATCTGCTTCGCATTCACATAACTTTCTTTCTTTCTTTTTTCTCTTTTTGCAGCACTGGCTCTCTTTCTTACCTGAGTCCCGTCACCAAGGCCGGTCGGCGCAGAGCCATCTCCCTGCCTGTTAGTTCATTTAGCTCCGGTCATGTTTTTAATCCTCCTTTATAAAAGCCCTGTGAAAGCGCTGTGAACAGGCAGCGGTGGAAGTGAAAGGCTCACATACTCTGCCAGTCATTTCAATGCACCCACATATTAAGGAGCGAGCGCGAATAACGAGCAGGAGCCGATGAAGTGGATCCTCTTGTGCTCTTCTTTTCACAGTAAACACAAACTGACTGAATTCACCTCAATGACTCATTTTCAAAGTTCAGTTGAAGGTTAGCGAGACTTTAAACTTCTATGAAGGACCTGCTGCTGATGTTCAAAGTGACTGATATTAGATTTTACTCAAAGAAACTCGACTGTATAAAGTTCACACTAAATGTTTGGAGGTAAATCCTTTTGGCTGCAGACAAAAGATCACTTAACTGGAAGTCTTTCTAAAATTTCTGTGTTTGATTTCAGATTCATTGTGTTGCTTTTGAAGCCAGAATATTAAAGTATATATATTTGCTTTTCTGTTCAGTTTTAGTCAATTAATTCATTTGCTTCATCTGAAGCTAACCTTCTAATCCTCACTTTGATGCTTTGGGTTTGTGCAGGTGATTTGGGGCAAAGAATGACACAGTGATTTAAATACAATGAATAATGGCTGAAACATGCAATAAACTAGTTACCTTCAACTCTTTCATCTAAAAACAAGTTGTGGACAAATTTGATTTCATAAAAGTGTGAAACAAAAAAAACCATCCAGAACATCTGTGAGGTGCACAGAGAACATTGGCTCTGGTCCACAGTTTAGTAGATAAAAGACATGTTATTATTCTGTTTCTGTGCACGGCCACAGAGGATTTTAAATCAGACAATCACGACGTGTTGCATTAACTGACACTTTTATGCCAACTGACAGCATTTCATGTAAGGAGACCTTCTGAGAAGCCACCAATCACACATGGTGATAGGTTCCTCTGTGTGATGCACATTCATCTGCTGTAGTTTATTAAATAGAATAGAAAAGAATAGAATTCAACTGTATTGTCATTGCACATGTCACAAGTACGAGGCAACGAAATGCAGTTTGCATCCATCCAGAAGTGCTTTAGCAATAATATATATATATATATATATTACAGAAACTATGATAGATCCCATCGTACTGACGCTCACAGCTGGTAAACCATTTAATCTTTAGATCGTGAACCTTACAGTTTGTGTAACATTAACTTGGTTGCTGTTTTGAGCAGAGCTTATATGTGTTTTTCATACCTTGAAGTTGCACTTATAAAGTTATGACACGTCAAAAACGCTGGAAAAACGAGTAAAAAACGCAAAAACCCCAAAAAACGGGGGGTCTGGTGGGAGCTTTTTTAGATTTGGGTGAATTTGTATGTCCAACACAAGGCCCGAGGGCCAGAATCGGTCCGTCACAGACTCCAATCCGGCCCAGTGGAAGGCTTTGGAAAATGTGAAGGAGTGCATACTTTTAGCTGTATTTTGATAAGTTTTAAAAGTTTTCCTATTAAAAAAAGACGACAACTATATTCTTTCATACTACACCAAAGTACTTCAGTAATACATAAAAAATTAAATGACCAAAAAGTTCCTTTTTTCACTATCTGCTGTAGAAATTTTGGTTTAAAAACAAAACAAATTTTCTTTGAATTAATAAAACCTTGATGTTTTATAAATACTTAGATAACAGAAAATATTTGGTTACTCAGACATTTAATATATTGAAAAACTGAGACATAGTGTTGAAGTTGTGCTTTGTTTTCTTATATTAGGACATCTGGAGGATTAAATGTGTATTTAAGTGTCTTTACACTATTAGAGAGTTTCTGTGGCCCAGCCCAAGATGTAAAATGAGTTTGATATCCCTGCACTAAAGCATTAAACAAGATGACAGAACATGTGTCATGGCGGTCGTTGACCTGTGAACCAAACGCAGCCATACTTACAGGTTCTTTAACATGTTAGCTCAGAGCTGACGCTGAGCTCGTTGGGTGAGTCCACAGTTTTGACAATGTAGGGGTGTTTTACAGGTTGCCATAACTAACTGATTGATTCTGAAACAGAAGAGAAGCTGTGTTTTCGACTGGCGACAGTCTAACCAATGAGAATTTAATAACCAAAAATTTGTTGTGCTAACCGTTGAGTGTGCACAGGCGTTTTTTAATCACAGCAGCTTTAATCTGTGGAAGGTATCCCGTACTTCTCACTGTGAAGTGTTTGCATGCATAAAAGAGGGACTGGGGACATGGTAAGCATGTAAATTTACTAATTAAACATACATCATGTCACACAGATAGCCAGTCGACGGTAAAATGATCATATTTCATGCATCTCTGCTGACACGCTGCATTGTGAGTCTATTGAAATTCAGCGAGGAGGAAAAACAGTGAACCGCGCTGATGCCGCACTGACCCATTTATGTATTAATGTGTTTGTTTCCCCACCATCGCGGTCACCAATGAAGATTAATGACACAAAAGCAGAGAAAAAAATAAGAAGTCACAGAGGCGGGCTCCGTCATTACAGCGTGTTAAACACAGTCAGGGAGAACGAGGATGGAGATAATGGTTGGGAGCTGCCTCTGGAGACCAGCACAGAGAGATGGGAATAATCCAGGGAATAAACACTGTAAATAGACCTTAAAGTAAAACAGAGAGAAACTTCAGAAATGCAGAAAATGTCGAAAAAGAGTAAAAAAAGAGGACAAGCTCTGATCCAGCGCCATGATCTTATCTTCAAATGTCTGTTAGAAGTGTGAATTTATTAACCAAATTCTTCTCATTTCTGTTTCTGTCAAAGTTACAGCTGCTGAACTTGAAGATGTAAATGTATGAAATAAGATTAGAGGCCCTGGTGTGTCAATTTACATTACTTCAGACACTTTCCTCTGCCCCGAGTGAATACTTTAGGAATTCACTGACCAGTACTTTTGAGTTACTGTGCATTAAATATGCCATTGACAGATGTAGTTTGACAAACTAAACTTCTCAAAATCAAAGTCACCGAACAGAGCAGCTAATGTTGTGGACCTATATCCTATTTCCTGTCACGTACTTCCTGTTTCAGTGACAGATGTTCATATTAAACATGGCCAGAGTTTCTGATATTGAACTCAGTGTATGTCCAGTGGACCTGTGAGCCAACAACTCAGGCTTTAGACTGCTCTAAACACTCTGTTTATCACAGAGAAGCCCCTCCATCTGTTTACTACGCACTGTGTGAGGGGCAACCAATCAAGTGAAGTTGCCGTAAAGGGGGAGGAGCTAGAGCACCTTGCAGCAGGACCCAGTAATAGGTGAATTGATCGTATTGTCTTGAATTGTGAATCATGAATCATTTTAAATAGCTAACATACTGAAGTGTTTTCCTTCCTGGTGAATATAGCTTGCAGACATGCTGCGGTCCACACTGCACAGAAAGATTTTTCTATATTTGTTGAAACATTTATAAATGTTTGTGCTTGCTCAGTTTCTGTAGAGCTAGCCAGGGCCGTCAGCTGGATGCTGAAGTACCACCCGAACAACTTTATTGACATTTGCAACATGAACGTATCACAACAATGACCAGGAAAAGTTATTTGTTGAGATGATAACCAGGCCATGGGATGAAATCCACAGATACATGTGTCTGTGAAGAGGGATGTTTATGAGTTCATTTTGAAAGATTTCTCTGTCCACATGAAAACAATAAAAACTCAACTACTGTCAAGAGCATCCCAAAGCTACAAGTGGTGATATAACCCTAACTGCGAAGAAATGCTGGCCAGTCAAAAGCCCACAAACAGACACGGCACAAAGTCTGACGTCAAAAAAGGAGATAGAGACACTCACCTTGGATCCTGCAAAAGAAAAATCTTTGTTTTATTTGTTCACATGCGTTGCATTATATTTCTTCATGTCAATATACGGGCAAGTATGGGTGACGTGAGCTGCAAGTGGACCTCAGGCCAAGAGTTTAAGATTTTATTGCCCATTAATTGTTCTGGATTCCTCTGGTTCGTGTTGCTTTATTCAGACCATTCTTTAACAGTATATTTATTCACTTAGTGTCGTAATCAGTGTAGTGTTGCAGTTTTATTGATCAGACACACACCCTGAGCTCACCTGTGCTTCACTGACTGTGCAGTGTTTCCTAGCAGACGTTTTCTGCTCGCTCACAGGCAGAAGAATCACAGAAAAGGTCAGGAGTGTGACGATTGGCAGCTGGTATTTGCGCCGCAGTCAGCCTCCATCCCGTCCACGCCGGACTGCCGTGTTACGGCGAGCCACGGCCATGACAAGAACAAGCGCGGACTGCTGTACGGAGCTTTCTGCTGCCTGACAGACGATGCAGAGGGTTTCGAGGTATCGTGTCATTTTATGTGAAACATTTCCTAGTCGGCTCAGTAGAAATTTGAATCCGATACCAGACAGAACAGGGAGAAGAATTTCATCTGCTTACAGATTGTCTAATGATTAGAGACCATCAGATTGACTTTTGGAAAATAATTTTATAACCGATCATCACTCTGTGTGTCACACTGAGCTACGTCAGCGTAGATTAAACTGACTGATATTCATGCTCCCTTGAATATTTTTAAAGAGCCATGTGAGAGAGGGCTTGTAAAACTATATATTATAGAAAAATATATCAGCCCAGCTTAGATAATATCGTATAACAATTAGTGCTGTCAAAATTAACGCGTTAACGCAGATTAAGCCGTCATCATGATTAATGCGATAAAAAAAATGTAACGCTATTAACGCATCTGGAGTGCAGAATGACTCAAAATGTTTCTGTCAACGCATTTCGGGCAGTTTTTCCAAGTAGAGTTACCTTCACAAATGCGCAAATGGGCAGTTGATCTGGTAGTAACGGGCAGCTGAACCAATCAACTCAATATGGAAGATGATAAATGCACATTGGCCCTCTCGATGGGAAATTTGAGCATTAAAAAAATAACAAGACGGAACAGTCGACTGACATAAAGTATTATGTACATTGTGCAAGAAGGAATTTTCTTTTCACCGAAGCACCTCCAGCTTGAAATATCACATTGACGGGAAGCATACGTTAGTCGGGGATGCTGCTATCTATTGACAGCGCTAATAACAATATTTCAAGAGTCATCACACGTAACACAGGCCAGAAGTCACTGCATTACAAGACATTCTCACTTTTATTAGTAAATCTTTGAACATCATTAAATATCACTAAAGAAAGGAAACTCAGTTACCCGCCCACTCCACCTTCCACACTGTCCGCCTAGCTCAGCTCATTTTGCTGACTAGCATAGAACATTTCCTATAGAAGCTAGGCTGCTCTCTAATGTTGTCTCTGTCTGAATCCTGTGTGAAGTCACACAGGTGTTTGTTTTATTCCTTCTGTGGAGCTTGTGTTGGAGTCTGTGTCGCTGGTAGCCAATTCTAAGCTAATGTAAGTTACCGTATTTTCCGCGGAGTAATCTGGGTCCAAAACTCCGTCCACTTCAGGTCCCAAAGTCAAACGAACACTGCGTCATCACTGAGAGTTAAAAACTGTCTAAATTCTTTCATCTTTAATAAAATGATCAGCGTTGCTGCTTTACCAGGTGTAACAATGAAGTTTAACATCCAGGCATCCATGAAAAGAGAATTTATTAAATTTAATGGAGTTAGAAGTTAGCAGGAAGTTAGCTCGCTAGTTTCCACCTAAACATGATGTACCATGTTCTGACTGAGAGATTTCTGAAAAATTTAAAATGTACAGCTCTGCTATCACTTCCAACATAAATGAAGACAGAAAACTAAACAGCAGTGACGTTTGTAGGGTTACTGAAGTTGGGCTGGCTGGTATATAATGATGTGCTACGTGATCGCTAGTGACACAGCTATGTTAGCATAACATGAACAGTGAAGCTGGAGGATAAATGGTAACTTTTTTCCACTCAATAAAAGTTAACGTGAGGGTTCCTGATAGTTAGGGACAAATGCAATCGCATGGCAGGATGCTGTAAACAGACCAAACTTCAGTCAGAAGAACAACTGAGATAATCCATCCACAATACGAGGTTAGTCATTAATGTACTGCAACAACATGGAAATGGAGCAGCTGCCAGAGAGTTCAACATTAATGAATCAGTGGTACAGAAGTGGAGGAAGCAAGAAGAATGAGATAAGTAAAGTTTGACTTATCTGACTGTTTTGTTTCTTTTAATGCACCTTATAATCTGGTGCGCCTTATGGTCCAAAAAATACGGTAGTGTTGCTCACTGTTGAGTTGCCCTTTGGATGGATTCAAAGGTCTGCACACAGGCGTCAACTACATAGGATCTGAAAATTTGACAGAAGCGGGTAATCCAGTATCTGTAGCTGGTATGTGTCTGACAGAAAAAAGTGCAGGGTTACATTTTAATTTATCTAAATGGGAAGGTAGTGTTTTAAATCATATCCATTTTTACTGACTCTGTCCTCAGGCCAGTTTTAAGGGATAACTCATAAAAATAATGGTTTTATTAAAAGTGTTTCTAAATTCACTGCTGATGGAGCACCTTTGCCAAAAAATAACCCCACAACATCCAGTGCAGTGTCCTTATTTAATCAAACTACCCTAACAGTTTCCTTTTGCTTCCACTGTTTATGCTAAGCTAGGCTAATCACTTCCTGGATCTGATCTGTTATCCACCTTCTCATCAGTAGAAGGAGGAAAAGACTCTTCACAAAGGAAACTTCCCATCATCCTCTGCCAGCGTGTTCCCTCAGGACATCCTGCGCACCATGTGACATTTCCTGTCTCTTTCCACCTCCTTTCTTCCTCAGATCCTGCTTTTTCTCTCGGTAACCCTCGTGGCTGCTCTCTACCCTCAAAAATGTCATCCTGGCTGAGTGTGTGGCCAATTCAGGTCTCCGAGGGATGCGAGAGAGTCGCCGTTCGCCGCCAGTGTCACATTAAGCGACTGCACGCTCTCAGTTTGACATATTTTACTCTCCATATCAGGAAAAGTGCAGGTGTAACTGATACCAGTATTAATGGCTGCATGCCATTTAGGTGAGCTGTTTAAGGCTCCTCGCTGAAGTACATGGATTAATGCAGCGCTAAATGGAACTCAGCCATCTTTACGGTTATTCTGCACTTTTCCTGCTGTGACGAGTCCAAACATCTGCTGTAAAAAAGGTCTCTTTGCTGTGAAACTCAATCAACACACCCACTGACTCTGAAGAGGCAGCGAGGCGGAGGTGGAGGCGGTGTGGGGAGGGCGGGGCGGCGCCCGCGGGGGTCAGTGTATAAAGAGCGAGCCAAATGGAAAGCGGCATGGCAGCCAGCATCTGGCCTTTTAACATCAATATATCCTCCCGGTAAATAAAAAGAGACAATTGTTTGGTCACATACACACACACACACACACACACACACACAGAGGGAGGGTGTGTGTTAAACGGTTATTTGCTGTGCCTGCCTGAGCCAATAGGATTCAACCAGCCGTAGAGGTGTGGACACACAGCAAGGCTACGTCCATGATTAGACTGAGAGCTCAGAGCTGAGCCCAGGGATTACCTGAAACTCACCGTGTGTGTGTGTGGGGGGGGGAGGGGGGGGTGGGGGGTGGAATAGACAGTTTGTAAATCACTGAACAGTGTGAAAATGTCCAAAACAAAAATGCCAATAAATTATTTTATTTCTGACATATGACACATACACGACACATATGACATACGACCAGTGATGGGATTAACGGCGTTACTAATGCCGTTACTTTTTTCAGTAACGAGTAATCGAACTAATTACTATTCCTATCGTTACAACGCTGTTACAAGAAAATGCGGTGCGGTCGTGTTACTATTTTTCAACAAACAGTTGAAGCTGTCTTCAGCTTACCGCATCTTATATCAGTTGCACGGAAGTAGCTGTCTATGTAAGTAATCTGGGCACTACAGCTTTAAGCAGCTGCGCGCTCCCGCGGACGGCAATCACTTTCTGGCAGACGATCACTTATTGGCACAACACCTGGAGCTAAGGGGGCAAAACAGTCGCATGAGTGCTGCTGTTTGACTGAGGAAGAACAAAGTAGTCGTGGTAAGCCAATCACATGACCACTTCAAGATGACAAAGCAACAAGGTGATATATACCAGTTTTTAAATTGTGTTGATAGGCCACGTAAAACCACAGTCATGATAAACAATATATACGCGGCGTTTTTTCCTCAATTGTTTCGTCATGTTTACTGTCTAAGGACAGTGCCAGCAAGCACTCTCTGCTTATGACCAAAAAATAAAAAAAACAAAACAAAAAACAGTCAGTTCGTTTTTGTGGAAAAATGCACCATGTCCACCAATCAAAAAATGATATGGCAACATAACATTTGGTTGTTTAGGAAGAGGGGGAAGTTTTAGGAGTGACTGCGAGAGAGAGAGAGCGAGAGAGAGAGAGAGAGAGAGAGAGAGAGAGAGAGAGAGAGAGCGAGTTTTGAGATGTGAAAGATTTGTGACGTTTAGCGTGTTTGGAGTGTGTAGTTAATGTGTTGTCTTGTGTAGTTAGTGTGTAGTGTTGTGGATAGTTTTGTGTTGTGTGTCAGAACAATGAGGCGACTGCTGTCTCCAGGTAAAAAACAGGAGTGATACACCTGCTGTCAGACCTGCAGGTATCAGGCTGTGATGTTCTCCTTTATAGTGGACAGAAATATTTGGAGTGGCACAAATAATTTGTGTGGCGTCTTACTGAATGCAGAACAGCTGATTGTTATGTAAATAGTTTGAAATGGTTATTTAAAAAAGGGTAAAAGGTAAATGGCTGCAAATAACTTTGTTGTTTGCAAAACTTGTGCATATGATTTTAAAACTGACAACTTATATTTGCATTTAAACTTATGAAATATGATTCAATAAACATGTTTGTGGTTGTTACAGTAAAAAATATAACTTTCTACTCGGATTTTATGTTTTTTGTCTGATTTTAGATCAATTGCGTTAATACAGTATGTCAAAATGAAAACATAACTGTACATTCAGACACGTGAGGTTGTGCTGAAAAGAATGATACCAAACAAGGCAAAGTAAATCGTTTTTAAAGGTGAAATGTAGAGGAAACATCAAAAGTGGTCAAAAACGGCCAATTATAACCTGGACCCCAGAGGGTTAAACATTTTTTTTAAAGTAACACAATAGTTACTTTTCAAGTAATTAATTACTTTTAGAATCTCGCAACTCAGTTACTTTTTTGAAGAAGTAACTAGTAACTATAATTAATTACTTTTTCAAAGTAACTTGCCCAACACTGCATACGACACAGTTTCTTTAAGACAAATTAGGCCAGAATGCAGAGTCCACTCTTACTGCTTCCAAAGGAATAAAAAGCTAAGTAGCATCCAGACACTCATAATCAAATTCAGTGATTAAGTGATCATCAGTCAGTGTGAGCACCTCTATGAAAGCAGACATTTTTCAGTTTGCTGGTCTGGAGCTTTCAGGTGTGTGTTAACAGAATGCTGAGGACGAAAGGTGTCATTGACTGCAGTGCTCATCAATCGAGGAAGGGTGGTGAGGGAATTTCCAAACCATCATCATCAATCATCAACAAGTCCATCATTCACAAGTGGCAAACATTCAAAACAGTCTTCCCAGGAGTCGATGTCCCAGCAAATTCAACCCAAGCTCAGAGTGAGCAACACAGAGAAACTACAAAAAAAACCCCAAGAGCTCAATTTTTTCTTCAGCTAGCATGTGAAAGGTTAAAGTTCATGCCAGGTATGGCACATGGAACAGGCATGGTCTGTTTGGAAGCAGGAGAAAGCCTCTTCTCTCCAAAAAAGAACATGGCAGCACAACTTAGGTCTGCAAATCTGCATCAGAACAAACCAAAGACTTCTGGAACATGTTCATGCGTGTAGCATTTTCAGTGGGAGAAATATTTTGTCGCTCATCCAAAAGACTTCCTCAGTCTCAGCTGACTGCAGGTTTCGCCAACCTTATAAACAGTACATCTGCACAATGACTGAAACTAGCACCCCTGGCTGGTCGGGGAAACCTGCAGTCAGCCGAGACTGAAGAAGTCTTTTGGATGAGTGACAAAGTGTTTCTCCCACTGAAAACGCTACGTCCAGATGAGCAGAATTTTTTTTTGGGGGGAAGGGGTTCCTTACTTGGATGATTGAGCATGCATCAAGACGTCCTTTGGACAGATGACACCAAAAATGGAGGTCTTTGTTCATAAAGCACAAACACCTCGGACCAGCTATTAACACGATGGAGGAGGGATGATGATTTGAGCTTATTTTGCAGCCGCAAGAAAAGAATCAAGGACCTTCAGAGAGCTGTGCATAAACGAACAACTCAATGAACTGAAGCGATGCTGTAAAGAAGAGTGGGCCAAGATTCCTCCACAGTGACGTGAGCGAGAGATAAAGTCACACACGAGTTTTTCACAGGACTGTCTCAGGGGTGCATCCATGCGCCCATGCGGCCGATGGATCAACACAATGCCAGTGAGTTTGAGAGGTTTGATTTGGTTTCAATATGCAGAACCCAAAACCCAATGAATGATGTTAGGTTATATAAAATATGTCTATAGATAAAAAAAACAGATTGATATTTAAACATTTTTAACCCAGTCTTCTGTGATCTGATGAGTCAGAGCTTTCAATCACAGATAATAATAATAGTATTAATAATAATAACTATTATTTAATTTAAGTTGGTTCTACAGGCAAAAATGGGCCCCCTCTTTGGTGCCTGACAAACATCTGCTGGAAGAAAAGGTTTGAACTGAACATAAAGACTGGAAACTGAAAAACTGAGATCAATCAGGTACGTTTCCAAATGTTGTGATGTGCTTTGACTTTAATTAGACTCCAGAGCTTCCAATCTCAGTTAAAGGAATGAATTTTGTGATTTTCACACATTTTAAGGAGAAATCTCCACATGAGGCTAAAAGGAAATAACAGCAAAAGTCAGTTTATGAGTTCAGTGTAAACCGCGGGCGAGCTCAATGAAAGGAACGTGTTCAAAAGCAGATTTGTTATTTTTTTATTTGAACTATTCACACCTTTCAAACGAACTTAATTAAAAACAAACCGGCCATGGTTCAATGTTTTAACAGAATAAATATTTCAGAAACGGAGAAGAAGGAATTCATCCTCTGTGTGTGCCTTGACTCGAACTCGGTGTCACCTTTTTTTTCCTTTCACCAGTTTTATCTTGTTAACAGGAAAAACTCCCACAGAGACACAGAGGAGGATTCACAGTTTTAGAAAACAAAGTTTGGAGCTGAAAGGACTGCGAGAAACAGATTATTTAGAGTGAAAGTGCTGAAGGTCGCCTCGGTGCACAAAGACATGCTTGTTTCTGCAAACTGAAGCTCAGTCTGCTCGCTGTTGCTTCCACTCTGGGTCTCGAATTTATAAAAACAGGAAAGATGCTCGCCAGTAAGCGAGCGAACAGGTTCTGAATGATGACTTCTTTTTTCAGTTCCTTTTTTATTTTACCAGGATTGTGGCAGACATCGAGAAGGTTGGTACAGTTGGCCATTTTCAGATCTTCAGAAAAACATACCTGAGCAGGAATAGTTTAAATTTCAGTTCCAGGTGAACCTGTAAACATGCATGCTTGAGTCTAACCAAACAAACAAACCAGAATATGAGCAACACAGCTGCAGAAAATAAACAAAGAAGCGCCATAAAAATATTTACGTTTTCCTGCAATCTTTGTAGAAGCAACAAAACCTGCAGTTCCTCTAACGTCCACTTGGGGCTCTGGCAGTGACTCAGAAATAAACATGCTTACATTCTGCTACAATTAAACTGCTTTGGTCTCTAGATCTAAATTCCCGCCGTGGCCTCTGTGACTGAAAGGTTAATGTCAGCACAGGTGGCTGTAGCTTCTAGCTGTTTGCTACCCAGACAGCACATCGATGTATTCCTGACCTTTGAGAGGTTTTGCAGACATGTGACAGTAACTTTTCGGCCATTTTGGACATGTAACACAGTTAAAAACCTGCTACACATCATGTAGATGAGATAAACTACGGCATAGGTGTCAAACTCTGGCCCGCGGGCCAAATTTGGCCCGCAGCCTAATTACATTTGGCCCGCGAAGCTGTACAAAATTACTATTAGAGCTGGCCTGCCGGTATTATACACTGCATGTACTGCTAATACTACAATTCCCAGAATCCTCTGTTGGTGTTTTTGTGCATCAGTCACAACAGAACCCATTAGCACCCTCTCCTCTGTTGAGCATAGTTATAGCAACCATGCAAATACTGCCATGCTACCTATCCCAAAATGGCAAAAAGAAAGGCAGAAAACAGGAGCTTTCTGGACAGGTGGGAGAATATGATGAAAATTTGATAAATGATAAAATGATCAAATTTAATTCAGAAGGCTGCAAATACAATTTTTATTTAAGAAATGAATTCCACTGATGTGTTATTTAATTGGAATTTTGATTTTGCATGTGTGCAATATTAAGTTATATATACGTTTATATAAGTTATATATATTGTTTAGTATTAAGCTTTGCTTGTTCCATATTCAGTTTTTCAGCAAAACTTGTTTGAGTCCATAAGAAAAGATTCCTTGTTATATTTGGAGGAAGATTTTTTTCAATGACTATTAATGTGAGCCCGCGACTTTGATCCAGTTTTGAATTTTGGCCCACTGTGTATTTGAGTTTGACACCCCTGAACTACGGCTGTAGAGTAACTATGAGTAAACAAACTAGTGCATATTCTCTCTCAGTGGAAGTAGAACACTTTCTTGCTCATTATATGGGAGGGGTGATGATGGATGTGAACTTTATGCTGTCTGAGTGTGTGAAGTGTGACCCTGGCATTCTCCCCAACTTCAAAGCACACAATTTATATCATTATGTTAACAACACGTCAAATGATATCGGACGAGACATAAAAATGGTCAAATATTGTTTGATACAGATATTGGTGAAAAACAAAAGAAAAGTATTGATAATTTCTATGTAAACTACATATGAGTGATTGGATGTGATTGCTACTGCTCATCACACCCAATATGGCCGACAGCTCATGACGTCACATGCAAAACCTCTATATCTATTATATCGTTTAGTGCTGCTTTCCCTACGTTTCACCTCTCTCCGTGTGATCCACACACAGAGGGATTTAGTAGCGTCAACGTAGCTTTCTCATCAGCAAACCATCATGGCAACATTGCGCACCTCCGCTTCACCAATGCCTTTTAATCTGCTTGCACAGAGCTGCAGCCTACATCTTAGTTTCCCGACCCCCAACACACTTAATGGAAGCGGCCTGGGTTCAAATTTGGACCCCGATCTTCTTCCAAAGACAGTAGTGTTGCCACCATACTGTCTAGCTACCCACATCTACACTTGAGGTTATTTGGATGTTAGGGTGCACTAACTAGCAGGTATCTGTATCTGTGTGATGTTCTCAGTTTACATAGTAGAATTCTGCTTGCTAATCAAGTTTGCTAATAACAAATATCCATCCATGCAACCATCCAACCCTTCCCACCACCGGTGCCACCAGCGGATCTGCAGGTTGCCACCGCAACAAAAGACCAAATTATGAAATAAAAGATTAAAGCTATGAGATAAAAGTGTATTAAAAGGTGGCGACAGTGACTGCAGTGAGTGGGAGGAGGATGAACAGAGATGTAATAAAGTGCAGAACAGAACAGTGTGGCAGGAGACAAACTCTCAGCGATCCCAGCGATTTTAAAAGGTGAGCTGATCAGCACACTTTAATAATCCACCAGCATCAGAGTGCATCTTATTATTATCTGCAAAAGTGCCATCTTTAAAGAATTACAAACATCACATAACTGCAGAAAACACGCTGAATAGAAACAAGCCCACATCCTTCAGCTTCTCAGGGCTGAATCACATATACACATAAAACAAACATTTACACCCAAAGGTTTAGCGAGTGCACATCCTGCAACAAAAGCAGTGGATAAACATCTTTTGATAAACACCTTCAGATAAAAAGAAGCATAATATTTAAAAAGAACAGACAGTCTTCAAAGTATTTTTCCTTAGACTCCTCCATGTGAAAAACCTGCCCACACACAAAAATAAGGACATCAAGGACAGAAAGAAAGCTCATCACCATCATACCAGTGTTATACTGGTGGCAAATGGATGGTGATGGTATCTAAAGAGAAAATGTGGGTCTGTGTAGAGCCAGAGGAGACAAAAAAAATCAAATTCAAAGCAGTTTTATTGCACATTGCAGAAGTTAACTGCAGTTCTTTAAACATCCACCAGAGGCTCCAGCGAGCCAGTGTGTAGAGTCGTGTTAACGTCTTCAGGTGCTTTCAGGGCATTTTTTCTACCCCATCCCCAGGTGTGGTGGGTAAGCCCAGAGGCTCTTCACTGACGCAGCCTTCATCCACCTTCCCATCATCATCCTCATCATCCCCGCTGAGGTCTTGTACCTCGACCTCACCAGCAGGATGGCATTTCCCTTAGGATTTGAGGACCACGCAAGCTTCTTCAGCAAATAGCGACACATTGAAGGACCTCAGGATAAAAAGGGTAAAATAGAAAAATGTCTGATTTTTCTGCTGACCTTCAAATTAATAGTTCACGGGGTGATTAAAGCTCTCTGTCCTTTTAAAGCAAACAGGAACAGGACAGAACAGAAAAATCTGATAACTGATGACTGTATGTGCAGTGAAAATATAAATGAGGTGATTTTGGAGGGTGATGTAAGAGGGATCTCTTCCTCAGAGCCACTGCCAGGATGCACCTTTATTTCAGGTAAAATCGCTGAACATTCCTGCTGTTTGTGGAGTCATTTCCTCATTTTGTTCTTGATTGTTTGAAATGCCACATTTTTTTTTATCCTATTACGGCCACGAATAGATGAAATCTATGAATTTTTCCCTCCTGACTTAGGCAGTAATGAGTCGGTGTATGCTAAAAGATCACATAATGCACTCTGTATTTCTTCCTATTATCAGTGCATCGCTAAAGCAGGACATGTGGTATGTTGGTGAGTGATGCTGTTAACATGCATCATCTAATGTGGTTTACATTATACACGTCGTTATTGTGAAGTGTGACATATATATATACAGTATGGCGTGATGAGTATCAGTAACACGGGGAAAGTTATGAGAACAAAGAGGTTGGAAGAAAGAGAAAGGTGTGAACTCACCATGACGCTTTTACCTGGCTAACGCCACAGAGATGTTTTACTGTGAAAGACCTTTTTCACGACGTTAGACTAAAAGTGCTTTGGGTAACCATAGTTACTGGAAGTGACCTTTAGTGTTCTTTGTCATTAAGAAAACAAAGCAGAGTATTGCTTATATTCAGATAAACAACCTGTCATTATGCAACACTTTTCTTGTTCAACTGCTCGTTAATACAAATATCTAATCAGCCAATCAAATGGCAGCAACTGTGCATTTAGGCATGTAGAGATGGTGATAATGAAGTTCAAAGTGAGCATCAAAATCGGGGGGGAAAGGTGTTTGAAGTGTCTCAGAAACTGCTGATCTGTTGGGATTTTCCCACAAACATCTGAGAGTTTAAAGAGAAGGATCCAAAACTGAGAAAATATCCTGTTTCCTTCTTGTTGATGCCAGATTGCAACAGTAACTGTTACTACCAAAGTATGCAGAAGAGCATCGCTAAAGCGTGAAGCAGATGGGCTACAGCAGCAGACGACCACACCGTATACCACTCCACTCAACGAAGAACAGAGGCCACAATTCACACAGGCTCTCCTAAAGCATAATAATCATAACAATCATAATTTGGACCAAAATCTCTGAGGACTCTTTTCAGCACCTTGTTGAATCTGATGCCGTGTTCCACGTACTTTGGAACCTGGATGTTAGAAGTCAAGAATGATGCCACACCCAAGTCAGTGCTTTCCTGAAAAGGCCAATAAAAACTGAATTTGTTTAGATTTTTAGTAATGAATATAATATTAATAATATTAAATTGTTTGCACTTAAAAAACACATTTATGGATAGAGCCTGATCCCTGCTCTGCGTATGGAATGTTTAATGAGTCACAATCCACAATAGTTGCAGTAAAGATTAAAAGTTTATAGTTTTACTCTTGTTTATGTCCAATGTCTCCATCTTTGCTAACTCGGGGTATGTTGGTCTGCTCCGACTTTCCGAGTGGCAAATTTGAGGGGGCCTTAGAAAAAAAAATTCCCACTGGGATTTTTGAATTTTTGACTTATTGAGGAATGTAACATGTAACGTGAGGCATGAAGAATTCAACTCAAAACTAAAAAACACTACTAGCTATCTGTACCTAATAAAGTGGGCAGTGACCATATACATTAATGCAGACCTTCCCAAAGTGTCGGGCCCGCCCCCTAGGGGGGGCGCAGAGCCATTGCAGGGGGGGCGCAGTATGAAAAGGGGGGGAAAAAAACCCAACAACGCTTGGACACTGCTAGCACGGGGCGCCTACACAAACGCAAAGCAGGAGATGAAGCATCGCTGAATATGTTTCCAAACCAACTTCATTCTAAGCCAAAGACTAGAAAATATGGTGAAACATATCTGCCCTTTGGTTTCTCCTGCACAAGTGCCAAGGTAGGTCTCCCCTGCATAATTGGTTTTCTCTTCGTCGGGAGCACACGTTGGGCTCTTCAAATCACGGACAAACAGTATCCCACATTCTTGATTTTTAGTTCACAAACACTTCTTGTAATAACTAATTACTCCTGACATTTTGGAGATGTTAGCTCTTCATACAGTAAAGTTACAGCGGGATACAAATAATATCAGGCTGATCCTGCCACGATTTGTTCCCCCTGTCTAAATCACGGACAAACAGTATCCCACAGTTGTTTATGTTTTTGAACCCATTTTGCACAGAGAGACATTTTTTGAAAAATGTATTGATAGCAGCGTTGAATATTATTACACAGGAAAAAAACAACTACATGTAAAATAATTACACCGTGACGCCTCTGCCTTTCTAAATGGAAGTGTGGACGCAGCGTAAAAGAGTTAGTAGTTTATTTTATTACTACCTGTAATTTATTGCAGTTTACTTGTATTTGCTTAATTGTTACTAAATGTTTGAGGTGTGAAATAAACCGCAATGGAGCAAAATATGGGTGTGTGTGGTTGGAGGATGTGTTTGTGCGTGTGTGTGTGCGCGCGCGCGCGCGGGGGGGGGGGGCGAACATTTTTCTTGTAAAACAAAGGGGGGCCTAGCAAAACAAGTTTGGGAACCACTGTATTAATGCATTGGGAATTTGTGGCACTGGTTGCAAGTGTCGCAGCTGAAACCTCTCTGGATTTCCATATGTTGAGGCCCCGATGAGAAAAGAATTGATCCGATTCATCTGGTAAACAAACAAATCCGAGTCACATCTCCGAGAAGAAAAGAAAGCCCGGCCTTTCCACCCACACAAGAGCGTGTTCCTCGGCTTCAAAATCGCACTCTGAGTTTGGGTTTGTTTGTTTTTTATCCGAATACTCGGGGTGAGAAAAGGCTCAGAGTTTGTTTGAAGTGGTGTTACCTGCAGAAAGAGGCTTCTGTTACCTTTCAGACAGCCAGATAATGAGAAAGCATCATTTCATTAAAGGTGACACACGTGCACTTCCTGCTCCCCTCGCACCCATCCTCAGCGCCACAAACACTCGCCCTGGGCTCCAACAACCATTTCCTCTGTTTAAAGCCCTGCCCCCCCCCCAATCTCTTACCGCCCACCCACCTCTGACATTTGGATTGAGATTACTTTTATTATTGTGGTAAATTCGATGCATTCTGGGTAAATCTTGCAGGTTAAGGTCGCAGAGGGAGCAGCTTGTTTTACAAAGTGAAGCCCGAGGCCGCTGCCGCCGCTCACTGAACACACTATACCTGCAAAAAAGAAGCTTTTCAAACTTTAAAAGGCAGCAGCTCAAACACTGATAAATTACTTATAATGTGTGATGGTGTTTTGTGCGTGTGCTACATGTGTGTGTGGTGTGTTTACGCTTGTAAGTGTAAAAAGCCTCTCAAACTTTTAGAAGCCCTGACAATAAATTGGCAATGTGATATAATAATTTCCACAGCACTCTGATGGAGTGTGTGGGCAAGGACTCCAGTTTGGCTTCAGAGAAAAGCTGCTTGGAGGTCACCGCACAGAGCTGAAGATATGGAGGACTAAAGCTGCTGGAATTTTAAAAAGTACAAAAAATATATTTAATGCATCTCAATCTCGAAAAAAACAGCAAGCTATATGCCCCTTTAAAAAAAAACACAATTATTTAAATGATATGTTTTACATGTTTTTAGTTGTTTAACATTTGTATTCAGTGTTTAAAGGGATGGTTTCTTTGGTTAAATATTGCTTTCAGACTTTCTTTCTTTTTTTCTTTCTTTTTTTTTTTAGCCTGTCCCATTTGGATCTTTAGCCATCAGAATTGTTGTCTGAAGGCCAAAAAGATGCCTAGCGGATTTACTTTACCAAGTGGATCATCATGGCCTTGCCATATTGGACCATTTGATTGACCTTTATTATAATTATGTATTTATTTTATTTTATTTTCAGTTGTTACAGACGGGACCGACATGACTAGGACAGGGAGAAAGAAAGAATGAAAGAAAGAGAGGGAGAAAAAGATAAAATAGAGGGGAGAGAGAAAAAAAGAAAAGCAAACAAACAAACAAACAAACAAAAAAGGAAAAAAAACAGAAACACCTGGATCACATGTCGAGAGAAGAAAAAACAGAAGAGAAAACAAACAAGAAAGAGCAACATAATAAATACAACACCATCACAATAAACAGCACGCTTGTATTCAAAAGGATTCTCCACGCAACGATCTACTAGGGAGTGTGGGGAGCCATAGCCCCGTCCCCCAGGGCATGAAGCAGGTATGGAGGAGATCCAGGCTCCAGACATCCAGAGGCCCCAGAATACGAGAACCCAAGGAGGACCACCAAAGGGGCAACCGTGCCACCCTCCTGGGAAGAGCTGAGGAGAGCCCCAGACGAGGGGTCACCCAGCAGCCACGGAGCAGAGGCCAGAGGGGGTTGCAATGACATGCCTGTGGGCTCTGCCGGCAGCCAGCTGTGCCAGAGAGGACCTTTCCTCTAGCACCCTATGGGCTAATTTCCTGCAAAAATCCAAAAGATGTGACGCTTATGCTCAACCTCAACTGCCACTTTCTCAGCATCAGCTGTAAGAAACACCTGACTGCTTTTCTGAGTGGAAATGCTAGTTAGCTAGCTTTCCAAGTGATTTCTGAACCTAATGTGATCCATGATGCTAACTTAACATTATAGAATGTACCCATCAGTAAATCAGAGTGAAGATAGCCAGGGTGCGATTTGTGGGCCTGTAAATTTGAAAGCGTTTATCCCTGTACTGATGTCCGTGTAAAGTTTGTAACGTTTAGAATAATTAACTTCAAGTAAACAAGTTCAGTTTATGGCTTTAAATTTTTTTTAATAAAAACATTGTAACTTTTTAAAGTGAAATTAATATGTGCAATATTCTCACTACTTTCAGTGTTTTTCAATAACATGGTTTTGGTGAACACGATTGAACATGCCAGATTTAGATAATCTTCCACTCAGCGCTAATTTGTAATATGAAATAATCTCAGATTTTAACAGGAGAACATGCTGCCAGATTAAAAGATAATAGATAAATATTCTGCTATTGTCAATTACTACATGCAAGACTTTGATGATGGACTTTTTGCATCTTTTACTCACAGAGGAAATTACTCTGTTACATTTACTGAGATTAGAAACAGACTTTTGGGGTTTGAGGCAATGTGACTGAGCTCTGTAGAGTTTTACAGCATCACAAACACAGTCAGGTTAGAGCAGCCGCAATCCTGAGTGTGGCTGCTTCTCTCTATCAGCCAATCACAGCAGTTACACCATCACTGCATAGCTAACAAAAGTTAGATGAATTTCTTTAGAGACACCCTTCATAACTATGGGATGTCGTAGCCCTGGAGATGTTTAATGGCAGTTTAACAAGTTCAGAGAAAAAGCTGGAGAGTTTACTTTTTAAAAGTATTCTGCTGTCAGTGATAATAAGGCTTTCTGAGAGTTTCCCCATACTCTGAATCTGGTTCATTTCTTTTTTATTTAGTTTATTGTATTTTTCACGCAGCAGTGTTTAGTGTTTAGCACAGACCCTCACCCAGGTTAAGTTAGCCTCGGGTGATGGTCTGTGCTTAGTGTTCTTCTAGTTTATATTTAACCCAGTCTGGTATCAAATCCAAAACTGCAGGTGATTCAGAACAATGCAAAGGCAAGAGTCCAGTACGCACCATGACGTGGTTAAAATGCATTTAAAGAGATGTTGTTTCTGAAGTATTCGCTCCAGCTTGAAGCTTTCTCGGTCTACATAAACACACACCTGGAAAGCAGTGAATCCAACTTTAATATGAACATGATTTCCTTGAAAATGGTGTTTTATTGAAGCCAATGTAAATGTGATTAATGCGGTGCAGCGTGGTGAATATGATCCCACATCGTTTATCTTCGAGTGTGACTAATTTCCACCCATTAATTCTGCAGGAATGAGAAAACAATCACTGAGCGAGGAATGCGATCGGAGAGTGGGGGGGTTGTGGGAAATAACACAGGAGCCAAAATGGTTCAATTAGGCTGTCAGTTTATGTCTTGAATCAGAATCAATTTTTCATAATGCAAATAGATTATCAGGGTTAAATGCCTCTGCAGATGCAGTGTAACGTGGAGGGGAAGTTGCAGCGTGAAGCAGAGGCGGCAGACAGCGAGAAACAGATGATTACTTCATGTTTGAGCCATGAAAACTGTGTGTTTACAGCCTGATGAAAAGAAACCATTTAAGGCTCTCTGCTAATTTCACCCTCCATAACTTATCCATTTGGATGCCGTTAAGGTTTAAAATTAGGGCTCCAAAAAAATCAACATTACGGCAGCCAGATTTCTAACACTGAGGCTTAAAATGAGGCGTCATTAACCAAATAGTGACGTTGTGGAGGCTTCATCAATCTTTTACAAGCTGAGTTATTATAGTATTGTACTTTCACTTAGTTTAAATTAATGACAACCAGAAGTGCTCAGTATAATTCCATTCAATTTTATTTATAAAGCGCCAAATCCCAACAAGGTAAACCCCCAACAATCAAATGACCCTTCAAGAACAAGCACTTGGTGACAGTGGGAAAGAAAAACTCCCTTTTAAAAGGAAGAAACCTCCAACAAAACCAGGCTCAGGGAGGGGCAGCCATCTGCTGCGACCGGTTGGAGGTTTAGAGGGGAAAGACAGGACAAAACATACAGAATATATGCATAAGATAAAGAAGGCTTATTTTCAGTAGTGAATCATGCAAAGGTACTCGAGTAGAGCCCAAGAATAGGAATATGGAGCTTGGAAGGATCAGATTATGTCAATGAATCAAAGAAGTTGTTAAAAAACAGAAAATTGTAGCTTCATTAAGATTAAAATAACAGTTGAGTAAAAATGATGAAACCTCCAAATTAACATCTGTGAGAAACGAGGTAAAACGGTCATGAGGACAAGGAACTAGATGAATTAGACCATTGGTTTTGGTTTGGTTTAATCTCTGACGATGTTGGAGCCAAGCTGACATCATGAAAGGAAAATGTGGCTCATCCAGTATTGGTGCAGACTTGGAGAATAACAGGCGGCCTCCTCCAGGTGGCTCGTCCTGGGTGGGATCACCCTTCATCTTTGAACTTGGCTTTATTTTGATCTCGGCTGCAAGCTTGTAAAGTTTCCTGCAGGGTTGTCTGTCCACTGACGGCCTTATATAAAAAACAAACAAAGTGCTGCTTCAAAATAAACCCCACCACAAAGCTTTTTATTGAAGTAGCAGGTAAGCACGTCCGCGGCCTTCACAATAATTATTATTCCAGCTAACACTGCCACCACCGCTGCGTCCCCAGAGGAAAGTACTCCAGTGTTTTGTTTTTCCGCCTACACAGTGAGCTTGGAGCTCAGAGGTCGGAAGCGCTGTGCTGGTGGGAATCTCTGCGTTGCTCAAGGACACTTTAGTGAGTGGCAGGATGGTTGGTGTCAGTGCATTATCTCCTCCCATCAGGGTGACAAACCCAGCGAGTCTGCGGCTGCTGTTTCCGAACAAACCGCGGTGACACACAGCCTCGCTCTTTGATGAATCATTGGGAACAAAAAGGCCAAATCTGATCTCCTTTCATCTCTCCGCCTCCCTCTTCTTCTCTCTTTCCATCTTTCCACAAGTGTTTTCCCAACACGAAATAATTGGCACAGCTCAGCATCCCGTGGGAACAAGCTCATTTATATTCTCCCACATAAACACACAATCACACTGGGCGTCCCCACTCAGTACCCAAAAAAGCCTTCCCCTTCTTCGTCTTCTTCTTTTCCCAGAGAAACTTCCTTTCGACCTCGCCGTCAGCAGCTGGCCACCAACCCTCAGAGCACTGGAAAAATATCTGAACATTTTTTCCCATAATTCTCTTCTCCCAAGAGCATTCTGGGATCATTCCCAGCAGGTTGCAGCTCCTGGAGGTCCCATTGCTCATCATGGATCTCTTTTGTTCTTCATGCTAAAAAAGAAACGCCTCCCAGATGGCCTCTTGTAAAGGAAGTGTACTGGCAGCGCAGAGCCACATGTCTGCTTCTACACTGCAAAAATAAAAAGGCAGAAAAGTTTAATCTTCTCTGGAACATTCACTGTAGCTGCACAATAACCCATCGTGAGGCTGGGACTGATTTCACAGTATAAAAGGTGGGATTTTACAGTTCATGATGGTCATGAAAAATACATTTGTTCCTGTTGTGGATTCCTTTCAGAGTTTGTAAATCCTATCTCAGACCATCATCCAGGGCTCAAAAAAAGAGGCAGCGATGAAGTGCCAAAGAATCCAGCTGTCACTCTTTAGCACAGGTGGCTGTAGCAGCTAGCTGTTGAAGTCACTCACTGGGGGAACAAATCAAAGATGTTTGAGGTACGTTTTAGAGGAAGCAGACATGGTCCCATACAGGGCTGTTTTGGTGTGGGTGTAGCTGCTGAAGAGCTCTTCATTCTAACACCCACTGCCTCAGCTCATTCCTCTGGGCCTCCAGATCTCACCAGCCTGTAAGACTTAATCCAGGGTGGATTCCCTCAGCAGAGGCTGCCTGTACGTGACTTTGTTTCACATGGAGAAATCAAGGTCAAGAACCAAGTGGCATGGAGTCTACTTTGAGGTCTTGTTTGGAAACCTACAAAGGGTAACCTACCAGATCTTGGGATCTCAAGGCCACGCAAGCTTCTCCACAAAACAAGGCGACAATCCACAGAGAAGATGAAATGATATTCAGCTACTGTGTGAGGACTGGAGGTGGCTGTTGATTTTATGTCTATCCTCAGCTAAACGCTCCATTCCACTCTCTTGGTGGCCACAGCACCAATGTTAAAGGCCACAGTAGTATATTTGTGTGTTTCCATGCTGTTGTCAATACACCATTGTTTTTTGTTTTTTGTTTTTCTCAGGATGAGAAGGAGACAGATGTTAATGTCGAGGCCAAAATCAATGGAGGACATCACCATGGCCACATGTCGGATACGGTTTGCTTTGAAGCCTGAAGCTCAGCATCTTTTGGCATTTCACCATCTTTGCTGTTCAAAACTAGATGAGTGTGGGTCAGATGTGACTGTGGAACCGAGAGACATCCACCCAGCATACTCTGCTTTATCAGACTATAATTTCCAAAGTGAACATTCAGGTTATATTCAGTAAGTGTGTAGTGAGCTCATAGCTCAGTGAACTGTAGGATTTGTTTACAACCAGAGGAGTTGCCCTCCAGGGCTTACAAAAAAGATTACGTTTCCATATCGGCTTCATTAGAACCTACTTCCATCCTTTATATGCAGTCTACTGGAGGCACCTGCAGGTCTGAGGTGATGAGATGATTTTTGATTCAAGTAATCATAAATCACACAATTCCAACAGGGAACATTTGTGAGCTGCTTTTTCTTCTCTTTTCCATTTTCTGGGTTTTTCTTGTGATGGCAGAAAGAAGCAGCGGTCGGCTGCAGAGACAGATGATCAGCTCTGTTCGTCCTGTCTGAGGCTCATGAACGCCTCATGGGACTGAATGCCTCATTCATGAACTTCGAGCAGGAAAGCCCAGGTGGTGATATCGAAAAATAAAAACAACTGTGACTAACGAAGGAAACTTTTCACCTGTGTCGACAGGCCTCCTGAGCGCCAAGCGTCATCCATCCAGAGCGGGACGTTACCGGGACAAATAAGACGGAGAGGCATGCTTCAGCTGCTGTGTGACAAGCATGGCTCAGGACGGACGAGTGGACGCTCTGCACATCCAGATTCTCATTTTTACCCCTGACAAACACAACCTGCTCTCCTCTGTTTCTGCTGCGGCGGCGGATGTAATTCATTGGAAAACATTACAAGAAGTTGCTGAGGAAAGTTGTCAGAGTGTGAAGCGCCGCAGGAATTACTCTTCTACCTTTTTGCGCACAGGTTTTTTTGAGCTGCCAGTCGAGACAGAGCTGCAGGTGTTTGGTTTGTATCCAACACAAACAACAACACCTCTCCATACATCCAAGTGCGTCTCTGGGGAAACGAAGCTGGGTGCCGGAGCCCTTCGGCCCCGTGAAGAAACAAACGCTGAATCAACATTCGCAGGACACACAAAACCAGATTTGAGACTCTCTGAAGTCCCCGTGTGCCTCCCCCTGCAGGTGTTTACATCCTGGATCACAGGCTGTGGTTGTGGGTATAAGGAAGCTGCATCGAGCTGTTTTCTTACCTGCAGACGTCTGTCTTTACATCAGTGTGTGCACCAACTGTTTCTCTATGAGTCAATCATGGAAACAAGTTGCTTTGCTCGTCTTTTTTTAAGATCTTATTTTCCTGCTTTCACACTATAGAAAACAACAACAGCAGCTGCCACCGCAGGATTTAACAAACAGCAAGTTTTTACCGTTACTCTGAGAGTTTCAGTGACACTTTTTGCACACAATAAATGTGGAAACAAATGTTTTTCCTTTCACATCTACACATCCAACAGATCAGCAGCAGCTCGTCTACAGTCAGGCTGCTGGTGCTCCAGCAGTGGATGTGCTTTAATAAACAAGAAGTTTAAAATAATCAGCTCGGTGTTCGTAAATATCTCCATCAGCTTTAGATATTCCACGTGGGGTCCATCACACTCAAACATACATTCACAGCCAAAAGCTTCTCCTTGTTCACCTGCTCTTGACCTCAGAATTTTGATATCCATCCAGTTTGCTGGCCATGGATCCAAATGTTACTTTGGTCATCCTCAAGCTACAAAATGTTTCATGGTGCGCCATCATAATGGGAAATGTACAGACTATCACCAAATTGCTCCTGGATTGTTGGAAAGAGTTGGTCTTTAACATTTCAGTTCTTAACAAGCAAACGACAAATAGAAGTCCACAAACTGATCAAGTTGGATAGGGAGGAATGATCGCCAACCATCAGGATTTAGAAGCTGCAAATACCAACTGGTTTATTTGCTAGTAAAAGTATTTGAAACTTATTCTGATGATTGTTCTTCACTACATCACAGAAACATTTAAAATCATCTGCATAAATTACAAAAACTTTTAGCCACGATATAAACAAGCTCTTTTCATACAGATTAGCGTTCGGGCACTAGAGAGGACTGGGTTTGGGTGAAAATACAGCACAAATTGCTTTAAGTCTGTTAAAGCTTTGCTACCTTTGTTGCCATGGTGAGACCTACCCATATTCTCTGGACGAGAACATGTGCTGCAGACACGAAATAAACTTCTCGTTGTGCTAAAAAATACATTATACTTAATATTATATAATACATTACTTGTAAATTCATCCCCTGACACAAAAACACTTGACAGTTTGTGTCCATGAACATGAAAACACGGACTGCTTTTCGTGACTGTTTCACTGCTGTGAGTCTTTAGCGCTCTCATGTACATTAACTTGTCATGAGTTTCGCCACAGCTTGGTACATGACCGTGTCCTGTCTACTTGCTTTGACTTTTTGCAGCGAGAACCTCCTGTACATTAAAATATTGACTGAGAATACATCCTGTCATACAAGACGTTAATTACCCTCTGAGAGCACAGGCTGATCTCTAACAGTCATAGCCAGCCAGGCTTCTCTCGTTCAGTACTGCAGTACTGAACTATTTGTAACTTTTTTATTTCTCAGTGTGTGTATGTTACTCCATTTGAGCCTCTGGACACTCAGATCCACACAGAACCATTAGTACTAAGTCTTTAGACTGAGCATATTTATTGTCTCAAATAAACATTTTTCCAGTTCTTATCCTGCCCGAAGGATAAGAGTCCATGATCACTTATTACGTCTGTAATAGACGTAAATGAGTCTGATTCTATGGGAAACACTGTAGTTATATATGCTAAAACTGAATCTAGTTTAGTTTTTTTTTATTCCCTGCCGTATATTTGATGATGTTCATGTTAAATATGACACAAGTTGCTAATACTGAGGCCAGCGTATGTTTAGTGATTCCTGTGAGCCAAAAGCTCAGAATGCAGACTCATCAAAACACTCAGTTTACCACAGTTTTTCCACTCTTGGATCAGTATGATGTCACAGAGAGAGGTCCAATATGGTCATGTTAGGCACAGAAGCTCCACCCACCTGCTTCTGTTTGAGAGGGAGAGCCAATCAGAAAAAAACAGAAAGACAGCTTGCTTCATGCAGATGAAATGGGGGAGTGCACCAAAGCCGAGAACAAGCTAATGAAGGATTATTGTGATGTGCAATTCATGCAAAACTACTCTAGCAAAGTCCAGGAATTAAAAATACTTGGATTCACTTTAACTAATCTCTGTCTCAAGTACCACAGCAACACCACTAACAACTCTCATTTCTATTTACAATAATGTACAGTATCACTTTTATTCCCAACTATATTTTTTTGACAAAGTTTTTAACATTACGCCGATTATTTCTGTTGATTTCTCCAGGTTGAACTGCATTAGCTGTCAACCGCCCAATCAGACTGGAGTTTATTTACTTTTAGTCTTTTAGAATCCAGTAATGATCCTGTACAATTCATCGAGTCCCAGGTGTGAGCCTTGAAACTTCTCCACAGAAGCCTGCAGCTTAGAAACTCTTTTATTGATGGTCTGTTGTGTTTGAAGCTGCAGTTTGAGAACAATAAGTTTTATTTTTGCAGATGGCGCAAAAAGAAAGAAAGAAAACCTTTACACACACACACACACACACACACACACACACACACACACACACATACACAGGTAAAGCAGAAAAGTGCTCGCTGCCATTGTTTCACCTTCAGCTTGTCACGGTCTCATCACGCCTCATTGTGTGGAAGACAAAACCATCGAGCCCATTGATCGGTAAATCAGATTTCTGTACCGCACGCCACAAACACAGATCCATTGTTTGTTGGAACAATATGGCAGTGAATGATGAGCTGTGTTACTGATAGCAACAGCACTGATAAACAACAGTCTGCATAACAATGGCCTCGCAGTCACAGCAGATTTAATAAAAAATAAAGCTCCTCAGTCACATAACAAAAACGCTGGAAAGTTTCTGAGCAGAAATTAGCAGTCAGAGTGCAACATCATAATTAACTAAATACTCCGAGGCCATAAAAATTCCATTCTCAACCTCTGCAAAAATAATTGCGGTATTATTTTCAGCCTTAATTAAGTGGCTCAGGCTTCTTACAAGTGTAAAAATTTAATCCCTTTTCGAAATCCTATATAATTTAATGTGAGTGAAATCAAATAAATAAGAAGCTGCAGCTCTTCTGTGAGAGGGTTTGATATGGGTGATTAGGTGAGCATGGCGTGAAGAAGCCCATTAGGATTGTATGGTGTCATCACAGCAGCTCCGGGCGGTGGCCCTAATCCACTCCTCAGCCCACACCACCACTGCTGCCGCCGCAATGCCGTTGCTGCTGCCACCGCTCGCCATTTTCTCTCCAACTGCAGCAGCAGCAGCAGCAGCGCTGCAGAGACGAGCGCCCATTGATTGATTCTTATCCCGTTAAGGAGACGGGAGGCAGATAAATGGGGAGGTAATGAGAAGCAATTATGAGCCATGAAGAGCTTTATTATAGAGTGAAAGTGTCCTCATGTCAGGGACACGACAGCGAGAGCAGAAAAGCTGAGCGGAAAAGCTGAGCGAGTTTTTGGGATAATGAGCGATCGTGGTGTGACTGTACAGGTCAGGCCTCATAAATATATTTACTGTTAAGAAACGCCGCTGCGGAGTGGGTGCACAGTGTTTCCAGCGTTAATGAACATTAGCACTGATGAAAGTTTCAGCTGGGGGGCAATGAGGCGAATTTTTCTGTTGTTGGTAGCAGGCGGCATCACAAGAATGCTTCGTTAACTTCTTACGTTCCTCGAATTCAGACGGTGACAGCTCCACAGCTGTGAAGCCAAAGATGGCAACCTTTAAGTGTGAGAGCGATAATCCCACTATCCTTATGGGAATTTTTCATTTTAGCCTCAGTCGTTGTTCGAAAACTCAAACTGTCAGTTTGTGAAAATGAAAATACCCATGAGGTGTCTGTCACTGTCGGTGCCGTAAGCCGCCAGGTTTACGGCTATGTTTTTTAAATTTAGCACAGAGAGAGGACAAGAAGCAGACTTGAAGCCACACTACTGCGGCTTTTGGCCCGTTGTTTACCTGTTTAACCAGGTGAGCTATCGCAGCTCCTCACATCAGATTTAAACACAGCTGCAGTTCCTTAAATGTCCACCTGAGGCTGGCTCTGCAATTGAGTCAGGGATATTGGTTTGTAATATCGCTGCTTATTTGAAACTTTGTGTTTGTAGTAAAGTTTGTCTTAGCTCCTCTTAGTTTTTATGTCTCAACTCTTCCAGAGTAGCTTTGCATGATTCACAGTTTAAAATAATCTTTCTTTTTCTGATACTGGACCCTGATGCCACCTTTCAGTTCATTCTGAGAGACTGAAACAAGCTATTTAACCCCTCCCCTTTAAGCCAACTTTCTTGTGATTGGCTGTGTCTGTGAGTACCGTAAAATAATATCCTCTTTCTATGATTTCATGCAGAGTGTGTGGATGTTTAGAGCAGCCTCAGCTGTGCATACACTGACCTCAGGAACAGCAGATATGTGACAGGAAATGAGGAAAGGTTTAATATTCGCTTCAATTATTAAAAACTTTGTCCAAAGAGCTAAAAAAAAAAAAAAAAAAAAAAAAAAAAAAGGACAAAAACCTAAAAATACAAATTTTAATTTGCATCCTAAAAGTATAAGAATTTATATTTAAGTTTGACTTTTTTTTTTTTTTTTAACAAAGAAGTTCATCTCAATTACTGGAAGGCCACAGTAAACATGCAAACTTGGAGCTCTGGTTTAAATGAGCTGGCAGCTTCAGCAGACTCCTGGTATTCACAACCTGAGGAGCACAGGAAATAAAAGCTGCTTAGTTCTGATCCTTAGATGACCCGAGGGACCTGGATGCTTTGAAATGCACAAGAAAGCAGGGATTTGTTTCAGTCAGGACTTCTATAGTCAAAAAAAGATTGATAATTCCATCTGCAGTCACTTACAGTCAGGTCCATAAATATTGGGACATCGACACAATTCTAACATTTTTGGCTCCATACACCACCACAATGGATTCCAAATGAAACGAACAAGACGTGCTTTAACTGCAGACTGTCAGCTTTTATTTGAGGGTATTTACATCCAAATCAGGTGAACGGTGTAAGAATTACAACAGTTTGCAAATGTGCCTCCCACTTCTCAAGGGACCAAAAGTAATGGGACAGAATAAGAACCATAAATCAAACATTCATTTTTTAATACTTGGTTGCAAATCCTTTGCAGTCAATCACAGCGTGAAGTCTGGAACACATAGACATCACCAGACGCCGGCTTTCATCCCTGGTGATGCTCTGCCAGGCCTCTACTGCAACAGTCTTCAGTTCCTGCTTGTTCTTGGAACATTTTCCCTTCAGTTTTGTCTTCAGCAAGTGAAATACATGCTCAATCGGATTCAGGTCAGGTGATTGACTTGGCCATTGCAAAACGGTCCACTTCTTTCCCTTCAAAAACTCTTTGGTTGCTTTTGCAGTATGCTTTGGGTCGTTGTCCACCTGCACTGTGAAGCGCCGTCCAATGAGTTTTGAAGCATTTGTCTCAATATGAGCAGAAAATATTGCCCGAAACACTTCAGAATTCATCGTGCTGCTTTTGTCAGCAGTCACATCATCAATAAATACAAGAGAACCAGTTCCACTGGCAGCCATACATGCCCACACCATGACACTTCCACCACAATGCTTCACTGATGAGGTGGTATGCTTAGGATCATGAGCAGTTCCTTTCCTTCTCCATACTCTTCTCTTCCCATCACTCTGGTACAAGTTGATCTTGGTCTCGTCTGTCCATAGGATGTTGTTCCAGAACTGTGACGGCTTTTTTAGATGTTGTTTGGCAAACTCTAATCTGGCCTGCCTGTTTTTGGGGCTCACCAAAGGTTTACATCTTGTGGTGAACCCTCTGTATTCACACTGGTGGAGCCTCCTCTTGATTGTTGACTTTGACACACATACACCTACCTCCTGGAGAGTGTTCTTTATCTGGCCAACTGTTGTGAAGGGTGTTTTCTTCACCAGGGAAAGGATTCTTTGGTCATCCACCACAGTTGTGTCCCGTGGTCTTCCTAGTCTTTTGGTGTTGCTGAGCTCACCAGTGCGTTCCTTCTTTTTGAGAATGTTCCAAACAGTTGTTTTGGCCACGCCTGATGTTTTTGCAATCTCTCTGATGGGTTTGTTTTGTTTTTTCAGCCTAATGATGGCTTGCTTCACTGATAGTGACAGCTCTTTGGATCGCATCCTGGCAGTTGACAGCAACAGGTTCCAAATGCAAACAGCACACTTGAAATGAACTCTGGACCTTTTATTTGTTCATTGTAATTGGGGTAATGAGGGAATAACACACACCTGGCCATGGAACAGCTGAGAAGCCAATTGTCCCATTACTTTTGGTCCCTTGAGAAGTGGGAGGCACATTTGCAAACTGTTGTAATTCCTACACCGTTCACCTCATTTGGATGTAAATACCCTCAAATAAAAGCTGACAGTCTGCAGTTAAAGCACATCTTGTTCGTTTCATTTGGGATCCATTGTGGTGGTGTATGGAGCCAAAAATGTTAGAATTGTGTCGATGTCCCAATATTTATGGACCTGACTGTATATGTAGCTGCATACTTCCCAGCACCTTTTATACTGACACGAAGAAGCCATTAGGTGGAGAGAGAGACAAATACGACATTGGGTCATAAAGAACCCTAAAAAGAGGAGATGGAGTGGAGTTGGGTTGTAAAGTGGCTTGCAGAGATGTAACTTTAGGAGACCAGAGGAGCTTAAATAGTGGAACCTGTATAAGAATGAAGCAGATTAAACACAAACTACAGTAACTACAGTAACTATCATCTCATGCTGGCTAGCTCTGTGAAAAGCTGCATCCATTAAGTGTAGAGGTGCATCATAACACAGGAGGACAGAAATTCATAGACGTGGAGGCAAACTCAGAAGACCTGAAAGTTTATTGAATTATTAAAAAAATCCAAAATGGGAAAATGGAAAACCACAGAACCAAAAAAGTGGAAAAAACACACTGAGGCAAGAGGAAGACCCAGAGGACTGATGGGAGAACAGAACTATATAAACCCACAGGAGGAAAATCTAGAAAGTGGAAACAGTTGGAGAGACACAGCTGAACTAAATCACAGATGATGAGACTCGGCATGCAAAACTAAAAGCAAAGCAAGGAACAACTAACTATCAAAATAATACAAAATAAGAGAGGAATCACTGCATTACTTTTAAGAAAAGCAACAAAAGTGTATATTACTTTGTTGAGTACTGATGCGCCTTTGGAGCCTCAAGTGGATGGTAAATGGTAAATGGACTGGTTCTTATATAGCGCTTTTCTACTCATCTGAGCACTCAAAGCGCTTTACACAACTTGTGCATTCACCCATTCACACCCATTCGCACAAGCACATCTTTTTAAGTGCTTCATAGCTAACATTCACACACATTCATACTCCGATGGATGCATCGGAGAGCAATTTGGGGTTAGTATCTTGCCCAAGGATATTTGGCATGTAGACTAGGGGAAGCCAGGAATCGAACCACCAACCTTCCGATCAGTGGATGACCTGCTCTACCACCTGAGCTACAGCCACCCCATGGTAGAGGAACTGCAATTGTTGGTATTTTTGACATGGCTTTATTTTCTGGCCTGTGAGGTAGTTAAGAAGTGATTTTGTCCAATCAAATCTTTTAGTTTAAACTGTTTTATAACTGAAGAAGAACATGTTTGGTTGGGTTTTTACCTTAAAATCAGCTTTACAGAGAATAAAATATCTAGAACACGTTTTTTTATGAGGGCGCTTCAACTTTATTTCTCAGCTTGTGCATGTTGGAGCTCTCCGCCTTTGCAGGGCAGCACTGATCTATGTATTCATTCAGGCCGGGTATTTTCACAGCACTCCCCACTGACGCTGTGTTTGTAAGCCTCGTCTCTGGAGCGGCTCACTCGCTGGACCGCCTGCAGCTGTGCACACAGACAGCAGTCGGTGCAGCTGCTGGGATGTACATACTGCTTTTACTGTTATCTGATTCCCTCGGGAGACAAGGCAGAAAAAAATAAAATCTTGAAAAGATTTCTTAGCGTGCGCTCGTCACGGCGCCGCCGAAATCTCTAAAGCACGTTTGATCAGACGGTTAAAAGTTTGATCAGACGTCTGATAAGCCGGGGAAAGAGAGCAACAGAACATTTTGATCAAATGAAATAAAGGTGGGTGATAAATAAAGGTACTGCTTCTCTGTGCAGAATGAAAGAGGAATCTGAAGTTTAGGCTGTTTTTTTCCCCCCTTTTTTTATGCAATAACTCCAGGTGTTACCCTGGAATGTGAATAAATGAATAAATCAGGTTCCTCTTTGAGGTGGAACACATCTCTGACTAGACAGGAGGAGTGGAAATGGCAGCTTTAATTGGCACATCCCACTGTTTTTGTTCTGGATTGGCAGTCAAGCCTGATGGAGTAGAAACTGTCTGACATGATGATCAGTTGATGTGAAGGCAGCAGCAGTCAGACTGGGAGCTCGGTCCATTACTGCTGCAGCCTGCTCCGCTCAGTTCGGAGACAAACTGCTGCTGTCAGGTGAACAAAAAAACCTGCCCGCATCAATCCCGTTCTCAGAAAGCTTCACCCAGTTCATGGTTTTGACTGCTGGTTTATAAAACTCCTAATGGGCTGGCGGTGCTGTGTACATCTGAGGAGAAGTGTGTTTGGTCAGAGGCGACTCGTCTTCCTCACTTCAGTGCAGACGTTTGACTGGACGCTCACTCACCTTTAACTTTCCTTTGAGTTAGAAAACGTAGTTTTTTCCCCACACTGGATTCTGCGTATCCACGCCTCATCTAACACATCATTTCACATAAAATTCTCTCGCCTGCTTTCTTCGAGTCAAAACAGCAAACAGAGGACTGCCTCTAATAAGAGCAGTGTGGTGAGTTTACTGTCAGATGGAAAGCCCAGCGTCTGTGGATGGAGAGGAATGCAGAACTGGAAAAAAAAAAGAACTGGTTAACATGACAAACTCAAAAAACAGACCAGAGCCTCCTAAGATCGCTTCCTGGATGAATTGGCAGCCTCTATGACGACACACGGGGCCTCGGTTCGGGTCAGTTTTTTCATTTCTGTAGTTGAATGATAATGCTAACTTCAGGCTTCAGGTAGCTCTGAAAATTCAAGTGCCAGCATCATCTTGGGCTAAAGTCCCTCTCTCATCATTTTTGGTGTGACACTTTATTCTCATTGGCTAACAACTTCTCATATCCAGCAGAATCCTCACTGAATACTTAAAATGACCAAAATTGACAAAACTGACAAAATATTTTAACCAATATGACCTGAAATGAGCGACTGAGCCCATACACAGGTTTGTTTCAAGACTTCAGCTACAGGTAACTACAGTTATTGCCCCCTGGTGGCTAATAAAAAGAATGCATAAGACCGAGACAAAAAGCTGAAAGTTTGCTCTCTGCAGCTCAGGGTGAAACATCTCAGTCCAGAGGTGCACGAGAAGATAATCTTGAAGGAGAGATCAGCCAAAATTAAAACACTTAAAAATGCTTAGATCTTCTTAGTTTCCTGCTTATGCATTAAAACCACAACAAACTGTTAATTTTTTGTCTTTTTTGCATCATTACGGTTAAGACATTTTTGCAGGACATGCGAATAGGCTGAGACTGAAGGACACTCACACAGTAATATCTGTAACAAAACAATTCCTAATCTATTTTATGAGCTATAAAAGGCATTAAGATAAATAAAAGAGCATTTAAAAATGTGAAATATGACTCTTAACATGAGAAAAGAGCAAAAACAGTTACTTGCAGTTTAAAAATAATAAAGCAGAAAAATTCAGAATGAAAAGAAATAAAAGTTGTAGCACTTCAGCTTCGCCCTGAATGAGCTCCTTTTTTTAACCTCTTTCTTTACTCAATACATAATTAAATATCTTGTTGTAGTCATGAAGACTTTAAACAAGCAACTGAGATCATAAACTCATCAGGAAAGAGAACAGAAGGGTCGTTTCCCCCCCAGACTCACAACCAGAGGAGTCGCCCCCTGCTGGACATAAGAAACACTGGGCGTTCCTCTTAGGTTTCGTTCATTAACTCTGTTCTATACATTTTGTGACTCTTACACAAACTGAAACTGTGTTGTGTGTGAGAAAAATATAAATGATTTCAGGCAGCGTTCAGAGGAGCCGCTCTGAAGACCCCAACGCCTTTTAACAAACTGATGAAACTACCGTCCACTCGGCGCGGTCTCATTTACTCCTTCTTCTTCCTGACATGTTTAAACTTTGTGTGTGTGTATGTGTGTGTGCATAAACTCAGATATAAGGCACTTTGAAAATTTATTCAAAATTGAACTTTACAAATAAACTTGAAATTGAACTCGAACACCTCATATCTGCAAAAGGACCCGCTTCTTTGTTGTTTTGCTGAGCCGAGGAACACAGCAGCTATTTTCTCTCATATGTATTTTGGAAGTGATACAGGGGCAAAATGATTGGGTGTCAAAAAAGTGATTCAACAGTGGAACAACAACAACCGAGCTTTTCACCGAGGAGAAAAGGAAAAAACTGAGACATGCAGGTGTGTGTGTGTGTGTTTGCTCTGTTTTGTTTTCCTGCTCTGAGGCTTTATACGTTTTCATCCACCGCTGATCCAGACTCAAGGTGATAAACATGGAAATAAAGACCTGCCTTTGTATGTTTTCATTTCCTGTTTAGAAGCAGTGCAGGTCCTTCTCTGCGAGCGCTCGCACAGCCGAACACCAAGGGCACGTCGCACAATACTCCAGCAGCTGAAAGTCTACCTGACATCCTGCTAATGGCGAGAAAACATCCATTATTCACTCAAATTTTAATAAACCTGTAATGGGAGGAGTTTGAAATGAGAAGAACCTTGAGAAGGTCTCACGTTGTTCTGCATTTTCATTTCAAACCGCTGCCTTCAAACTTCAAACTGAAAATTAAAAGTGCAATTAAAAGTAGCAGTTGAAAAGTTTGCAGATGCCGTCAAAGAGAAGCAACCTTTAGGATCTGCAGCCAGGCTGCTACTACTCAGTGTGTGTGAATGTGTGTGTGTGTGTGTGTGAGTGAACACACCTGTCTTACCTGTCGCATCCTTGACTGAGAGTCTCGCAAACTTTCACTCAAAGCAAAACGAGTGATTTGATGCTTCCGACAGACAGAAACGGCTCAGGGATTCGACATCCTTCACTTTACTGCGCGTTATGCCGCGGTCCCAAAAGTATGTGGACACCTGAGCAGCACACCTGTGAAAGTGCTTTTAAATAAAAAGCAGAATCCCTATGGAATAAAATAAGAGCCTGAAAAGCTGCCACAAAAATTTGTTTGTTAGGAATATAATTGTGACATCTGTGAAACAACCGAAGGAAAAAGTAAAAACAATAATGCTGTCAGTCAAATTAAACACAGCGTTGTTTACTTTGTGCTGTTTTTTCTTTTTTGGTAACTTTGTCAGGATGAGCACGAAGACTGGGCAGGCCGGTGAAACAAACACACAGCTTCCAGGTCGTAGTGGCTTAAATCTGCGTTCTTTCTAATGGCCACCAGGGGGCGATTCCTCTGAATTATTGGACAAATTTATGTTATCATATTTTAGATTATGGTATAACGTTAAGAGTCAGAAAGAATGATTTTCCACAGACACCTCTGCTAAAACCCAAAATGTTTTAGTTTTTGCTATTTCCTGAAATTTAAAAACTTCTAGCCTGAAAAAAAACCATGAATAATCATCTCTCTTTTCTTAAAATGAATTTTTAATTTGATGATGTCAAACTGTGTCTGTTCTTTGCAAACAGACAAAGAGTCGCTTGTAAATTATGAAACTTTTGATAAAAACTTTTCTATGGACGTGATCACAGTCGAGCATCACAGGCTAACGTTAGCGTCACTGACGCGTAAGCTTTGCTAGCTGACCGGTGCCAGAAAGAGATTCCTGACGTTTGTGTGTTTTATGTGTAAAAGATTTATGGCAGGGTTTCACATAAAGTGAAGAAATGGTTTGTTTTGCAAGCATCTGTAACTAATCCAGTAGCTTTTGGTAACTTAAAATATCTTTATTGAACTGTGATGCCGTGTTTGTTGCAATCTGCAAAAACTGACTGGAACTTCTACCTCGTGACAGAAATCTTCTTTCTGGCTCATGTTTGACAGATCATAGACCCATAGCTAAACAGTGTTCCGTTTACTGCACTTTACAGTATACCTGACATTTTTCAGACAACTGAAGACAACAAACAGCGTAATGTCCGACACTGTGTGTGTTGCTGCCTCTAAGGTCCTTTTAAAAACTACCAACATTTCTTATGATTAAAAACACTGTAAGAGCACACATGCACGGTGTAGACGTGTGGCTGAGGTCATAAATGTCATGTAAAAGCACATCTTGTACCTGGGATGTAAAATAACAACCACACAAGCTTGCAGGGAAACCCAGTCACGACTCACAAAGTCCGTGAGCTGTGACTACTACGGTGCACTGCGGAGGAGAGACGTTTTCTTAAGGTGGATTAATGAATTCAACACCCACTGGAGTCACTAATTGGAGCTAATTAGAGTCACTGAACTGGACCTCTCCACTGTGTTTGTGCTCTAGTTTTCTGAGTAAAAATGGTATTTTATTAGTCACTTAGCACTAATTAGCAGGTATCTGTGTGATGCACTCCAGCAGTCTGTGGATGCAGTTGGATGGACGTGTGTAACCTGCACATTCAGACACATTCGATCACAAAACGATTCAATCGCTGTGAATAAAATGCAGCTGTGCCTCCTCCTGATGCAGACATGAACGGTTCGTGGATGAACCTCAGCCTGATTCCTTCCCCACATCTTTCTAGTCGGGCTTTTCACGTGGCGGTGTAATGCAGTTGCCGCCCCGCAGTAACACACTGTATTAAATAAAAAAATAACACCCGGATGGAGAGATGGGCAGGCGGAGAGACAGCCGGTTCATTTCCAGCGTCCAGCTGAGCAGCAGCCGCTCTGTCTTCCAGCTCCTCTCACATTATTTTATGGCACTCGGCTCAGCGGGGAGCAGAAAGCCTCTGAGCCAAACTGTACCTACTGCTGGATGAATTTCCAGCTCTGAAAATATTACATTTCCTTTGTGCAGAGATGGAAATCAGTATTCTAACCCAAAGCAAAAATATGATTAATTGCTCCCTGCCTGAGTCCAGGCATGAGGGTAATAAGCCCGACTGGAGGAGTTTCGCTTTTCAATTCAGCACTGCTTGCGTATGTGCAAATACATTTTTTAATGCATGCAGTACATTAGAAATATCCACAGAAAATTGAATTTAGATAGTTACATGTGTAAGTACCAAACTCATTTCAGATGAGGCTAAATGAGATCAGAAAGAAAAGGGGAAAGAGTGTGCAGCTCTTTGATACAGCGAACAAATAGCAGCGCTGAAAGATCCCATTTTTCTTTGACTTTTTTACACGCAGGCTCAAATGCCGAAGTCAGGGAATCTTTTCATTAGCTTTGGCCTGAGACGCACGTTGAAATAAATGCACCCTTTTCTCTTTTTTCACTGTAATGTGTGTTAAATATTTCAGAGATTTCCAGATCCTTTCACAGAGCGCGAGAGAGGAGGGTGGCGGTGGAGGAATGAGGAGCGGCGCGTCAAACAAGAAAAGAAAATGCTGAGGCGAGAGGTTGATGTGCTCCACTGAATATTTTTCTCATTGTGTTATCAGAAAGCAGATAATGTGTCGGTGTGTTTGGCTGTCAGCGAAGCCACAGAGCTGCGTGTTTGGGCCTCCCGAAGGCAGATTACACTGAAGGAAACAGCGCTCTGACTCCAGCAGCCGCTTTGGGTCAAAGGAAGGAAACATCTGATGATGCCGTTTGTGAGCTGGGACTTTAAGGTGAGCGAACTAGGCTGTTTTAAGCGGCAATGTCTGAGCCGGTCTCTGGGAGCAGCTTATTATTAAGCGGAGGCATTATCTTTGTGCTCAGGCAGGTTAAACTCTAAACCCAAATACTCAAAGTAGATAAACAGTAAACTTAATATTCTTAATAAAGTTCTCCTTAATCAAAAAAATTGAGCTCCTTTGACATTTTATTCCTGTCAGAGTTATTTAAACTTTAATTAATTTGCAACTTAAGTAAAAACAATTTTTATTTTATTTATTTAACCTTTATTTAACCAGAAAGATCCCAATGAGATTAGAAAAACCTCTTTTTCAAGGGAGACCTGGTGATTTAACCCTCAAGTGACTGAAATACCCTTTTAAACATCTCTGTTTGTGTTTGCGACACCTATAATGATTATTTCATATCGCCTTTAACATTTAATATCTTTTATAAATTCTTTATTTTAACATGTCTTGAACAGTAATAGCACAGTGTGTTACTGGAAGATGCCAAGAAAATACTGCTGAACTAAAGAAAAAATTTAAGGCTTTGATTTAGCAGAACTCAGTGTTATTGAGACTATCGGCTACTTTAGTTTTATCAAGTTTTACGTTTCATGTTTTTGAGTTTTCCAAAGTCCTGATGTTTGATTCTTGTTTAACTAAGAATGATTACGAAAGTGAAGAATAAAGTTGATGTTTAACCCTTTAAGACCTACCATAGAGCCAAGTCCGCCAGAGCTTATCTTTATATTTTTGCATGCTGTAGTGCCATTTTTGGGAGTATTTCAAGTTGCTATACATCAATACAACTGTTATATCCAAAATTTTAATAATATGTATGCATTTAGTCCATAGTAGCTACATACATTGCAAAAAAGTGCAATAAACTACAAAAAATCATTTTATTTTATTTATTTATTTTTTTTACATATATTTCTAGTTAGAGAATTTTTAGAGGTTTATCCCTCAAAACTGTAAATACAAAAAAGTTGCACAAAATAGTTTCCCACCACAGGAAATTTATTTTGAGTGTCTTCATAGTTTTATTTTTGAGATACACTAATTTTGATGTACTGCAGGAAAACCGAAAATAAATATTATAATGCAAATTTGCAAAAAAAAAAAACCCAGCATGTGCTTCAAAACAAACTATGTCCAGCAGTGCAATTTTAGTTCTAAGCCAGATACTATTCAGAAAAGCATGAAGTCAAACATAACTTTTAACAAACACCAGTGTAGGCTTATAAGGCCCTGGAGGTAAAAAACTACGTTTTCCGGGAAAATTACATAACTTGCGGTTTCGGGCAGGTAATGGCGGACATGTGATACTTTGCGCTGACATCTATTCCAACGTAGGAAGTGTTATGAACAGCTGATCGGATTGGCAAAAGCGTGTTTCTGGAATATTATGTTTTTGTCGCTGCAAATGCTTTTTACAAAATTTTTGCAAGGCCATAGATTGAAGGAAACCGTGACTTAGGAGAAGCTGATGGCATAAAATGTAAGTACAACTCCTCAGGTTTCATATGCAAAAAAAATTATTGGGCTAGCTTATGTGGTTGCAGTTCTACAGGGATTTAAAAAATAGTTACCCAAAACGGAGCATGCCTGCTCCGACCAGTCTTAAAGGGTTAAAGTTTCCAGTTTAGTAAAACTTGGTACTTAAAGTTCATCAACATAAAAAAATTAAGGCAACCGGTTGCCTTAATTTTTTTATGTTTTGCTAATGTCTTCAGGTTTACAGAGCAGGAAAGATAAAAAGTACATCGTTCTATTGCATTGAATTCTTTTAGAGTCACCTTATGTATAAAGAACTTTTCCCGCCACGTTCATCGTCACTCCGAATCAACACTTTCCCGCCAAAACATCGATTTGAACTTACATTGTTTCTTTTCTTTTTTCTATGAATATGTTTACATACAAAAGATTGTTTTTGTAGTGCACAATCCCACCAAAGACACCAAACAAAAAAAATTCTGACTTTAATTTGATTACATGTGCAACTTAAGAAAACACCAGCAATAAGAAAAACTGTGCAAAAGCACACAAAACACAATGGAAATAGGAAAAACTACAACAGAAATAGGAAAAAAAACAAAACAGAAATAGGAAAAAACTGATTTCCAAAAGTACAACGGAAGTGTTTCTGGGGAGACAATAACCCGACGGACCAGTTGCAGGAACCCAAAACATGGTAGGTGTGTTTTATCATGATTCATATAATACTGATGACGGATTTTTAGGCTAATAGTTAGGCTAACACACTTACCTCTCATCTTTTCTTTCCTCACAAAACCGATAGATCCTCCACTTCTTTTAAGTGTTATTGTCTCCCCAGAAACACTTCCCTTGTGCTTTTGGAAATCTGTTTTTTCCTTTTCTGTTTTCGTTTTTTCTATTTCTGTTTTCGTTTTTTCTATTTCTGTTGTGTTTTGTGTGCTTTTGCAGCGTTTTTCTTATTGCTGGTGTTTTCTTAAGTTGCAGTCCGTTTGGCCTCTCAGGGCCACCGTACATTTAGGTATTTAGTAAGTGAAATTTACTTGATTGGTATACATTGAGTTTATACCAAACACATTTCTTTGATGATTAATTATTTGAATTAAAAAAAAAACTTTGATCTTATATATTTTTATATATTTTACTGAAAAATTACTGCTTCACATTCACTGGAGTCAGAATTATTTTTTCAGTGTGTTATACCTCAAAGCTTCTGTACCAGGAAGTGAGAAATTACCATCGAATTAAAACATATAATGTGAAAAACTATATATACATTCCACACAACTTTCAACTAAGAAACATTTTTATGATTAAACCTTTGTTGCCGAGCTTCTCGTCATTTTGCATTTAAATCTCTGTCTTGATGCAACTACGTTGTTGTTCCTGGAGGAATTTCTGAAATGATGTTTTAAATCTATGAGTTTCTGCCTGGACTCTGAACGGAAGTAGTTATTTTGAATTTTTTGTATGAAGATGACAACAGATCTACTATTTTCTGTGATTTGTTAGTGTTAATCACCACTGGATTGTTAACAGATTGCATTATATTTACCAACTTATCCCCAGCCAATCACAGACTGATAGCTGTCTCCTGTCTTATTGCTGTTTTATCACTGTCTTCATGCTGCAACCATTTCATAGGCAGTGACACTGCAAGTTTTTTGTACACGTTTGCAATAATTTTAGATGTGCTGTGGTCTCCAACTACTGTTTCCCTTCATGTGAGCACATGAGGGGAAATATTTTATGTGAGCACAAACATTAGGCATTAGGTTTTGTCATGCTAAAGCATTCAGTGTTTATTGATAATTTTCTTAGACTGTGGCTCCTTTAACATCATATTAGATCAACAAAGCTGTGACACCACGAGTGCAGTGAGTTGATGCCTGTTGTGTAAACATAAGGACAACAATTATTTGCTAGGACTGCCTCCTAGCAAATAATTGTTGTAATATAAGAGTAAAATAAGAAGAGTGAAGCGTTTACTCAGAGTGATGCAATGTTTAAAATATGAAAACTAATGCACTGCAAACTCGTTCCAACCATTTGTAAGATTTTATTTTTGTGCTTTGGGTTTGGGTTTTATTCTTCATCCTGCAGACTGTCTACATATTTATAAATGGAAAACTTTTTTTTCTCTGCATTTGAAAGAGAAGCTGGAAGCTCCTGGATATCAGCCATCAGGCCGGCTGTCGGTGCAGCGCTGGATTATTCACACATTCGACCTCCAACCCAGAACAACAACAAACAGCTCAGCACTCGGCGCTCACTCCGCCCGGCGCTCGGCAGATTGGACGATTACGGGTCATGACACTGAAGGTTCGGCAGCAACGTTCATCTCCCATCTCCTCCGAGGTCAGAAATAGACTCCTCCGTCTCAGTTATTCCTCCCATATCCAGAATATTTGACATTTCCCTCTCACACGTTCTCTCTCTTTCTTTAGAATTACTTTTTATCAAATAGTAAAGAGCATAGAGTGACCTGAGTGCCTGAAAGCAGAGAAAAATAACACCTACGGGGTAAAACTGAAGGTTTCTTTATATTTACTGTGAAAGATTATCTGTCTTTTCATCCTGAATGTGAATGACTGAGAAACGTGGCCTGTATGTGTTGTATAAAAATGTTTCAGTGTGTAGTCTGAGCTCACGTAGTGATTCACTGTCTTCTAAAGAGGTCTCATAAAAGTAAGTTCCTCTATTACTCAATGACCAAAATGTCCAGTTTACGGGAGTTTAAAGGTTAAATGAGGAGTGGATAATGAAGAAAGGGGGGAAGAGGGGGAAGTGGGTGCGTGTGCTTGTCGCCTGATTAGGAACATCTTATTGTTGGTGAGTGGCGAAAAAGAGGAGACGGTCTCACCTCATGTTTTTGCCACAGTTGAATTTGAAAAGTGTCTAAAAAGAAGGAAGAAAGGATGAGGATGAGAAAGATATTATATAGGTCCCCGTAATGCCGCCAAAATACCTCCACCTCATTGTCAGTCCATCAGTCCCAGCTGGTCAAATTTGCTGGCTCCACACAAGAGGGACCTGAAAGCTGAAGGCTCTGCCTCACATTCTATTTTGAAATACTCTATGAACAACAAGTAAGCCTGCAGTCTGATAGTGAAGTGCTCTAATGGGGTGATATGGTACATTAACATAAGATGGGGCCTGATTACTGACCAAGTACAATAATCTTGGTTTTCTGAATTTAGAAGTAAATTACAAGTCAATCAGGCTTTATCACCTTTAAGGCATGGCTGGAGTTTAACTCCATCATCTCGCTTCATGGGTAAATAAAGCTGGGTGTCATCTGCATAGCAATAAAATGTATGCAATATTTTCTACTAATGTTAGCTAAGAGAAGGATGTATTAGTCCCAACATAGATCCCTGTGGAACTCCATGACTGACTTTTGTGTATGAGGAAGACTCCTCGTTCATATCGTAGTCAAAAAAGACCCCAAGGATCCTCACAGTGGTGCAGCCTCAGATCACTCAACTTGCATCCCTACAAAAGTCAGACCTACAGCTGGCAAACCAGGCCCTCATTATGGTTGTTAATCTTAAAAACAGTTTCTGTTTAAACTGATTTGAAGATTTAAATGTGGCATTGCTCAGAGAGGAAAAGAAGAGATCATTTACAGAGGAAGACACTGACTCTGTGGTTACTGAACCAACACGCCACAGAAGCTGCAGCATTTTAACACATGTGCAAATGTTTGACGAACAGTTTAAACACTTTAAAACGTGCAGACAGAAAGACTAACCCTTGCTCCTGTAAAGAGCTGACGACGATTTTTCCACACAGAAACAGAGTGGGGGGATTTATGTGTGTAAAGTGGAGGTTAAGCAGGATTTTTGCAGCGTCTGTGAGCTCAAACTCGGCTCGCTGTGCACAAACACAAACTTCAACACGGCGAAGAAGAGACAGGATCAAAGCGACCGAGCGTTTCGACGGCGTCAACCGGGAAGTGCTCCAAGAACATCGACATCAAATGAAGAGCAGGAAAACATCTGAGGAGGGATGGGGGAGCACCTCAAAGTACATCCATCACCCAACACCTCCCCTCAACACACACACAGACACACATACATGCGTTCTGTCTTGACTCTCACAGTGTTTGTGTGCAGTTCAGATGTTCATCGTTTGAAAAACACCCAACTTCACAGTCAATAATTCAGTTTCTGAGCGGTAAAAAGGATTTTTTAAAACTTATGTAATACAAGAAAATGACATGACGTTATGGTATCCCCATGGTTTTCAATCATTTTTATGGAAGAAGAAGTAAACACAACCATAAATGCATGAACTGGACATGTTGGATGATGGTTACAATGAAGTCATAAAAACATTGCTTTCAAACTGAGTTTGAACAAGAAAGTGTGCAATATTTCAAATATTTTCATCGTCACTTGGGGCTTAAAGTTTCTGCTTTAAGGTTGTCAAAGCTGTAAAGCTTCCTCAATGGTTCAACCTAAAAATCAAGTGAATACGAGTGAAAAATTACACAAAAAATCAAAATCTACAATTCAGCTTACCCACCCAACTCTTGTAAAAAGTCATTGTAGAGGAAGTAAGTTCATCTCAGTAGAAAACAGGTAAGAGTAAATATATAATTTGGTTTCATTCACCAGATCAATTATACACTGTGTGTCCTGCATATGATACAAACATATTACAACATAAGCACTTTGTATTCTTTGAAAATCGCCTCGTCACACAGTGTATTTTCACAGGATTTGAAAGTGAATCTCAGTAATACACAGCAGCCTTATGAAGACAGTTTAATCTCCTACATATGCCAAACTTACCACTCGCAACCTCGCCATCTGAGAGATTTAAAACCAGCTGGGAAAACGAACTTGGCTTTCAAATACAAAAAGATGTGAGAAGAAAGTCTTAAACATACACAAACGTGTTCAAGCTAAGAAAGTGTACAGACTCCAAAGTAAAAATACACAGCATACTGTATATCCTGATGTTTCAGCTGCCTGTCATCGACGCCACTCCTCAGAAAAAAAACTTTTTATCTTCTTTAACCTCACAAGAGCCGGAAAATATATGAATTATCATCAGAGTTTTGAGGCTTTAAGAAGAAACTTTTTTGTTTCATTACAACAGAACCAAAAAAAACACGACTTCCTGATCCAACCAGTACTTTAACACTTGGAAAGGATAATAACCTCACGTGAGGTTAAATGGTGACATTTTGTTTTGGAAATCAGAGTTTTGGAAGTCTTAGCCATGGCGAGTCTGCTCGGAGCGAGGCTTCTACTGGAGCTGCAGAGGAGACTTCAGGGTTTCAGAGGTAAGTGGTGAGGGGAGGGGAGGAAACACAACCCGAGTGTTCGAGCCATCATAGCGGGGAGCGTGAGGTGCTTGGACAACAAGATGGACAAGCGCAGAGACCTGATTCAGACCCAGAGGGAACACTGCGTGTACACGTAGCACTTCCTGCCACCCACCAGAAATAAAGGAATCTGAATGCAGCGCACCTCCAGACAACAAGAATCTTTATTAAGAAGCATGAAGAAAAGGTGCTGGCAGGATGAGCCTTCTAATCCAAACAGAGGACAGGACTAACCAAAGCCAGGAACCTAACCTGAAGCCTGAAGAATAACAGGAAGAACATGAACAGACAGCATGAACCACACAGGACTTCATACAGGCTGACGGACGATCGGGGAGACACAAGGGAAAGACACAGGAAGTAAAACTAGCACAAGATGTGAAAAAAGGGTAACTTTCAAAGTAAAAAGTAAGTTAAAAAAAAAAACCCTGGACACAGATCTACTGATGAAACCCAACTCATGTGCTAATTTTATTGTTCTCATTGTTCATCTGGTTATTGTGCCATTGAACAAGACTAGATGGACATTTGTCTCTGACACTGTGGTTAAAGCAGTTAAATAATGGCAGCTATTTTCACCATCATTCTTTAAACACAGATCACAGACACAGACTTTCTTTTAGATTTCATCTCCAATTTAAGCAAAAGTTTTGATGACTCAGTTTAGCCTGTCGTGGAGCTTCAGTGTCTGCATTAGGAGGATGGAGGGGTTGCAGTTATTTATTTTATTATTATTTACTTTTACCTGGTGATTTTTTTCACGCACTTAAAACTACTTTATTAGGTTCAGGAAAAGCTTGTGTTTTGGATTTTGAATGGTACTCCAAGAATTTAACACCTCGACAGTCATGTGCATGTGGTCATTTGGGAATGAAGGCTCCGTCTCTCTATGGGACCTATCCAGTGTGTGAGGCATGACAAAGACGGTGGCCTGAATATCGGTCTGCCAGCGGTGCGTCCGTGTGACCTGCTGAGGGAAGTCGTCGTCCTTGTTGTTTGAACGGACTCTCTGATTGGATTCCTCCATCAGGTGAAGCAGAGGTGATCTCCTAACCTGGATAACCTGGCCCAGCGTCTGCAGCTGCTTCAGCCCAGCTTCCACGAGGACAGAGACACATCATCTCATCCCACTGGGCCTGTACTGATGTGATTTTACTTATTAAGCTCCTCATACTAAAGGAGCCATGTTAAATAAAAAAAGCTCAATAAATGAAGAGTAAGTATAATAGAATAAATATTTCTCTACGTTTCTGAGCTGTTTTGTTTTGTGATATTTGATTTATTTTATTGACCTAAGTTGTTTTTCATGTTTTAGCTGCTGCGGTGTGTTACCTTTTTGGGATAAATAAAATATCATCTTATTTTTTCTGTGCTTATTTTATGATTTTCTTCTCATTCTTCTGGTTATTGTGCTTCTCTTTGATGATTCCTCTCTATAGGACATAATTTCACGTTATATTCTCTCTTATTTGTGTATTCCGTCCTTCGGCTCAGTAAGTGGTTGGTAATCTATACGCAGATTTATCAGTTGTGGACATTTTATTTCAGTCATTTTAGTTCACATGTGATGCTGGAAATGATGAATACTCTCCATAATCATACCCACCCACTTTGTGTTTCATTGTGTCTCCGTCCTCTCTCTCTCTGTGCCTTATCGGCTCTCCACCAGGTTATTAGTTCCCTTGCCATTGCCATGGCAACAAAGCGCTGCGCCTGCCTCACCACTATCCATTATGTTTGAGGAGAGAGCGAGGGTGAGCGAGGGTGAGACACATAGAAACGCAGAGAGAGAGAGAGTGATGTAGTGGAGTGGAGGATCAAAGCTGCTCGGTCACTGCAGCGACGGACGAGGATGAAACCAGCCGAGTCTCTTTCTACTCCAAACCATAGTGGACCCCCTCTGTGTGTGTGTGTGTGTGTGTGTGTGTGTGTGTGTGTGTGTGTGTGTGTGTGTGAGAGCGTGTGTGAGTCCATAAAAATGCGACTCAAACGTGTTGTTGTGTCTAAATCTTGTAGCAGTTGTGACTCATTAAGGCCTAAATTTACACATCAGCTGAATCAGATACAGACACGCTCTATAGTCAAAGTATGTGGACACTGCTGTCCTGGCTGTCAGTGCTACAGCAGCAGTTCGTTTGGACTGTGATCTCGTCCTCGTTCCTGCTGCAAACCAAAAGTTAGAAACACGATGGAGGGAAAAGCAGTTTGCCATTACATGCTACAAAAGAAGGAAAAATTCACTTCACGTTCCCATTGGCAGGATCTGACACAGGTAACAAGTTACCAGCCAGTGAGCACACAGTGGATAAAAGCCTCCTTTTTGGCTCTGATAATGACCAGACTTTAGAAAATTAGCTTCACATTTTATTTAGTGGGACCTGAAACCATGAAGTCTTCAGGAAACTGTTTAACTGAGGTCACAAAGCAAAACTTTCCTCCATCCACTTATCCCGTTCATGGCTGTGGTTGGACTGGAGCCTATCCCAGCAGCCACAGAGCGAGAGGTCAGCCCAGTTCCTGGGTTAACACTGTGAAAAAAAAAAAATCACATTTATGGCCGGTTTAGGATAACCAGCGCAGACTTTGGCCAGTCTGCGCACTTCAATCACTCATTCGAGCATTTATTTTGATGCTTTATTTGATTAATTTTAACTTCAGTAGCCACTAGAACATGAAAACTGCACACACAGAATAAAAAGACATAGTTTTGTTTCATTCTCTGTACAGTGTTAAATCACACTGGACGTGTTTCAGAAGGATTGCTTTGGGTCTTTTACTTTAAAATGTGAATATGTTGTTCCTGTTCCCTACTTCCTGTCATCCTCATCCTTCCCCTCTGTCTGTGGTTGGTTTCCAAATACACTAAAGCTATTCATTACCCTTAAAACATAAAGTTGACCAGATGCCATTGTTAGACTGCCTTTCTATCAGATGGTGTTTCCAGTGTAAGCAAACCGTGTATTCTGCCTTGGTTTAGCCAGGTGTGGAGCTCCAGTGTTTGCATGAGAAGGGTGGAGGAGTTGCAGTTATTCATTTATTTTTAATATTTACTTCCACGGTTACTTGCTTGTTTGTTTTAGGCACTGGAAACTACATTTTTAGGTTCGGGAAAGCTTGTGGTTTGGATTTAAATGTCTCTTTATAATTTTAAACCTGCACATTGGGCAGATCAAATACAACACCGAGCATCCAAACATCTCCATGAGGTCATTTTGGGATGAAGAATCCATCTTACTGTGGTTTATGCCCAGCATGTAAGGCACAAATACAAAAAGACATCCGAGGGCGACCACGGCTTTGACAAAACAGCACGTTTTTGTGCGTGAGAGCGAGCTGACGTGTTTTCTGCAGCCGCTGAGACTTTTTATCATGTCCTGCGTGTGTCAGAGCTGATTTATCGCCACAAACATGAAAAAACAAGGGAAATAAAAAGCACATTCTACGGAAAGCAATTTAATTAGGAAACTGAAAGGAGGACAAAACTATTACATTTCCACGTTTTTTGCTGCCCCGTCACATGGACCACTTTTAATGGAAGACTTAATGTTCAGTCATTATTCATTTCAATTAAATTAAGGACACGTAGTGTTTTATGTCAGAACTCTGGAGTGCCCATTTCAGATTGGTGATGTGTCTTGGCTGCACACTCCACTTCATATGTGCCATTAAAATGCTCAATAATCCACTTTTGTCTGCGTAAAAGTACAAAGAGCGAAGCCACAAATCCAATTCACCCTCTCTTTGATGCAGATGCTGCTGCTGATGGTCTCGGCCTGCATGTGCCTGGCCTATCCTATTATTTGCTCTTACTGCATATAGATTTTATGATGATGTGTGTGGGCTACTCACATCCTGTGAACTGCAGGATGTATTTTAATGCATCAACCAAAAGCTGCCTCCTCCTCCTCACCAGGCTGTGTAACATCCTGTGGAGCTCTGTGACACTTCATTTTCTGGACCACAATTTCCACAAAGTTATTATTTGAAAGGGATAAAATCAAGTTCCCATCGACAGAAACGAATCACAGAGCCAGGAAATGAAGCAGGGTTGTAGATATAACTAGAAAATCCACTCATGGTCATCGGATTTGACCCGCGCGATTGTCAAGTTCATGAATTGAGCTTGTTGTCAAAATGCTGTTACTCAGCTGAGTGTTCAAAGAGGGTTTCCAGGGCTGTGGTGGAGAGCTGCACCTGCTAATGTGCTAAAGCTGGATTCCTGCATTCGGTTTCTTTTGTAGATGATAGAATCGCTCATTTTCTGCTCATGTAAAAACTGCTGGAGCCCATTTCAGAGGAATGAATCAGATATTATGTGAAACTGCATGCAGTGCATCGCCTAAAAATTACAAAGACACAGAGCTACGGGAACAGCGAAGCTGATAAAAAAAGATTTTTGGTCTGAAGTGCATTGCAGATATACAGCTAATGATTATAAATCCCTATTTTTATCCCCTCCCAGCTGTTTTGGTCACACTTGTCTGAGAGCACAAAAATATAAAACTTTAAATTGATTAGATTGGCTAATCTAAGGGGAAGTAATGTATCTACTCAGTTGAGTATTAACTAACTGTAGTTTTAATTGTATCACTGCTTTTCGCAAGATTTTTATAAAAAAAACCCTTGTTTTGATTAGCCTTTTAAAATAGCTAGCTACATTACATTGTTGCTTTAAATATATCTAGCTCAGTAAGACGTGATGTTTTTAAAGTAATAGCTAATATAAAGATACAGCTAGGTTAGCAGGAGGAGATTTGCAAATAAAGTAGCCCTACATTAGTTAGTTAGTAAACTTACAGCCCAGTTAAACTTTAAAGCCACTAATGTGTGTTTTGGTCCTTGTCTCATCATGGCCATGCAAACGTTACCCTTTATTCTTAGTGTTTAAGATAAGCTAGGCTGGCTTAAGAGACTACTACTAACATGGTGTGGTGTCGGTCTTCCTATCCAAGTCACCAAAGTAACCCCTTGAAAAAAACTGCACAGAAAAAACAAATTTCACAAAAAACCACGTTGTAGTTAATCTATGATGGCCATAACTGGATATGGAACGACTTAGCTGCTGCATAACATCAAGTTTTCCTACACTGAAAGATGTGTTTTATTATTTGTCCTGTAACTGAATGTGGTGGAGACAGGATCCAAATCCCGACTAAAAATGTATTTTCAAAGCAAGAACATAAATAACATTATTTAAAAAACTAATAAACCAGTGGATCATCGAAGACAGGACAACCTCATGGGCCGGTGTCCTGCAGGCTTAAATATGTCCTTGATACAAAACAGCTGATTTAAATGGCTAAATTACCTCCTCAACATGTCCTCAAGGCCTGGTAATGAACTAATCATTTGTTTTAGGTGTGTTGACCCAGGGTGATATCTAAAACCTGCAGAACACTGGCCCTTGAGGCCTGGAGTTCCCCACACATGATCTAAGACAGGGTTGCCCAATCCCAGTCCTCGAGAGCTACTGTCCTGCAGCTTTTAGATGCATCCCTACTCCAACACAGCTGAATCAAATGGTTTGATTGCCTCTTCAGCATGCCATCAAGTTTGGCAAATGCCTGATAACAAGCCATTCATTTGATTCAGGTGTGTCGGAACAAGGATCCATCTAAAAGCTGCAGGACGGTAGCTCTCGAGGACTGGGATTGGGCACCCCTGATCTAAGACAACAAAACACTAAAACTGGCTAACAGGTAAATAACAGAGAAGAAGGGCAGAAGGAGGAAAACAAACCATCTAACAATGAAAACAAAGTTGGATGATTATGAGACAAGACACAGGTGGTAACAAAGCACAGGCGGAGACAATCAGCAACAGCTGAAAATCTCTAAGGAGAAACTAAAACAGGAAGTATAACCAAAATAAGACACATGAGAAAACAAATTTTCAAAGTAAAACAAAATGACAAAAACACATTAACTAACATGGAGACATGGAGGCTAACATCAGGGTCACCAGCTGACCACCTCAGGCTATATCACCCGTTAGATAAACTAATATCTTTGCCTTCAAAGACATCAGTATCCACACCGTGTCTTCTGTGACTCTTGGAGTGGAACTTGAAAATTTGCTTGTATTTAATCAGAGCTTAAATATATTTTCCAGCATTAAAAATTCCATGTTTATATTTCCTGTAGTCATAGAGTTATGTCAGGTCAAAATGTTGGAAACACAACACGAATTGAAAGCATGAAATTTTAATCCACAATGTGTAACATGCTGCAAGGCTTCATTAAATGTACCAAAGTTACTGTACAAAAAAAAAAATAACAGCTGATTCTGAAGGGGGTCAGGCTGGAAGTTTTTCCAGATTTGGCTGATTTCATATGGATTAACCCACTAAACACGATTATAGAAGGCAGGGGAACAGAGAAGGCATGGGGAGAAAATAACAGTGGAAGCAGCTGAAAACCGTGGGGAGTGTGACAGTCTCACTGTTGTGGCTTTGCAAAGGACAACCTTTAATCCAGTTTGTTGCCTAAAGGAAGCAGAGCCTACAAAATAAAAACCCCTGAATCTTGCTGATAAAAGACATAAAACTAGCTCTGCTCTGGTACCAATTAAAGGTGAATTAGCAGAATTTTTAAACTGAAGAAGAATATTAATGAAGAAATCTCTTATGCATATAATGCAGCATTATCCACCCAAGTGGAAGCACTGGGAGCGAGGTTGGCCCCCGTCTGCCATGCACCTCTACGTGGCGTGAGATGATGACGCTGTAAATTGATGCGCTCTCTGAAGAGTTTTCAGCAAATTTCAGCGAGAGGAAGAAACAGATCAGTAAGCAACATTAAAAAAATATATCAAGCATGTGAAACGTGTCAGTTAGGGAGGGAGTGGAGGGAGAAACCTGGAAAGCTACTCAGAGTGAAGCTGCGGCACTTAGGCCCAATTAGAATGCATATTTTAAGTGGAGTTAAACCCGCTGAAATATTCATGATGTGCCCCACTGCTGCTGCAAGAGGAGAAGAAAAAGGAGGAGGAGGTGGTGGCGGCGGTGACGAGGCGGCAGGACCGGCCTCTTGGGGGCGCCATGCTCACATGGAGTGGCTTAAAGAGGACATCACGGCTGTCCACGCAGAAGGAGCAGAGAGGAGGAGAGGATGGGGAGAAGAGACGGCAGGTATGATGGACAGAGAGACGGACAGAGAGGGAGAGGAGGGACGGGGAGCTGATGCTCTCATCCTCGCTGATTTATTGTACAGAGCAGCAAAAGCGGCTTCGGCTCCTCCATCAACACACAGAGGCTCTGCTCGGTGTAATGGCAGCACAGACACAGTCATCATGTCTGAAGCAGGTTTTGTTCAGGGCGACACAACAGGGGATGCTTCAGTGTCAGCTCCCATCAGCGACCCGAGCTGACGGAGCCAGACTACACTGAGCCACAGAGATGGGAATTATTAAGCTCAAGCAGAAATCTGATTTTTAGTTATTTTAGCACAGTTACAGTAATTTCAGCCCAAACCTTGTGTTCATTGAATGTCCAGCCTGATGTCATTTTGGCTTTACAGCAGATATAGCCTGCGGTGCATGCTTGTATAAGGCATGAAGTTATATTTAGTGTTTATGCTAAAGACAATTACTCTATAATAGCTTGTGAATCACAAGGAAGTACCTTAGGAACAAACTGAGGCTGCACTAAAAGAAGACATTAAACTAAAGTGAACCTACAGTTTTGTCCAGATATATTCATTAAAAGGAGGCACCATGAATGTGACATCTCTTCTCCTGCTCTTCTGCTCTGCTCAGACTTTTCATGTGTGGCAGCTGATACAGACATATAAACCTATTCTGCTTTAGATCTCCTCCAGTGACCGATCTTCTTATTACACACTGCCAAAGTTTCAAATAATGAGGTAAGCAGTAAACCCACAGGAAGCTAGACTGCCGTTAGCTCATTTGCATATCAACAACTACAAACTATAGGTTACATAAATAAAGGCTATTTTAATTTTTCAACTATTTTACTTTAGGTTAGAGAAAACCTTGACAAATCATTAAAAACCTGGAGCATCAGGAGCAGGTCAGACCAGTTTTTCATGCTTGGACTAAATGCACATTAGGCTGTGTTTAACTGTTAGGTGATAATCACAGAGCCTTTGCTTTGTAAAAATAACTATCGGTGCTCTTATTAAGAATCTTAGGAATCTGGTTTTCTGAAAGGAAAGTACTGAGCTGCTGTTGTTATCAGATCACTGCTGGCTTTCATGGTGTTAATAACATGTGACACAGTGAGTGCTGGACCAGTGCACCAGTTGGAAATTCTGGACACTCTCCTGGTCTCGGCACAATCGAGCATTAATAAAGAAAGCTCACCAGCGCCTCCACTTCTTGCATCACATTAGGAAAGCTCACTCCCTCCAACCCATCCTCACCACTTTCTACATTAGGCATTATAGAGAGCTTAGTGCCCACATCCATGCAGTAAGCCCCTTCAGAGATGTGTGAGGACATTGAAGAGTATCACTGTGACTCCACTGCCTGCATGCAGGACTTTGCACTAGAACGTTGTCTGACCACAGCAAGCAAAACCTCCTGGGAAGAGCTTCTGCAGCTTCTGGAACAGCTTCACCCCCGGCCGTCATGTAGCTGAGCGCTCAATAAGACCCCCCCCCCCAACCCCATGCACACCGACACCAGCACTCACAAGAACATAAACACACTCACAGTGGACTGCAGACAGTACAGTACAACTTCAGTCAAACTTCAGACTGCTGTAAACACTCAACTTATTACAGTTTTTTCTACTCTTCAATCTGGATGACCTCATGGAGAGGGGATATCCTTCTTATGTCCATCTGAGGCACAGAAGCTCCTCCTACCTGGGGCAAGGGGGTGGAGCCAAAACAGCTGGATCGTGAACTGAGAGGCTGTGCTGAGGGCCTGGATAAGATAAATAAGGATTATTTTCAATCATAAATCATACAAAGCTGTTCTATTTAAGCTGAGAATCAGGATGTGTGGTGAATGCTGGAAGATGCTGATTCCTCGCATGCTTTCTCTTCAAGAGCAGCATCGCTTTAGCTGTGTATATTGAGTATTGTGCTCATGTATGCCTTTGAACATAGTTTCAAGTTTCAAGTTTTATTGTCATGTACAGATAACAGTGTAGCCACATTTATCCATAGTGAAATTCTTTGGCTCGTGCTCCTCAGCTTTACATGAGCATATAGAGAGTGTGCAGTTATAAAGGTGCAGTTCCACCATTCCACCTTTCATACCAGCTTTGTAGTGTCTTGGGGTTGGAAACTGGCTGGAATTGAGAAGAAAAAGGTGGAATTGAGAAGAAACTAACAGAAAATAGCAGTGGTAGTAATAAAATAATAATAATAATAACAACAACAATAAAAAGGAGAGGAAAAAAGTATTAAATATTAGAGAATTTAGTTGGTATTTACATTTAAGACAAGTTGGTATTTACAAGTTTGTGCAAGAGTATCTGCAGGTTGTACAGGTTGGCAGTTCAGTCCTGGTGATGCGCTGTGCTGATCTCACCACCCCCTGCAGAGCTTTGCGGTCCAGAGCATTACAGCTGCCGTACCAAGTGGTGATGCAGCCAGTCAGAATACTTTCAATGGTGCGTCGATAGAAGTAAGTATGTATGTAAGTATTCTGGGGTTTATGCCGAATCTTCTCAGGCGCCGCAGGAAGAAGAGCCACTGTCTTGCTGCTTTTGTGATCACACCAACATGGTGTGACCAGCTCAGATCCTCGCTGATGTTGATGCCCAGGAATCTGAAGCAGCTGACTCTCTCCACCTCTGCTCCTTCGATGTGGATGGGGGAGTGGGCTCCTCTCTGCAGTCTCCTGTAATCCACGATGAGCTCCTTGGTTTTGCTGAGGTTAAGCAGCAGGTTGTCGTCACGGCACCATGATGTCACCTCTGCCCTCTGGACAGATCCAAAGACTTGAAATGGACCGTGGACAGATTTTACATGGGTTACATTACAAGTTTGTTATTATGGGCGTGGCCTCTTTGACACACTAGTTAGTATGTGATGTCCCTCTTTTATATACAGTCTATAAATAAGGTTGTGGAGGACTTGATTTAAATCCTGGAGAACTTCAGCTCTCACCCTTGCTTGTGATCATGTGTATTTTGTTGAACATGTTCCTTTCACCTGAGCTGTGCGCACTCTCTGATCAGTCTTGGTCACGGTCTGCTGTTTAGGCCTGCACTGAGCACGCTGTCTGAAGCCTCTTTGTGTTTCTGCTTGAGGGTTTTGATGGCGTGGAGGCTGCTGGGGGCGTTGACCTTGCAGTGGCAGGTGTCTTCTGTGGTCTGAGCAAACACTCAGCTCCAGACAAGGGCAAAGTCATGAAAAAAAAAAGTAAAAAAAAAAAAAAACTCCTCATGCGTTCTGAGAACTTTTCAAGGTTCCCTGTTAAGTGTTTATTTCACTCTCATATTAAGACTGCTAACCAGCGCGTCCTTGGCCGCCTTCTGTGCAGGAAGCAGCAGCCTGTATAGAAACCTCCGGACTGTCAGAGCAGTTAGACATGACTTTGCTCTGAAACCTCTGAAGGCAAAAATTTTATTTTTTTACTAGTTTCACACAATTTAGGGTTTTATTAAAACTTTTTCTTCAGCACAATTTAACTAGAGAAATCCAAACTTAAGAGTCTAGCAGCTTCTTTTTACCTGAAGTTCAACATCAGAGACTCACAGACTTTACCACCTTGTTCTCGTTTCCTCTTGTTCCCAGGTCTGACCCTAATCAATGATCTCAGTAAAACTCAAACAGCTTATATAATTCACACATACTTGCCTCTTGCATGTAAACACAGTGCATCCTAATGCTGAGGTTTTAGTAATAGACTCAGAGTATGAGGACTGAAAGGTTCTGTGGGCCGTTTGGCTCACCTCACTCTACTGTTTTATTAAAAATAATAAAGATAATCTACGACAGCCGTACTGTTGATCTCATGCTGAGGTTATAATTAAGGAGCAATGATGGGAAAGACACTGACTCTTCTGCAAGAAGCCATGCGGTTAACTCCAGCAGTACATATGCACTTAGTTACTCTCTAGTAGAGCAGGGCGATATGACCAAAAATATTTATCACGATATACATTTGAAAATTTGCAATAACAATATAACTGACGATATAACTGACACTAGACAAAATACTTTACAACTCCACAACTTTATTAGTGCAAAAAAACCCCATCAATGTATTTTCACTTAAACAAGCAGCTGTTTTTTATGTGCATTAAAGTTATATAAAAATTTAACAGTGCAAATGCAAATTCCTTGCTGACAGTGGAAATTGGCCGACATATCCTCAGCATAACCATGTATAATATCCACAAAACTTAAAAAGAGGTTCTACACACACAATACGATAATATTATGTTGAAGCACAGTACGTATCACTCCGCGAGGCTCCTGCCTACGATAGCCGTAATGCTCCGACAATCCATCAAGCGGTGCGGCTTCATAGCTTAGCAAAGTCGTACTAAAACATCTGACAGATTTTCGAGCGCCGTGTACCACATAAAATTGTCGATTTTCAGAAAAATCAAAGGATTGATTTTAAGTGTGCCGTATTTTCCACAAAAAAAACATGGTAATAACGACGGCCCGCTAGCATGCTCTACCAAAAATAGTGCTTTGTTGTGTATCTGACAGACGAATGCTAAACCAGTTCCACACCACTGAAGCTGCAGCATTTTTACAAACCAATTCTGGTTCATCCGTTTCATTCAACCATCCGCTTTTGCCCTTCTGATTCTCCGTTGCCGCCATGCTTTTTCCGCCATGTGTGTATGAAAACAAAGGCACTGTGCATGCGCGTTTTACCCATATTCTATCGCGATATTTCATTTTCTTATCGTTGCCTAACATTGTACCGGTATTACCGTGAACGGTATGATATGGCCCAGCCCTACTCTCTAGGGGAAAAATGTGTTTTCCCTGATTGGTTGATGAGTGGTTGCTGGAGGTCATCAAGTGAAATTGGTGACAAAGAGGGCGCTGCACCAAAAACCTCCTCGTGATTGGTTTGGTTTGTCTGCAAACGCTCACCAACGACGTGCTGAGTTTTACTGAAACTGGAAAAAAGTGACAAAAGTGGAAATCGAGAACGTTCACCTTCAACGTGACAGTGTTGCCATGGTTACCCTAACAAAATACACATTTCTGAAGCCGCAGCTTTTATTTTGTGGGCGTAAGGTCTGTGTTTGCAGTTTGTGTCATGCTCTTCACAGTTTCCACACCTCTGAGCAAGGAGTTGATGGGCGTTCGCAGGCTGGTCAGCGTCTTCCACACAATTTAGAAGCAACAGCGACGATCTGCTGCCGATCAAAGCAATCACAGCAAAGTTTCTGTTGATTTCTGTTGGAGAACACTCACTCTTTCCTAATGACCGATGGTTATCTGGCAGTCGGCAGGTTGGTTTCAGTGCCTGTGTGACTGCAGCTACTAATAACCAGGTACTGTTGTGACATATGTGGGTATAACAAACTGTATGAGCTAATTTTACCTATAACTGCCAAACTTTGTTAGTAGAAAGCTGAGAGAGTACACAGGGGTACACTTTTAGAAGTAGTTTGTGGTTAAACAGTTTTTTTTATTTCCTACTGAGTGAAGTGAGCTTGAAGTCTCTGCAGCCACAATAAGAGCGGGTAGAATTCAGTGCTTCAGCGCTTCCTTTATTGCCTCCTTTAGCAGAGGATACACTGGAGCATCCTTTATGAAACGAGGATACCGCCCCACAATGCAATGCACCATCAGATGGTTAATGAAAACAGGCAATAAACTGACTGACAATTGATTACTGCTAGATTACTGCTGTGTTTCCATCTTAAAGCATAATGTGCTCTCTGCTTTAGTTCTAGCAGCTGTTTCTATTCGTGGAAATGTGTCCTTAAACAGGGGAAATAGTAAAGATGAGTGAAGTTAGTCATCTGTTATCCTTCTTTTCTCTTCCAACGATGCAAATGGTATTTTAGTCGGTGCACAACTCAAACTGGAACATGAGGTAAATGTGAACTTTTAACTCGTGTGCTTTTGACGACACCTTGAATTCTCACAGCGATGAAATAATGTTTCAAGAAATTCTCTCAGCAACAAACTTTAATGCAAACAATGGCAGAATAACCATATGGTTACGGTCACCACATCATATCGTCTCCAAGATGATACAGTGAGACGACAGCAAGCCAAAGCTCACGTCTGAAACTCCTCAACATAACAAAGAGTCCAGAATTCCACTTTTTCTCTCACACTGAACACAGATAAACTAGTGCGAGGCTCTTGTCTTCCAAGAAAAAGAATAATGCCCCCTACTGGAGCTCTGAGACGTAACCAGTGGGTCAACACACGATCAACCCAGCGTTTTTGCTCTTTACACTCTGACTGCGTGTCCCTACATGTACAGCACCAACCTCAGCAGCAAAATAACAATGAAGTGACGTTCTGGGATTTAGGGAACCGAAAACATAACTCTGAAATTTCTCATCTACCACATAAATAATAACTCAGGGTGGGCAAAGAATATGTTTAGGTAGCTGAACACTTGTAGCTTGTGTCTAAAAGAAAAATGATAACACTTCAAAATTCCCACACTTTGGTGTTTGAGGCAGTCTAAGTCTGGAACAACAAGTGGTTTACACTCTGATCTCTGTTTGGGAATACTTTCATCTGTGACAGTTTAACTGAACAGGAACTAAAAAGCCTCATGAAGAAACTTATTATTAAACTTATTATATCGTTTGTACATAATTTAAAGTGGGAAAATAGTGAGTTGACATAAAAGTACACGTAGTTCTGTCACCATGCTTTAGTTGTCAAGGTCAAGTTTATTTATATAGCACATTTCCAACAGTCCATGCTGTCCAAGTGCTTAACTGTGTAAAATGCCACTAAAATAAATAAAATGCACAACAATGATGCAGTAAAATAAATAAATAAATAAATAAAATAAGTCAATAAAAACAACTAAAACAACAACTAAGGGTTTTAAAACCAAAATGTTTAGGTCAACAGACCATAGAAATGTGTCTTTAGTAACGATTTAAAATGTTCACGTGTTTGTGCAGATCCAATATTAGGAGGAAGACTATTCCAGAGTCTGGGACCTGCCACAGAGACAGCTCTGTCGGCCCCAGATTTAAGTTTAGACCAGGGGTGTCAAACTCAATTGCACAGGGGGCCAAAACTCAAGGCACACTTAAGGTCGCGGGCCAAACAAGATAAACATTTATTGAACACACTAAAACAATGTTTTTTAAACATAAATATGAATAAAAACAGACAGGAATAGTATTCCAGATTAAATAAACTGAAAAAAATAAACTTTAACTTTAAATATTTTGCTCTTCATAAAAATATATCCTGTCAAAATTTTGCAAGTTAGAAATATGAACATGCTGCCAAAAACCCCAGAAAAAATAAATGAAAGCAAACACAAGGTTGGAGCCGCATGTAGACGGAGCTGGGCATTGCTTCAGGAGTGGAACTAATAAACTGTGCAGGCCATTCAGTGTCGTACTTTCCCTTGAGTGTATCATTACACTGCAGCTCCATCTGAATCTGCACAGGTGCAGTTCAGCAAAGTCCGCTGACTTGGTTCAACATTACTTGGCAACAGAGAAAGTGAGGCAGGTTGCACTGGTGCATTTGTGACAGCTTCACTTGAAATGCCTTCACCGCATCATACATGTCATGTCCATGAACTGACAGATTAACTTGCTGAGCTCAAAAACTCTATTGAGAATTTTTATCCCAACTCAGCCAACGGAACTCTGTAGGGAATGTCGACAAACTCTGAATCTATTTCCCACATAAAAGACTGAAATTGACGGTGATTTAAACTTTTAGCTCAGATAAAATGTACGGTTTGCGTTACGGTGATCATTACATGCTCCATTTTTAGGACTTTACCACACAGCCTTTCCTGGTGTATGATGCAGTGATATGCTGTTAACTCACCGGTACAGTTCTCCTCCTGCATCTTTCGCATCCTGCTGACTAGTCCGCTTTTTTCACCGCACAACACCGGCGCTCCATCTGTTGTAAGTCCAACAAGTTTGTCCCAGGGCAGTTTCATGTCGGTTCCACTTTGACATACGTTTTAAAAAATGTCTTTTCCTGTCGTTGTCCCGTGCATCGATTTAATGTTCAATATTTCCACTCCACGGATGAAGATGGCCAGCTGTGCAATGTCCATCTTGTCTGTACTTTCATCCACAGCAAGAGAGTATGCAATAAAGTGTTTGCTTCTTTCACACAACTGTGTTCTTAAATCAGTGGCCATCTCACAAACCCGATCAGCAATCGTATTTCTCCTCAGGCTCACATTTGCCAAAATCTGTTTTGTCTGGACACAAGACGTCGCACACCTTCATCATGCAGCTCTTCAGAGTGGTACCGGGCTGATTTGGCTATCTCCTCTGCTACAATAAAACTTGCTTTCACGACAGCTTCACTTTGTGATTTTGCTCTGGTGAAAAAAGTCTGCTGAAATGTCAGATTCTACTTTAGCTCTTCTACTTTCTGTAGTTTCTGCTCTGCATTTAGGTTTTTCAGCTTATCCTGACGTTTTGTCTCGTAGTGCCGTCTTAAATTAAATTCCTTAATTACAGCCACATTAGCTCCACTAATAAGACACACGGGTTTACCAGCAATGTCTGTAAACATATATTCAGTCACCCACTGGCGCTGAAAGGCTCTGCTTTCAGAGTCAACTTTTCTCTCCACCATTGTGAGCGGCTAGCTTCGCAATAACAGAAGTTTGACTTGATTGACGCGGGAATGTTCCCAGTTAGCCTAGCGTTCAGCAAGGAGGCTGCAGCGCTGCATTATGGGATCTGTAGTTTGTATATTATTAGCGCCTCATATCGCCGGGCCATGCATAACAATAATAATACATCTATATATAATGATCTCGCGGGCCGGATATAAATGTACGCCGGGTCGGATGTGGCCCGCGGGCCTTGACTTTGACACATGTGGTTTAGACCGTGGAATAGTTAAGGTCAGTTTTGACCTGGACCTCATGGTTCTGTCTGGAGCACAAGTAAATAGTTGTACTGCAATATTTGAATGAGCTGATTCTCTGATTTTCACAGGACTACATGACTTTATTACTTTAGTGATAGTTGATTAAAGCTGTGTTCCCCATTTTCAGGCCTTCATCTTAAACATGTTAAACCATCAATATCTTTTCTCAAAAACAGGAACTGCTCCATGGGTGTGGTGAGGAAACACATGGTTGGTTTTTTTTATATTATTGATTTGACAGTAATTGTTTGGAATGGTTTTATAATTACATACCTTATTTTCATTTCATTAATCTGAATATTTTCAGTGTTTCTGTGTAAAATATTTGAAATATTTCATGTCATGTTTAAGCAGATATTTCTTCAGTTTTAGTTTGAAGTGTGTGACTTCACCGTAATATGTTAAAATTATATAGATTAGCAATTATAATAATAATGCATTGGATTTATATAGCGCTTTTCAAGGCACCCAAAGCGCTTTACAATGCCATTACTCATTCACGCTCACATTCATACACTGGTGGAGGCAAGCTACGGTTGTAGCCACAGCTGCCCTGGGGCAGACTGACAGAAGCGAGGATGCCATATCGCGCCATCGGCCCCTCTGGCCAACACCAGTAGGCGGTAGGTGAAGTGTCTTGCCCAAGGACACAACGACCAGGACAGAGAGGCCGGGGATCGAACCGGCGACCTTCCGGTTACAGGTGCCCTTCCCAACCCCCTGAGCCACGGTCGCCCCATTATACGTAATTCACTGTTTCAAAATGTGCTTTTTTAAATTTGGTTTTATTAAAATGAAGAAAATATATTTTGTAAAAAGTAAGAGGTTAAATTGGGGTGGCTGTAGCTCAGGAGATAGAGCAGATCATCTGCTGATCGGAAGGTTAGTGGTTCGTTCCCTAGCTCTTCCAGTCTGCGTGCCAAGTATCCTTGGGCAAGATACTAACCCCAAATTGCTCTCCGATGCATCCATCGGAGTATGAATGTTAGTGAGGAAGCACTGAAAGATTAGAAGACTGTGATTGGGTGAATATGGCATGTTGTATAGAGTGCTCTGAGAGAGCAGAAAAGTGCTATATAAGAGTCAGTCCATTTAAAATTGTATGAATATATTAATGTTGGTATAATTTGTGTCTTTTAAAACTTTCTTGGCTAAAAATGATTAATTAGGCGTATATTAGTCATCTCAGGTGATTTGTTACTGATAAAGATAAACGGGGACATTAAAAAATTATTCTTGTACTCTTGTATTAACATGGCGGTGTCACGAATGACTCGATCACTCTCAGACTTCAAGGTTAAACATGTGATTTTAGCAGATGGAAAAAGTCTAACTGAAGACCGCTCAGAGAGTTTTATGACCAACTTCCCGCAAATTTTGCCTGCGACACTGAAAAGTTGTTTTGGTCGGCATTAACTGCTTTTATTTTTTTTGGTTGTTTAATGGGGCTATGATCTGTGGAAAGCTGTTTTGTTGCTGTGCCTGTGATTTCAGGGTAGATCAGCTGCTCAATCAGGGAGAGTGAGAACAGGTTTGCATCATTATGTCCTCTCAGCGGTGAGGAGAGCGGCCCCGAGGAGAGCTTATTGTGACCCAGATATGCGCAAATGTCTTACAGAGTTTTATAAGTTTTGGTGTCCTTGCTCACCTGAGCAGGTGTTAGGCTCGTGTAAGACGAAGCAGAGAACGTAAACACCACTGATTAAAGTGTTTTTTCTTTGTGGAACACATTTATTTTTGTTTTGTCTGCTCATGAACACTTCCATGCAAGATTTGCAGCCAGAGCTGTGCTAGGGGTATCTTCTCTCCATGACATCATACTGAGCCAAGAGCAAAAAAAACTATGTGAAACTTTCAGCTCAGGTAAAAGCACCTGAGAGCTTTTGCTTCTGGCGCACTGAGGGAGATCTGAGACAGAGGAGAAGCGAGGTACGTACTCAAGGAAAAGAACAAACGAGACCGCACACCTGAGTCCGTGCTTGTTGCCACTTGAGAAGCTTTAATGATCTCATGAGTGCGCAACTGAGCCGATCTTTAAAAGGAGGAAGGAAGACGAGCTGATGGGAAGCAGGTGTGCCAATGGGCGCAGGAGCAGGGACACGCCTCCCACAGGTCCTCACAGGAACAGTAACACCTGTCAACATCGGGAGGAAGAGGGCCAAGTAAAAAGATGAAGGACACGTATGACAGAAAGTAGGGAAAAGAAAAATACTTGTCCTTTAATAAACCACTTTCATCCTTTCTGCTGCTTCTCAAACATTATCCTCCTTTTGCATCTGGTAACATCAGGACAACCTGAACAGATGGTCCACTGTCGGGTCTCTCCTCCTGTCACTGCTCTTTCCCGTGTTTGGAACTTAACGAAGCTCACTAAGCGCTTCGAGGTTCATGATCTTGTAACATTTGCAGTAATTTTAGGAAGTGGTGACATTTGTCCTCTCTCATCTCTTACAAATTTAATATTTCCTCACAGGAGCTCTGCCTTGACCTCAGGAGACTGTTACTGAGGCCATAAAGTGATCTCTAGTTGTGTTTGTAAAGTTTGTTTAACAGCAACATTCAGCTGAGCTTCTCTGGAGAAGATTTTGTGCTTTTTGCATGAAAATCATAGCTAAAATAAATATTCATGATCAAACTTCACCAATACTCACAGCGCCTGAGTTTTATTTGCCACGTTTCAGGATACAAAAAACTTATTCAACAACCCCCCAAAACAGGTTTTGCATGTCTGACTGAAAGCTGAAAGTAATGTGTTAAAGCTCCTCTGACCGGGACATCAGGACAGACGTGCTGTAAACTCCTCGCAGGCTGTGAGCGCGCTCGGCTGCCAAGAACAGAAAGGCTCTCTGCAGGTGAAACAGCTGACAGTTTAGAGCTGAGCGAACACAACAGAAACAGGCCACTCAGAACAAATGCAAACATGTTGTGTTCGGAGGACGACCCGGACCTTTACACTCAGGCGGCGGGAGCCGAGAGAGACTTCACCGTTCACACTGGCGTTAGATTATCAGAGCTTTAAGACGAGCTGGCAGGCGGGGACGCCTCGTGGAAACAGATTTGTACAGAACACGCCGGACTGGTGAACGCAGCCAAGGCGCTGCATTTTTCAGGAGTGTGCAGAAATGAATGGACCTGCAGGATTTCACCCGCAGTGTGACGTGAACAAAGCCAAACCAGAGACATATTTATTTGTTTATGTATTCATTCTTGTTTGATATTTTTCATGTTTTTATGAAATTATGATCAGACATCATCTGAAAATGATAGACTCGTCTGCTTGTAAAAGCACCTTTACTACGAGCAACTTGAAATAATGGTTTTCGGTGTGCACTCAGTCTTTTGTGTCACAGTGGAGGAATTTTGGCCCATTCTTCTTAACAACGGTCCTTCAGTTCATTGAGATTCACTGACCTTCATTCATGCAGAGCTCCCTGAAGGTCCCACCAGAGCATCTCAGTCGGGTTTAGGTCTGGACTTTGACTGGACCATTGCAGCACACACTTCCTAGCTTTGGTCTTGCCAACAAAGATTAACAAGCCGTGAACTTTGACCTCTAACGTGCTAACTCAGGCCTGTAGAGTCTGAGATGGAGCTGCACAGTCTGAGCTTGGGGTGAATTTGCTGAGATGCCCACTCTTGGATGGACTGGTGACTGTCTTTTCCACTAATAACAATCTTTCTCACTGTAGAAGAAATGACATTATAACTGTTCCCAAACTGATGAGCAGCAACAGTTACTTTGCTGCCTTACTTCCTGTTGCCCGTCCCCGTTGCTTCCTCCCACCTCGCTCTGTCTCAGCTCTTGTAGGTTTTGGTTGTTCGGATGTGTTTTCCTCGCTCTGCCTTTGCTGTGTTTCTGACTCTTGCTGATCTAATGGATGTCTGCTGTGATACTGCTGCTGCCTGTTTTCTTAGTGTCTCTCTCTCTGCAGCTCTTCATGCGTTACATTCACGTTTTTCACTCGTCCGTCTGAAGCACTTCTGATGCAGACATGCTTCACCTGACACACCTGTGCTGATACTCTACGTAATGGTTGCTTTTCTGTCCTGCTTTCTGCAGATAGTCGCGACCTACACATTATTAATATTTCAACTCTATTTTCATCTTTTTCTCTGCCTGTAGCTACAGTGACTGTGTTTGACTCTGAGTGCTGCTTTTAGCTCACAGCTATGATTGAACACAGACACTGGCTGAGGCCGAGAGCTGAATGTGGAAGTCCTTACTTACTTTTCTGAATGTCCTTTCTTCTTAGTTCTATTTTGGCTGCCTGTATGTCGTAGATTCCTCCATAAAGACGTGAGAACAGTCCCGTGAACGGCCTGTTTCTAAACGTCCTGCACCTGCAGACTTAAAAAGCTCATATTTTTCTCCTCATTCAACATGTTTATTCTGCACCGTCAGTTCCTTGGAAGAAAGTCTGGTTTATTTTAAAACATAAAATTAGTAAATACCCCACCTCTGAATTCTGAAGCCATCACATGGCCTCTTACATGTGTGAGTAGAATAAAACAACAATTAGAATAGAATGTGCTTAGATAAAAGGGGGCGGCTGCAGATCAGAAGAACAGGAAATGATCCGTGTGTGTTTTGTTAGGATGACTTGGTCAACCCTTGTTTAAAGGACAATTGTGGACTTTTATTCTCAAAGCATTTCATGTGACCTTAAAGCGTTCAACCTCTGACTGCCAAATGAGTTTGTTTAGCTATAAACTTTGGTGTGTAACTGCATAGTGTGAGGAATTTATTGACAGTGGGGGTCTGCCTGTCATAAAACAAGGAGTAAGAGCTGCCTCAGATAAACAGGAAGTCACAGTTACAAGCCTGGGGAGGGCAGCCCCCCCAGACTGAACAATAGAATTAGTGGAAAACTACTGAAGAGGGGTGGCACGGGATGGCACAGGGCAGCCCCCCCCCCCCCCCACCACCACCACCACCCCGTTTCTCTATATAGGTATGTGTGTGAGGAAACCTCCTCAAATCCACTTGATGCTTGCTGTGACTGCATGTAGTGTGATCTCCCGATGCGCATCGGTAATAAAGCTTTGATGAAAAACACTCCAGTCTCATCTGACCCTTCTTCTCCAGCTGGGATATCAAAAGGATCGTTGCGGTCAAGAAGAAGTAAACCCACCAGTTTCTGCATTTTGAAGCTTCAGTGTTAAAATTCCTGATGCAACCCCGTTAATGTCATCGATCCAGAAGTGACCATATTTGGATGATGCCTACAAAAATCCTGATTAAACGCATCGGAAGTGAGACATTAACTGAACAGCTAAAAGGAAACATGTTTATTATATGATTCATGCCATTAAAACACACATTACTTCACATCTTTCTCTCCCTCAAAAGATGAAGTCAGTGTCGAGCGATGATGAGCTGCTCCTGATGCTCGTAAACAAGAAAAAGAAGGAACAAAGATTCTGGGTTTATCTGATCTTCAGGCAGCAGCAGGGAGAATTTCATGGTTTGATATATATGTGTGTGTGTGTGTGTGTGTGTGTGTGTGTGTGTGTGTGTGTGTGTGTGTGTATATATGTAAAAAACTTACAGTTTTGTAATAAATCAAAGTTTGATACTAAGCAGCATGTTTGTCTCAGAGATAAAAAGTGAAAAAATGAATGCCACTTTTAAAGCTTGACGAAAGCTCGTTGAATTTCCACCCCTCGTTTCTCAGCTCTGGAGCTCGCTCCTTGGTTAGGCTGTGGTGAACATGTGAGAATGGGTCCTTATCTTACAATAAAAGACCTCAAGCCGACCGTTGGCCACCCTCTCATCTACAAACCAAGGTGTGATGTCACTGTATCTACATCCACCTGCCTTCAAAATATATTTTAGCTCTTTATAAGACATTATATCTGATTGTGGTCGAACAAACAGACGAGCAGCAAAAGCTGGAAATCGGATGGTAATTCAAGAGTACACCAGAAAGTGAAGGAGGCAGGAAGGAAGAGCAGACTGCTAATGTGACAGCTTCACAGGGCCAATGAGAAAAAGTAAACAGAGGCAACACGGAGTGTAACAAAGTTTAAGCGAAGGCAGACAGGAAGTTACGAGGAGGGGTAAGACAGTCAGTCGGACAGACAGGCAGGCAGCCATGGCGGCTCCACATGTTAGCTAGAAGAGACCATTTAATCATGTTTCTGCAGCAGTTGGTGGCGAGCAAGCAGCAGATGCCTCGCCATCCGACGGCGATTAATCCTCCCACCGGCCATCAGCCGCCGGCCCCAAGCCTCTGCCATCATCACGCCGGCAACGCAAGGAACACACGGCCGAGGTGAAGGTGGGACGGAGGAGCGAGGAGCGGTCGCTGCACCGGAGGGTGTCTCCCTCTGTTTCCCCCTCCGCTCGACCGGCCGTCTGTTTTCCACTCGTAGACCTCTCTCTGTAGACGACAGGACGACCAGCTGGGGCCCTCTGTCTCCACGGTGTGTGTGTGTGTGTGTGTGTGTGTGTGCGCGCGTTTGGAGCCATGTTCAATATAATGTTGGGAATCATTATTAAACCTGTGGGCTCATTGAAACATTTGCACAGAACTTCTTTCCAGGTTGTTCTGTTGTAGCTCCAATTTAAAAATAGCCCCTAAACGCACCACATCCAGGCACCCAGATTGCAGATTTGAACAGAGGACAGCAAAGGCCACACTGACTGCATGTGTGTGTGGGATTGTGTTTGTTGATAATGTGGCTGTGCACATTGGCCTGCCTGCAGTTTTCTCAAGAGCCGCTCATCCCTGAACGACGACTGAGAGTCACATCTCACAGGAAACTAAGACAAAAAAAGGTAGGAAAATCTATTATTTTAGTCCTTCTGAGTCACAGAATTTTTTTAAAAGCCAAACATTTGTGTGCAGCCTGTTTTTCTTCTTCCCAACTTCCCTGCAAGTGCCTCTCTGAGTGTTTTAGAACAACATGGAAGTGCAGTGACTATAATGTCCACTAGAGGCTCCCTCCAGCAGTGAGTCAGTGCCTATAGACTCCCAGCAGAAATAAACACGTTTACATCCTGATACCTAAACCAGTTGGTCATGTAGATCATTGCTCCCTTTATAATAACTGGTTGGGGCGTGCTGTGCTGTGGGGGTGCTGGACATTACACCACCTCATAAAATCAGCACAACCAGCAGATTAAGGAGCTTGATCTCCCTGAAAACTCCTGGAATCATTATATATATATATATATATATATATATATATATATATATATATATATAAATATATATATATATATATTTTTTTTTACACCTGTCCCGTTTGGTTCTTTTGCCATCAGAATTATTGTCTAAAGGCGAAGAAAGATGCCCAACGGATTTACTTTACCAAATGGACCATCCCAGCCTTGCCGTAATGGTCCATTTGATTTACCTTTTATTGTTTATTTTATTTTATTTTATTTTGTTTTATTTTTTTTACTTGCTAGATACGGGACAGGGGAAAAGAAAAGGGAGAAAGAAAGAGGGGGGAAAAAACAAAACAAAACAACAACAAAAAAAAAAAACAGCGGAGAAGAGGGACGGGGATAAAGGGCAAAAAACAAAAACCAACAAAATAAGCAGACAAAAAATACATATATCGATCACCTGGATCACCTGTTGAGAAAGAAAAAAGAAAACAAGCAGAAGAAAACGAGAGTAATAGAATAAACAACATCACAATGATATATGGGAATATAACACTAAATACTTAATATTAAACATTATTGTGCAGCACGTAAGATCGACAGCGCACAGTGTGCTTTGAGGTAGGAGCCAAAAAGGGTGTAGTTTGTGTGTGTGATCACCTGTGTGTACACCTGTGAGCATGAGCGCGCTTGTATTTAAAAGGTTCCTTAATGTAATGATCTGCTAGAGGGTGTGGGGGGCCACAGTCCCATCCTCCAGGGCATGAAGCAGGTATGGAGGAGATCAAAACTCCAGACATCCAGAGGCCCCCAGAACACAAGAGACCAAGGAAGACCAACAGAGGGGCAGCCGCGCCACTGTCCCAGAAAGAGCTGAGGAGAGTCCCAGATGAGGGATCACTCAGCAGCCGCGGAGCAGAAGCCAGGGGGGGTTGCAGTGACGTGCCCGTGAGCTCCGCCGGCAGCCAGCTGTGCCTGAGTGACCGAGCCCCAGGCCGAGAGGCCGAGGGCACCCCACCCCCGAAGTGGCCCGAGCGAGCCCCAGGTTCCAGGCCCCGATAAGCAGCCACCAAGGAGTGAGCCGGTGTGTACCCGGACGCCCACCCCCGGACACAAAGAACCACCAACGCATCGATGTCTGAGGGCGTCTGCCACCGGCAGGGGAAGTGGTGGGGGGAGATAGGCCTCCAACCCTTGGAGGGCCTGAGATGTCCCCAGAGAGGTGGCGTCTGAAACCCAACCTGACATATAGACACAGACATACAGGCACACTCAAATACAAACATCCATTCCCACCCTCATGCTCTCATAGGCAATTACTCCACACTCAACCAACGTGGAGACAGACATAAAGAGACGCTGTACACACAATCACACTCCCCAAGCGTACTCTAAGAACCGGGTCTAGGTACCCTTGCCCCTGGAGGGGGAAACTGCACCCAGACCCAGGTGGTGTTACCCTTTTCCCTGCAGTGGGGAGAAGCAGACTGCCCCGACTCCGCAGCAGCAGGGAGGCCCCACACACCAGACCCCAGTCGGACGGCCAACTCCTCCTCCTAGCCCCCCCGCTCCAGCAGGCCGCAGAGACTGGGGGTGTGAGAAGACTCCAAACCTCCCTCTACCCGCTCATATGTAGTGTTGATGTATATGTGTTCTAAGGTGCAATTAAAACCCAGGAGGGCATGGAGCTACCTGCCAGAGAGCAGCAGGTAAGCGCATAGCCCCTCCTGATAGCCCTCAATGTCTACGTGTATTTAAAATTGAGAGGTGGGCAACGACGCCAGGGGTGCGGTGTACACCCTGATGGTAATCATTATAACCATGCACCCAGATGAAGGTAGGGCTTTGGCCTGTTATGACTTTAACTGTAATTGCCATTAAGTAGTAATTTCACACTCCTACAGTTGCTGTAAAAGGACACCTCATTATGTTGTAGACAGCCCAAATTTGGTATTCGGCGTCACTGTTTAGGTTTAAGTTGGAAAAGGCATTATCCTCCTCACCACGACTGTCAAACCAACGTGCCAGCACGGACGTTTGCTCCTTCTACACACAGAGTGTGGTCAGCAGCAGCCACTCAGTGGGAAACACTGACAAACAGCAACACACCTGCCAAGTTTGAAGAGGATCAGAAACAGCTGTCGAGTTAGGTGATGAACAGACGGATGGGCAGAGATTTGTCAAACTATTAGTAAGATCTGCTGATGTGAAACTTTAAAGACGTTTTCTGGAAAAAGCTTTGAAATGATAAACCTGGCAGCTTCGTTCATGAGGAAATGATGGAGCAGTAATGAGAATTTGATAGTCCAGTTAAGTTGCTTCTGTGAGTTTTACTCATTTACCCCCAAATATTTAACTTTATTAAAAAAAGAGCAACACAAGGGCTTCAGTTTTTCAGGCTGGAGACCCCATTTGTCTCCACTTTAATATTTTGATTTGTAAAACATTTATACAAAGGAAGCCTTCCGATCCAGAGCGTCTTCCAAAGACACTTGCTTGAAGATTTTTTGAAAATTTGTCTTTTTAATAAATATTTTAAGAATAAAACTGAAGCCAAATTGCATGCAGATATTCCAGGAATCCTCTCAAATCATCCTCTAATGCTGAAGTGATGAAATGATGGCTTTCTCCATCTGACGGTGTTTCTGCGATTTTCTCCTCCTCCTCCTCCTGTGATCTCTGTGTAAAAGCATATTTGTGTCAGGGCCAGCAGTCGGCATCCTGTGGCTCAGCTGGATGCTAACAGTGTCCTGGCAGCAGCGGGGCTCCTGGCTGTAGAGGCTGCTCCTCACACGCTGTCAGTCATTTGATGCATGCTCCGCTCGGCTGCCATGTAATGTGAAGCAGAACAAGGCGGAGTGCGAATACCCGACGTGCGCTAAGACAAATTCACACAGCTGATCATGTTGCATGTGATTCTGGTGGCAGCAGCATCTGGAGTGGTGCAGAGGTGGTAATCTGAGGGCATACATATGTATGGACGGATATTCATAAGGTCTCGGCGCCGGGGAGAAGCAGCTGCTGTCTGACTGTTGCTGTTAATTCACTTCCTCGATGCCAGACAGCACAGATTCTGCTCGCACCATCCAGGAGGTCAGAGTGGAGCATGCTGGGACATTTTTATTGAGTTTTAGGCTATGTTCATACCTAACCTGCACGGTGGGATTAAATGAACACCGCTGTGTTTGTCCATTCAGCCCAGTTCATTCAGGTGATAAATGGGTTCGAGTGGGTGAAGAAAAACAGAACCCCGTATGTTCCTGAAAAATATGGCAGCCATTATTTCTGGTTCAGACTTCATAGAAAAACAAATGTCTGCAAATATCCATCCAAGGCTGCTGCCGATTGTCTTATCAGGGAAATATTTTCATTTAAAAAAACAAAACAAACTTCCATAACTAATTACCAAATTCTTACTTTCAGAAGAGAACGGCCCTGGAGAAGGAATGTGTAGCTGAATAGATTCTCTTTTAACCCTTTCAGACTGAAAGAACATGTGCCTTGATAAAGGTTTTATAACAGAAACAGTACTAATACATTCAAATTCAAGTGTTTTTGGTAAATGATTAACACTTAAAATACAGGTAAACGGCACAGGAAACACATGGAAATGAAGGCAAAGAAAAGAGGAAGGAAACAAAGATGGACAAGTGAAAACACAGGCGACGCCGGGGAAGAGCAGGTATCAAAACAAGGAAACACAAGAAATAAAATCAAACACACAATACAAGAAACCATGAACATGGTACCAACGATGGATGGATATACGTTAGGCGATGCTAACGTATGCTGACCAAAAAGGTGGATCCTTGGAAGGAGACAGAGATTACTTAAGCTCATGATCAATACTTGCCATAATTTCAAAATGTTGTGGACAAAACTCTTTTTTTTTGTCTGTAACAACAAAAAAGTTGTTAACAAAAAGTTGCCAAAAACGCCCAATGTATCAAATGCAGTACAAAAAATTTATAATAAATATGTAATAAAAATATATCCTACACAACATGATATAGCAAAAAAAAAATTTGTGGATTTTGTTATAAGGGTTCAAAAAGTTCAAAAAAAAAAAATCTGAATTTTCTGGCTATTTTTTGATGGTTTGAGTCTCACAGGTTTAATTTTGAGTTAATAAGGGGAAATTTGAGTTGATAACCTAAAATTTGAACTGATGGATGATCTCTGCAACCCAAGGGATCAATCATTCATTAGTCCACTTTCAGTATTATCAGTAGTGTCTTCTTCTGGTATGTTTCTAGTACTTTATTTTTCTGCATTAAACTGCTACTTTCTGTCAGTGTAAAGAAGAAGCACTTGGTGACAGTGGGAAGGAAAAACTCCTTTTTAACAGGAAGAAACCTCCGGCGGCACCAGGCTCAAGCAGAGGCTGTTGGGGGATGAGGGGGCGGTGAAACTTGGTCAAATAAAACAGGAAGTAAGTAGACTTTTGGGCTTTTAATTTTAAGTCCATCCTCCTTCTTACTTTTAATTCTGGCATTGATTTTGGATTCTAATTCTGGCGTGGACGCTGTAATGAGACCATTCATGCTACGAGTGAGCTGCACCCGAGGCGTCTGTCAGATCATCCCTCCTTGTTATTTGTTGTTGGTCAGCTTATTGGAAATGCTCATTGTCCCCATCATTCCTTTTACCTCCATTTTGGTCCCCACAAACTCATGTAAAAAAACACCTGTGTGTTCACCTGCTGGGTGTTTTACTTTCTTTGAAACCATCTCATGTTTGCTGAGCAGGTAGTGCTCAAAAGAGCTTGTTTGGTCATGGAAATGTGTCGTAAGTACAGAAATATCCACGCTTACAATGAAACTGTGAGGGAAAAAAAACCAGTTTAAATGCACAAACAGCAACGTGTGGCTCTTGAAGAGGTTTCTTTGTCACAAATGCCTGCTTTATAAAAGAACAGTGGCACGCACTGTTACTTGTTCGAACACACACACACACACACACACTAAAAAGGTGTAATTCAGCAGCAGACTCTGAAAACGAATTCACCTCTGGGCTCTTCATGTGTGTTTTTTAAAGATTCAATTACCCAGCGATCCCATTGGCTGTTGATCCTTAAAGCGCCATTCATTCAGTTTAGGATGAGAGTGCTCAGGATCAATACTGAATAGGAGCTCCCCATTCAGCTGCAGAATGAACACTCGTCTCCCTGTGTGTGTGTGAGAGAGTGTGTGTGTCTAAATAATGCTCAGTATGCTACAGTCTTCAGATCTACTCCCAAAAAGAGCATCAAACATCAGAATTCTGTTTTTGACCTCAGTGAGTGGGCATTTCTGCCACCTCTGCCTATCGACTGCAGGTACTTTGATTTCTTTGACTGTTTTTCCTTGAACGACCGATTCAGAGGCTGCTAAAGGTCAAACTGTAACTGAACTTTGGTTTCATCGAGATCTAGAGGTGTCCTCATAACAGAGAGGTATGTTATTGTCTCACTGTTGCTGGATAATCCAGTCCAGTCCAAGCTGAATGGGGCAGGAGTCTAAGCGTTATCCAGCTATTGTTTCCAGTACTTCCAGGGTGATACCGCCCAAATACAAGCAGCAGCAGATGGTATTTGGCAGGTGGGGGGAAACCTATGATTGGGGGACAGCTCCCGTATTTTCTTCTTGTGCAGATGCTGCAATCAGCTGACTCCAATATTGACTGCCCTTTGCAATTTTAGCCAAATGTTACATAAGCTGTTACAGCCAGTTTCCAACCCCAAGACACTACAAAGCTGGTATGAAAGGTGGAATTTGTTGAGTGAATCAGCATTAACTGCTACCTTTGATGTGGCCTAATACTGACCATGAACACTACAGCTGCTCTGCAGAGTGCAGCATAGTAAACTTCATCACAGAAGGTGCCAGAACACAATTCCAGATCATTCTTTCACACTTTAGAAACCAGTCGACAAGCCCAAAACATCCCATGTTTTTGGCAGATGCTTGACACACCTCAACTTGCTCATTTCGAAATGGAAGAGCAGCAGCTTGACTCAGCCTCCTCACGCCGTCCCTTACCCAGAGAATCCATATGTTAGCCGTGATCTTATTCTTTCAGTCACTACCCAGAGCTCGTGGCCACAGGTGAGGGTAGGATCGATGCATAAAGTGAGCATAAAGCCCTGAAATAATGATACTATTGTCTGTAAACTCTTGTGGTTTAATATATGATCTCATCTCTTTATGACATCATATGGCGCTAAGAAGACTGAAACTGGGTGTTCAGAGCAGTCTGCACGTTGACCTCTCAGCTCACAGGGTTTTCTTGTATGTCTTTTATCCTGGCTTCCTTCTCTCTCCCCAACCGGTCTCGGCAGATGGCCCCGCCCCTTCCTGAACCTGGTTCTGCTGGAGGTTTCTTCCTGTTAAAAGGGAGTTTTTCTTCCCACTGTCGCCAAAATGCTTGCTCATAGGGGGTCATATGATTGTTGGGTTTTTCTCTGTATGTATAATTTTAGGGTCTACCTTACAATATAAATCACCTTGAGGCGACTGTTATTGTGATTTGGAGCTATATAAATAAAACTGAACTGAATTGAATTGTACATAAGCCTGACCTCATTATTGGAAACTGTGACCATGTTTAACATGATTATCCACCATTAGAGATTACGGATTTATAAAATCAGAAAGCGTACTAAAAATGATCGTGTTCGAAGAGCAGAGACTGTAAGCTGGATGGATGGATGTGTTGACCAGGATGTTTCTGAATGGGAAGAAGTAAGACTTTGTATCCTTATAGACTGAGTGAGTGAATGAGTCAAGTTATGTTGTGTTGCCACTGTTATGATATGAGCACATTAAGTCACTCTTTTGAGATAACTGGCTCCGATGTTGGCGTGTCCACTTACTTTCAACCATGGTCTTTATTAAACAAATAAAAATTTCCAGCCTCTAAAAAGTGGAGAAAAGGGAGATGAAGTATTTATATTCCAGCATTAAGACACTTTTTGGCCTGTTCACCTATGCTTTGTAAGCTGCTTTGCAACCCACCTCCAGCCCTTCTCCTGCCCTGAAAGTTCTATCTGAATATCATTGTCATAGCTGCTGTGATTAATGTTCTCTGCTGCTTTATTGCCCAAAATATTTTTAAACTTACAGACTAAAATTCTCAGGCTGTATGTGTCTGAAGGGTTTGTGTATTTGTGTTTGTTTAGTGGTGAGTGCTGGCCTGATGTGATGGAGCTGAGCAGGCAGTCTGCTGCTGCTGCTGCATCCTCCTCCTCCAGCACATTCAGCAGCTAACCAGGTTAAGTCTGAATCAGATTATCAATTTATGGGCTAAGTTGAAATCTACAGATTGCGGGCAGAAGCGGGAGTGACGGGCTAAGGAGCGCACTGTCAGGTCAGATTGATGGAGCTGCTCATTCACAGCGACACTGGGCCCATTTATAAAGCAGTAATTGCTGCTGTGATATCGACACTCTTCCTGCTTCAACCTTAACCCCTGCTGTCCTCCTCCTCTTCTTCTGGCTCCATGCATTCACACGCTCATCCACATCACATATTGGGTTCATCTCATCCAAAAGTTTTATTTTGTAAGTAAAATGATTTTCTTTCTCCGTTTGAAGGATCTCACAGCTGCTTGTTTGTCCGCACAGCTAAAATGTCCAGATTAATGGCTCAGTTTGTCCATTATTGAGGCCTTAAAGTAAAATAAATAAATAAATATTTCAGCCAGGGGTTTGAGGGCGATTCTTCTGGTGCCCAATCATTACACCAGAACAGAGACAGAAACAGATGCCACCAAACATTTAGCCTTTAACTGTAAATTTAAACTATGAAAGTGTATACAGTACACCTCCCTAAAAACAAATAAATGAGATTTACTGTCTTATGAGACATTTACTTTTGGCTAACAGCAATGATACTGAAACACATCAAAATGTCCCTGAAAGCTATTTTATTTTAAAGATTTTTATAAAGAAAATAATTCAGTGATACTAGTCACTACATCCAATCTGCCCATGTAAAAATTACATGGGCAGATTTTTATTTTAATTTTTAAAGAAATACAGGCTAAGACCTGTTAAAAATTCCCTCCAGTATGAGTGATTCACAGTGTAAAACAACCCTGCTTTATCTCACACTAGGTCTCGGTTCATCTTCATCGCCCTCAGTCTCCCTTCCCCCTTTAAGACATCTTTCTTCTGATTGGCTGCCCATCATAAAGAGCTGGTGGGTGGAGCTTCTCTTGTCTTCTGGGTTCCTGTCTTCCCTTTTTTTTGTTTTTGTTTATGTTGCTTCTCATTCTTAAACCTCCTGATTTAATTTCTCTTTGGTTTCTTAACTTTATATTTTTTCATTCAATTTTTCTTTACTAGTCGTATTTAGTTTGATATATGATTCATGCTTTTTGTTTGGATTATCGTCTTAATTTTGTATATTTTGTGATTTGTTTTTTCATGTTTTTGTGGTCTTGGCTACTTTTGTGTTTTTTAGTCCTTGTTCAGGTTGCAGTTTCTCTGCTTCCCTCACTTGTGCTCCCTGTGATTTGCTCTGTTTGTTGCCTCTGTGTTTTGTCAGTTACTTTCTGCTTTATTTGTGGTGAGTTTTCTCCTGCGTTAATCTATATTCAGAACATGTTACGGTGCTCATTTTTTCTCCTGCCTTTTTTTCACCTATGACCTTTTGTTACTTGGCTCTGGACTTTTATTATAAGGACTTTCAGCCCAATTTCAGCCTCTTTGTTTTGTGGAGCTCTACAGTTGGGTCCTCTCACACCTCATCTTTGTCATTATCTTTAGATCCAAGAGTAGAAAAACTTAGATAAACTGAGTGTTTGGAGCCTGAGGTTTCCGCTCACAGGGATTGCTGTACACTCACCTCATTATTAGAAATTTTAATATGAACATCCACCATCTGAGCATCTGCTGCTCACAATAAAAGGTACAAAAAAAAAAAGAAAAGGTCCACTTTTCAACACATCAGACTGATTCCATTACAGGTTGCACCATCTCCGCCTTCTCTCAGTACGCTGATGACTGATAATCACCTTCATATTTTCTCATAATGTTTTCATAATTATGAGATAAGGTCTCCGTTTTTTCTTCTTTTTGTGTCTGAATGTGTTTCAGTTGTAGTTAATATGAAGTGTGATGCGGTCGCATTCTGCTTCATGTCTACAATTTCCTTTCATAACTTCATTTATTAACCATGGCACAATGTCACCTGCACATCAAGGACAAGTAGGAGTATTTACGCTTACCTTTCCTATATTTATTTAGTCACATTTTATAATTATTATTTACCTTTAGTAAAAAGCTTTTTGAATTTCCTTCGTGTTTGAGAGACACTTCATAACTGAACGCATCGCTGTGGTGCAGAAAAAAGTGAAGCTACTGGAGGCTGTGCAGTTTATTGATCCCTAATCAATAATAAATATAAAGATCCACTTGTGCTTTGTTTCCTTAAAGTTACAAATTGGTTCCATTAGATACCACTGGATAATAAAGTGACACAGAAGCACGACTGTTTTGATTCACGGTGCACAAAAAGCCGTGTGGCTGCTGCTGCTGCTGCTGAAATAGAGCAAAGGCATCAAACCTCACCCGTATTTGACCCCCTCAATAAGTTTTGCATAGTCCCATAGAAAATGTCTCTTTTTACAGCTCAATAAAAGCCTGAATGGTTAAAATGGCCAATTTTTTGTGGTGTGTTTGAAGGAGCTGATGAGATGAGAGTGCGAGGCGGAGGGAGGAGGGGGAAGAGGTGGGGCGAGGAGGGAGGTGAGAGATTACCTAGCATGGGTTGGCAGTGCTCTGCTGATCCTCGGAGCGACACACAGACTCACACATTTAGTATTCTGACTCCACGCCGGCTCAGATCAGATGTGTTATCACACGCTGGAGTGCTGGAGATGGGATGCTAATTTAAACCTGCAGCAGGAGGAGAAAGAGGAGGAGGAGGAGGAGGATAGGAGTGCAGCGGGCAGCCATTACAAAAAGCCAGCCAACATGAATGACAATCCAGCGCAATTTCTCATGCGATAATTTATCTTTTCAAAGAATGAAAAGGGGAATTATAGCTGGGGAAAAATATGAGCTGAAATTATAATTGATTCAGAAATATGTGTTGGTATTTTAGTTTTTAAATGTGCACTTACTTTTTAAATTATTTTTAAAAATTGCAGTTGTTCACTTAACATTGTCACTGCATTTGTAGTCCTAGTAAATCCCCTCGATTCACACACTAAATCAGGCTTTCTGTGACAAACCTGATAGCTGCTCCCTCATGCCATATTTAATCAGCAAAACAACACACATCCTCTCTGTGGTTGTGATGGGACCCCAGTTAGGTCTTATTCCAAGTTTCAGCTCAGGCAGTTCATGGCTGTGCGCACACAGAGGGCTATATTTACTTACTCCAATAGAAAAAGTTGTAGTAAAAGTGCAAGTTAGCATATCAAGTTCACTGTGTTAGTTTAAGAACACAAATTCAGTCAGTTTATTTCAATAATGACCAAAACGCTACAATAAAAAGTACATAAAAACATGAGAGATTGCAAACAAGCAGACATGATAAGGGTTAAAATAATCTACCACCAGCACAGCTGCTCCCTCTAACCTGCCAGAAGAATCCAGTCAAAGTGGAGGTTTTGCACATGTGTTTCTCTCAGTATTTCACACCAAGAAGTGACACAGAAGGAAGCGATGTCCTGATGTTAAAGGCCGTGTGGCGACTGTATCCTGATTCATTCAGAGAAGGTGATTTATTCCCCAAAATCTGCAAGTGACATGACTAACATCAGCAATCAGGATACGCGGTCACACAAAGATAGTTATCAGCTTGATACGTTAAACCAGCGTTGAAAGAATCTGACCAATAAGCAAACACGGACAGGTGTGCTGACAGCAGGGTGACTGATTTCGCATAGGAAGTGTTTCCTGAAAAACACTTGATTGGTCTGATCAGGCTGTGCTTGTGAGCTGTTGTTACGCTGTGGACCATAGTTTGAAGGCCTTGTCTTATTGTGGGCTTTTTATTAGTCTCTAAATTGAGCTTTAACTAGTTTTGATACTTGCATACTTATATATCGTGTAACACACTGCGTGTTTCAGCTTGAACTTTAAAGGTTTCATATTGTGATTCTTTTAAAGCAGTAACACAAAACGATAACATTTTCTTGCCCGTGTAACAGAACCTGGAAGCTCCAAGTTCACCGCAGCGATTTACTGCTCTTCCCCTGAGTCTGACTGAACCAGTGGAGTTTCTGAAAAGAAAGAAGCATCCTACCTAAACCTGCCTGACCCCACCTTCCATTCAGTCTAATCTTGAGAAGAAAAATAAAGCGGGGGGGGGGGGAAATTCTGGAGTAAATATTTGAAAATGACTACATCTGGTCCCCTCTTCTGTAGTTTAGTGTCTAATTTGGGGTTTTTCTGTCTCCTCTTCTTTTTCCTTTCAGCTGTGCCTATTGAGCCGGGCTGCCAGTTTTCATCCTCTTTCATTACTCCCTCCCATTATTCCCTAATTTCTTTCCCCTCGCTCTTCGGGCACCTTTTGCACAAAGCAATCAGCCAGCAGTTAATGGCTGGGACTATCCCGCTCTCAGTGTCTGGTTTCCCTTCCTTTCTATCTTTCTTTTTTTCTGAGGAAATGAAAGGAGACAAAAGCAGAAGCTGCTCGTGCTACCTTGGCCCTCATCCTCACTATGATCGTGCAGAAATGAGTCTGTCGAGTGGACGGTTTAGTTGGAGTTGTTTTATTGAGCTCACAGAGTAATGAGTGTGTTTGTCTTCCTGGAGAGCCGTAGCACTCAATTTCGCCTCTCTCAGCGTTTGAATCGCTCCCTCCGCCGCAGACAGGAAGTGGCAGGTGGTCAGCATCACCATCCAGGGATGAGCACATGAAATATAATTTATCCTAAGGATAAATTTGAAGTTGTTCAGGGATTCAGTTCCAGCTAAAAGATCATGTGCTGTTCCAAATTTTAAAGTACAATCTGCAGGTGCACTGCAGGTAACCATGGCAATAGCAATCATGCGTCAAGCTATGAGACATAATAGACTCCCTATTACGGAAAATCATAATAAAGCCTCAGTGAAGTGTAGAGGATGAAGTCATCAGGGCTGGTTTTAATGGAAAGCACAAAATAAATCAAAACTAAAATAACAGTAATAGAAAATGAATGTGGTGAGCGTTCATGCACTCCAATCAGATTTAGGCTTGATTTGCATTCTTTTTACTTTTTTGTTCTTGATGGTAGAGAGGTAGCAAAAGTAGGTGAAGCCTTATTCATTCATAACGAGGGATCTGATAGGTACAGAGAACAAAAACATCACTTTTGCGTCTTTATTCGACATTCCTGGTGCTGCTGTTTGAAAATAAATTTATTAACCTGAGGAACATGGCTCAAACTGATTCCCCAGAACTTTTGTTGTCAAAGACACCAAAGAAGAAGCCACCATGATGTCATCCACTGGCTGTTTTGGTTTTAAGTTTAGAGTTTTGACGGCCAACGTATTGGTTTTTTGGGCCATGAAGTAACCAGTGGGAGGATCGGTGCAGTGGGGGTGGTGACAGGTGAGCGGGAAGGCAGAGCTTTGACTGCAAGCTGGTCACTTGCAGACTTTCAAGGCTCTGGTTGCCTTGGTAATCAGCTAAAGCATTTACTAATAGGTCATGTCAATAAGCATTTTCCTTTGTAGGTGCTTCAGTCATTCAGCTGGAAGTTGAGAAAGGTCTATCTTGGGTGCCGTCTACTGTTTTGGCCTATTTTGCTTATATTTATTTAAGTCATCAAATTTCATTCACTTTATACGTCTTCTGGTCGCTACATTGCTTACAGAGCGCAGCTGAAGATCACAAGCGGACATCCAGACTGAGCTTGGTCCTTCATGTTGGAAGCAGCCAGTTAAGGGAATAGATCCAATTAGGAGACACAAAAACATAAAAATTATATATGTCATCTGGCCTGGGAATGCCCCAAGATACCCTAGAAGGAACTGGAAAGTGTTGATGGGAAGAAGAATGTCTAGTGCCAGTGTTGCCACACTTTCTTTAAGAGGAAGACGATGGATGGATGGATGGATGGATGGATGGAGCTTTATCAGCTGGAAGGCTTGGTTAACAAGTTTTAGCCATTAAAGTGCACAGTCTGTTATCCATCCATCCATCCATCCATCCATCCATCCTCTTCAGCTTATCCTTATAAGGGTATCCCAGCTACCATACTGCAAGAGGCAGGGTACACCGTGGACAGATCGCCAGTCTGTTGCAGGGCTAACACACTCTCATTCACACCTATGGGCAATTTGGAATCACAACTTAACCTAACCCCACTAACTGCATGTCTTTGGACTCTGAGAGGAAACCGAAGTATCCAGAGAGAACCCACGCAAACACGGGAAGAACATGCAAACTCCACACAGAAAGAAAGGGTAATTAGCACAGTGTCTGATAAAGCTCTAGAATTTTACAAAATCTGGTGCTCAGACTTCTTGGACAATTTGTTAGTATAATTAACTGCACAGCAGCCATTTTATTGGTCAGATAACTGTATTATTAGCTGATGGGAAGCCTTGCAGATAGCTATCGGCTACAGCCACCTGTGTCAAAGAGGCCACACCCCAATAATGCACTTTAAGCCTTTAAGTTGGACATTTCAACACAGGAGTCTACGGGGGCCGACTCACAGCTGGAGCCTCTAGTGGCCATCAGAGGAACTGTTGCCACATCTGCACTGGGCTTCATTTTCCAGCCCAGAAATGAGGAACTTTCCAATCATTTGGCCTTTTTATACCCGCTGACCTGGAAGATCACATCATGTCTTCCTCATGGTCATGATGACGATGGTGTTGGCAGAGCCGCTTCCTGCTCTGCTTCGTCTGATCGCAGCAGAGCACTGCCGTTTCCAGGTCAGCTGCTTTAAATTTGAAACTGTTGTCTCATCTGACCTGGTGATCCGAGCAGACTGGGTCAAAACGCTTCATTTTTGTCATCACCTGAGGAAGAAGCTGTATTAACCTGTGAGGAATCCCAATCACACGGGATCTAATTACCACAGGCATTTGTCATTATTGTCTCTCTCTTTTCACCTCCTTCTTCTGAAGCTTCCCCTCTCTTCTCACACACTCGCGTTTTAATCCTCCGCGTTATTGTCGGCACATTTTCATTATCTTTGAGAGGCTCCGCGCTCACTATGCTTTGATGAGTTTATGAACAGTGGCACCTCTAATCCGAAGGAAGATGCTCTCGAGAACGCAGTGATCAGCGCACATCACAGCGGCGGCGGCAGCCAGGGGACGAGCTGATGTAATTTTACATTTGTAATAATAATCTGGGAAGTCTTTAATGCGATTCAAAGACAGGCTTGTCAAAAATAATACTGCGGCGTTAATATGAGGTGAGGGAGAGCAGAGGGAGGGAGGAGGTCTGCTGCTGCTTTTGGAGTTGGAGAAATGTGCGTCGGGTTGATTGGAAGTGTGCGGGCAGTAATTGAGGGCTTTGTTGTTGCCTTGTCCACAAATGGATTTCTCATTACAGTGAATGCAGCAGCATGTTCTCTGCAGTAAATGGTTGCCATAGGAGCTGTAATAACACGTAATGCTGCGTGACCCTCGGCTGGTCGCCGGCACTTTTGAGAGCTGTCACGGTGCGTGCACAATTAGGCCGCCATTTGCAATACAGATACTAATATGAATATCTGTGCACATCAAAAATAAACACACAGCTGCGCTCGCACTCTACTTTTTTCCCTGTCATGAGGACAAAAAGCACTTCTTCTTCCTCCCCCTGCAAAACCGGGATATTAATCGCCATTAAATAGCCGAATAAACAGAAGCCAGACAACGCCGGCCCTCTGCTTTCGCGCAACGCTTTCATCAGTTCTTTCACTTTCCTGATCTGTAAACACTTTCCCCACAAATTGTCCCACACAATCAAATAAGTGTGGTGTTGCAATCAAAGCTGAAAAAGAAAGAACAGGGACCTCTTTTCTGGTCTGCACGTCTTATCTGCTGGCGCTCGGGGCCCGATAATCTCTGCTCGCTCTCCGGTGATATGGGTTGCATTCTACGTGCCGGCTCATCCTCCTGTTTGCTGCTTTTGTTGCCATCTGTCCTCTTAACATTTCATGAGCAATTTCTACAGGCTGAGTATAGAGAGGAGGGAAAAGAGGGAGAGCTCGCGGAAATCTATAATTCACATCTTCCCAATTTGTCCTGACGAGCTGCCGTAGCGTGCTCTCCCTCCTCCTGCTTCCTCTCACAATTACAGAACAAACGCTCTTTGAATGTCTCCCTGTCGCTGGTTGCTTATTCATCCCTCTGGTTTTTTCCGTCTCCTTTTTGTTTCTTCGCTGGGTGCAGCTGTTTGCGCTGACTGTTGGTGGGCCGACTACAGTAATTAAGCGCCAATTAGCCCACCTTCAGAGCTGTATTAACGAGCCTCGACAGCTCGCGGCCGGGGCAACAGGCTATAATCACCCGCTGGCCCCTCAGCAGGATAATGGTACGACCGTGAACTGCTACTTACCCACTCGAGCGAGCGCCATCTCTTGAGCTGCGTGACTTTCAGCACATTGTTGATGTTCTTACCTCCGGTCAGACCATCGAAGCGCGCTGACTCCTCCATAAATAAGCTCTTTGATCCTCTTTCTGTTGTGTGGTTGCGCTTTTTTTTTTTTTTCCTCTGGCGGCCCATAATTAGCTCTGAATGTGGCGCTGGATGCTAGTGTTTTTGTGATGATGCAAAAGAAGCTTGCGGTAAACTGAGAGTGAAGAGTTTGCAGCTTTTTAGATCAAACTTTCACCAAATATTCCTTCTTTTTAAATTGATTCCAGGCAACACATTTCACACAGTATTTCTGTTTTGCAGAATTAACTCTTTAACCAGCAGCAACATGTTGGGTCTTCGTTAGAGGACAAAGAGGTAAGGAGCGAGCAAAAGACAGCAAAACACTTCAGTGACCAACTACAAGTGCATCAGTGAAGTTTTGATGGGCTCATACTAAAGATCTGCTCGTGTTGAGTTTTAGTATGAGCATCTGAAAATGGTGGAGCACTGGGGTTATTCATCATGCTGTGTTAGCTTATCAGTTTTGTCAAATCAAGGTTGTTGAGGTTATAAAAAAAGCCCGGACATATAGGTTCACCACAGCTTTCATCCCAGGAGACGCTCCATCACAGCTGGAACATTTCCAGTAAATCCTAGGGCATCCAAAAACATGTAATAAAAAGCCTCAGTTAGAGCAGAAAAGCGCTATATAAGAACTATTTGCATAACTTCCTTTTAATTCGGCAGAAAAACAAACAATATTTCCACATCTTACGTTGTAAGTACTCTCCACTCTATTTTGGAGTAGCTAAATTTTGCCCAAGTTTGGAGTATTTTACAGGAAATGAGAGACACAATGTAGTTTTAAGTACAGGATAAGTAAAAATAAATAACAAAAAAATATGCACATCAACACAATAAATAGGTTGTGTGGCTGTAGCTCAGGAAGTAGAGCAGGCCATCTACTAATTAGAAGTTTGGTGTTATCAGCTGCCGCCTGCTGGTCATTAGTAAGAAACCAGGCTAAAATACTGGGACTCCAGGAAACCTCCTAATCAGGTGATCAAATTACCTCACTCAGCTCCTGCTGATGCTGAGCAGCACCCTTTGTTGTCTCGTGTCCTCTGCACTGCAGCTTGCTCTGTAAACTTTGTGCTCTTACGAGCTGCCTGAAGGACTTTAAAGTGTTGTCTCGCAAGTTCCTCAACATGTAATTTAAAGGATCATTTATCTTCCAACCCGCGGGTCGAGGTATTTGTGGGTGAAACCTGTTCGGTCTGCGGGCCGCCTCGGACGATGTGACAGACGCAGATTTGCTCCCGGTGAAAAGTGCGAGGAGGTCGGCGCCGAAATGCTGAGCCGTCCACCTGCTCTGGACGCCGGGCAGAAAGCAAAGAAGCTTTCACCGGCTCTGAGGTGCAGGTGACCGAGGCCCGCCTCTGACAGCCAGGCGGCGTCTGTTTATGGAAGCTTCAACCTCCGACCCTGTAGATTGCACGCTTTCTGGGAGCAATTATTTGCCGATGGAGACACGCTTTTACATTCCCCCTGCCACAGTCGGCCGGGAGGACAGACAGCAGCTGACAGACGGGGTCGACCCCGGCTGCTGAAATGATGCAGTCCTGGAGAGATAATTGGTGAGCAGCGGGGTCATGTTTGATGGAAACACACTTTGCAAATTTATCTCGGGGCTGCGGTGTCAGAGCGGCAGCCGTGTCGCAGTCAAACACTGTATTTAGAGCTTTCTTTCTTGTCTCTTCCTCTTTTCTCTGCTGAGGCCTGATATGCCGAAGCAGAACAAATCCCCCGCTTTGATTACGACAGCGCTCTGAAAATTCTCCACCACACTCGCTGAAGATATTATTCAGTCCACATTAAAGAGCATATAGTCAGTGCTTCCAAGCACACAGCTTAAATACAACACATCGCCCACTTTTTTCTTTCCTTTGGTGACTGTGAGACCGGGCTTTTCTGTTCAGCATGGCACCACTCCTCTGTTCTCAGAGCCATCAGCTGCATGCACAACTTTCCCTGAAAGCGCAGCCTTAGACTTTGACTTTGATTGTGTCTCAAGATCATTATTTTTGATTAAAGTTCAAATTCTGGCCGCATCATTTTGACTTTAATGCAGCCATAGTGTGGACCGACACAACCTCGGGGTGTCCACGGTCCCCTGCTCAGTTAGAAGTATGCACAACATGACCTCTGGCGAGATCACGGTCCTCTTTTAACCTTGTACCTTAGGCCACTGGTTACCCACTTAGAGTCAGGAGGTTGGGTTCAGTTTAAAGCAGCATGGAAAAGAAGCACATTTACATAAAGTGTCAAAGAAAAGCCTTCTGTTATAAGAAGAGAACCTACTAACTGCATGTCTTCAGACTTTCGTCAGTTAACAGTTCTCTTAGTTATGATTTCCAGTGTTCGTGTAATTATGCTTTTGATCATGTGTGGAAGTTCTACCTTCTTAAGTTTCAGTTATTTGCTTTAGTCTTGCAGCATGGTGGCGTAGAGGTTAGCACTGTTGGCCTTTCTGTGTGGAGTTTACATGTTCTCCCCGTGTTGGCGTGGGTTCTCTCCGGGTTCTCCAGCTTCCTCCCACAGTCCAAAGACTGTAAGCTTTTAGGGTTAGGTTAGGTAGGTGACCTGTCCATGGTAGCTGGAATAGGCTCCAGGATCCAAAACCTGCCTGCTGTCACAGAATCGTGACAAACGTTAATCCTGGCCTCAGACAGGTTTCCTGCAGCCTGTGTCACGGCGGGGTGCGCCGGTGTGTTTTTGAAACAGGACCCAAAAGCAGATGTGGACGATGAGTTGCAGGTTTAAACAGAAAGCGATCCTTTATTTGGATGATAGCAGGGGTTAAACATGGAAACCTAAGCAAACTAAAAATTACTAAGAAACAAATACTATGACTAAGACTATAAGAATGACTATGACTAAGACAATGGTGGGGATGACAGACGACCTGACAACGACATTCAGAAAACAGAGGACTTAAATACACACATGAGGTGATCAGGGGAAGTGGAGACACATGAGAACACAGCTGACTCGAATGAAACATAATGACAACCCAGGGGAGAGTAACACTAACTACAATGAACAAAGAACACCAGACTCTTACAAAATAAAACAGGAAACGCGGAGACATAGACATGGAGATAAAACATGACATGAACTTAACACAACCACATAGACATGAAACAGACGCAGGAACCAGGGAGACTGGGTACAAGGGGAGATGACAGAAATAACTAAGAAATAAGGTCTGAACAGCAACCTAGAAATTAACTAGATTGAAAATGAATACATAAAACTCAAACACTGGGTCACACAACCCAGTACCGTGACAGCCTGGTTAGCTGTAGGAAGCGTTTGAATTCTGTTTTTTGTTAACCAAGCATTCTGAAATATGATACTTATGTAGTTGTGGTGCCTAAACCCTTATTCAAAAAAACCCAAACAAAAAACGTTCCCTCCTCTCAGATCACCCAAATGGAAAAATAAACTTTAACAAAAACTTCTGATAACTCGTTTGAAATGTAATAACTTTAGTTTTCTGACCAGTTAACAGTGACCGTTAGAAAATTAAAGCAGCCTTGTGATTTTAGTTAAATGGCCACATACAAGCCTTTTACCAATACTGATAATGATTTAATCGTTTTACTGTATGAAATCTAGAGACACTTTAAACTTTCCATGCAGTTCTACACCTATGTTCATCAGACGAGGAACAGCAATGATTTTAATGAAAACTGTAATTATTCATGACTCCTCTGCAGTTTTCATACATTGTGAAACCCTCCAGAAGCCTGGGTTGGAAAGCGATATTGATCTGTATGATTTTTGGTCCCCGCTGAAGCCAGACAGCATATCTGTTGCTTTAGTCTGGAGTGTTGAAGGCAGTATTGCTTTCCAGGTTTTAAAAGTCATGTCAGTTTTATTTTTAAAAAGCCCAGAATCACAGTCCAGGATTACTCTTTAATTGGCTCAGCATGGAACTCAGCTACTTGAGGAGTAAGACAAATTTTAGAGGTTTTAAGGTTAAGATGTTGGCATTTGGGAAAATCAGACCATATCATTGAGTCAAATGAAGACAGAATATCCTACTTACAAGTAAGATCAATAAGACCAGTGAATTTGGATTAATCTGCAGCTGATGATAGAGGATTTGTTTGAGACGCTCATCCACAGGCAGAGGTCGCTGGTTTTTTTTTCTTCTTTTTTTAAAATGAGAATATTTGAGCAGAAATAGAAACTAAAGCTTTTTCTTTTTATTGCTGTTTTTTTTAAGTCCATGTTGGCAGATAAAAGTAGAGTTGAAGGTTCATGTAGCTGAACATTTCACCGAAGCCATCATCAGATTTTATCACATCAATATTCAGGAAATGCTCGGTGGAGATTTGGCGTCCTTCCTGTTGAGGTGAGAGGCAGCATGGATGCAGAGATTAAAGATCGCGCTCTCTCTCGACCTCGAGGCCGAGTCTGTTCACCGAGCATTTTTATGAGAGCTTTGGTTTTTTCTGGGTTTAGCTCAAAGTTTGACCTTTAGGATTTTCTGTGTGAGGGGAAAAAAAAGAAAAGGTCTTTGATAACAGTTTGGTTTTTTTCATGATCATAAGCACTTGGACACGCAGGAAAGTGGGGCGATATCATTTTAAAGTGCATAAGTTTCGGTTGCTCGTGGATACATTTTTCCAAATTATAAAGTATTCTCTTCTCTTAAATAGTTGTGCTGCTTGTATATCTCAGGCAGCTGGGCTGATGGCCCTGATATGGAGCACCTACAGCTGGGCGACTGCTCTGTTTCCCTCTGCAGATGAAGTGCAGAGCTGTCACCATTTAAAACATATTGAACATCATAATTTAAGAATACGACAAAGGAGCAGAAATTAAGCAGTATTGTATATTTAACATGGATGCAACTAATGCAACTTTATCTTCTGAACTTTGTCGTTTTAGTTTTCTGAAACTGGATCACTTCCTGTTTGATTGTCATTTTTGACTAATGGGATCATAACATCCACAGTAATTTATTTATTAAATTCAATAATACTCCAAACTGGCGTTCGAAACCATAAACTGTTCAGAAAAGTGTTTACTTGGCTCAGAGATCAGGTGAGCAGTAGGCTCATTTTTCTATGCAGTGGGACAGCCTTAGCAACCATAGATGTCGCCCCCTGCTGGACATTAAAAGTTGGAGGTTTTATGCATTTCAGTGTTGGCCTTTTTAAACTTGCGAGCTCCTCCAACCTCTTTAACGAGCTCCTCTCGGTGCTGAGGAGTAACGACTCGACTCGAAGTCTCCTTCCTCTTATTATGACACAATCTGTCAATCAGACCCAGAAGCTACGTCACTCTGTCATGTTTATAACAGCTCCTGTCCTGTGCTTTTTTTTTTTCTTTCCTCCTTGCTTTCTGTTTTTTAATTTGCAGCACTCACCTCTTTAAATTACATTTACTTCTCAATCCTGAACATCTGCTGATCGGAGCATTCTGGTTAAACGGTTCCTAAAATGTCTTTGAGTCTTCTCCATGCAGCCACAAAAGCAAATATGTTTGAAAAAATAAATGAGTAATATGCGGGATTTGTCCTTAAAGCCTGTAAATCTTCAGTCTGTGTTTCAGCTGCTGCTGCTGCTTGTTAAATATCTGTTCTCACCATTTCCATTCACACTCTGTGGTTTCCACTGAAGTAGGGAATCCATTCCCATATTCTGGTGTTGTGTCATTGTGCTAGATGAATATAAATTGCATCAATTTTCAGTGATAAATTCAGAGACATTGTGCTGTGGATGCAGCATTAGTGAATAATGGGAAGGAAATGTCAGGGACACATTACAATATGCAACAGTATACTAATGTGTTTATGTCTTGGTATTCTGTCAGAGGCTGGATGCTGCTTCATGCTGATGGTGTGATACAGGAAAACACCGCCTGGGCTGCAAAATATCACAACATGGACACTTTTTCATTCTGCTGAAATCTTAATTTTTTTTTTATAAGGCTGAACATCTGATGATCGACAGCCTAATTCTTCACTCAGACATCAACACAAACTCTTCCTGCTCCCGACTAGACTAAAACAGCACAATCCAGGCTTTAACTGGAGTTTATACGCCACAATTGGTTTAAGGTGCAGATTTGTGGGTCATTGTTGGTATCTTGTGCATGTGTGTGAGGGTGTTAGCGTCACAGTAAGCTGTAGAGTTAGACACCCAGGCTGCAGTCAAAGTCGATTTTATCATTTCATTCAGTGACCTGCTGATATGGTCTGAACCATAGCTGGACTCTGAACATCACTCCTCTGTGAAGAACCTATGTTTGTCTATAAAAAGCTGAGGAACATGTAGTGTCAAGGGCTAAAACCACAAGGCTCCAGCAGTGAGTCAGTTAAATGCTAAATTTCCCCCTTCACAGCAGCTGTACAGAGGATCATTATTACTATTATTATTATTTTTATAGCTGTTTAGACTTGGCCTAAAATTCCTGTCACTGAACTGTAATGAATCGAGGCATTTCTGGCCATCATCAGGTGTTTTTGAGACAGAGGGAACTAAGAAAGTAAAAGTCTGATACATGTGGTGTTTATCTGAACTTCACCAAGTGGCCAGCTAACAGGAAGTAGAAGGAAATTCAAGTATAAAAGTAAAGTAAAGATGAATGATAAATGACCAAGCAGCAGCTTCTATGATTGAAAAAAGTAGAGCCTGGAGTGGCTGCTCGAGGTTGCCTCCAAAGCAAGTTAGTGGTTTTTCCTTTAGAACGACTCCATTTAATACCAATAAGACAGTTGCACCATTGGGAGGTGTGGCCTCTTTGACTGACAGGATTGGTTGGTTGGAGCCTTTTGGGGCATTTTTAATGACATTATCTGACCAGTCTGTGGACAGTTTTAGCAGACAGGGAAAAGGTGACATTTTAGTACTTTATTAGTTAGTTGTCTATCACTAATTACAGGTTGTCTGTGCTTGCACCCATACAGTTTATGAACTGCAGGCTTTTCCCAGCAGACTATCATTATCAAACTATGAGACAGACAACCACACAATTCATGTCTACACCTGATCCTTTTAGAATTAACTTCTTAAAACTCGACAGGTTAGCAGTCGCCTTTCTGGGGTTTGGAGGTCATTTTCTATCCCTTTTATCAAATTCTCACATTTGGAAAAAGCTTTTAACAGAAAGTGTGAAAGTGAAAGTGTCAGACATCATTTGAAAAGCAACATATTCTAGTTTGTAAAAATTTTCTTATTTGAATAAACAACATATGCCATCAGTTTATTTATGTTAAATGTGCCATCTACAAAGCAGCTGGTGTCGTTGTTTTTGTCATTGTGGACTATTTTCAGTGGCAGATTAATCCACATTTGGAGCTCCCGTGAGCTCTTATGGCCTTGGGGAATACAATATATCAAACATTAAAACACACACAGTACTTAGAATACATTTAGTGTTGTTTCACTCCCACCCCTGGGGTTTATTGACTAGAGGAAAAGCGATGCATTATTCTGGTTTTCCATTTCCGGTTTGAAGCAGTCTTTTCAGTACACACGGCTCACTGTATGTAATCTGACTTGTTATTCCAAACCCCACATGAATTGTTTCTGTACGTCTGTGTGGGAGTAAAAAGTGATAACCTTTAATCATGGTGTTGCAATTACCAGAGAAAGAACTGGGAGAATTTCCCCACTGGGAGGGAGGTTTAGGCTCTACATTAAAGGTCCCCTCCAGTTGTGCAATCTCACATTTAAAATGACTCTGTGTTGAAAAATAAATTGTCTCATAAGCCCGCAGGCCTGCTCAAGACAATTCGCTTCGTGCAGCTGGCTGTTTCACCTTATCTCGTTCATCATTTTGTGCACATTTTATCCAAATAAAGCCTGACAGGAAAGCGTTAACAAAAGAGACGGCGGCTTGTTGTTTAAAGCCAGAACAACGATGTTTACAGAGACCCAACAAGTCCTTCCAGTAGCTACATTAATTATGACGGATGTCTCTATAGCAAAAGAGTATTCTGCTATGTGCACGAGCAACAAAACAGCTCCTAAAGGGAAATTTGCACATGGAACTCGCGTTCTTGTTTCCCGCCCATAGACTGTATATAAAAGATGTTGTCCACCAGTTTCTCGACACTGTATTATATTAATATTTTGGCCATACCACGCTGACCTTTTGGACCCTGAAGATTACCCTGTAGAGGGGCATGGGTGCAGTGCTACATTTATCAGCTAACGCGAAGAGTCTAGCAGATACCACCCAAATAAAATCCTTTAATTTCACTGTTAAAAACTAGAGCTCAGATGTGATAGACAGTCTGTTAGTACAATTAACCTCACAGCAGCCATATAATTGGTCAGATAATGTCTAATACAAATGCTCCAAACGACACCAGCACCACAAACGGTCCAGGTCCAGTTCAGGGACTGCAGTTAGCTGAGGTGAAGGCTAGCAGACAGCTAGCAGGTACAGCCACCTGTGTCTTCACCCAGCTGTCAGTCAAAGTGCCTACACTCTAAATCAAAACCTCACCTGTATGAAAATAGATGACTTGTTAAAAAAATTGCAACGAATAAGCAAAATGACCAAAATGCAGGCCAAGGAGCATGTGCACATGCTGAGACAATGACTCAGACAAGGTTATATCTTCACACAGAGGCTACTTAGAGGAAGGAACTAAACATCTCAGCAGGCAGGAACCATAGGATTCAAACACTAGGTGAACGTAACAGGAGCTGAAAGTACAAAATACTAACAAACCCAAACAATACACTCTGACTACAACCAAGAAAACATTAAGACTGGTGAGAAAATGTAAATCCGATTCTAACAAACAAACCAAAGAATGATGAGGAAACTCTAAACTGCAAAAGTGAAAAGCCTGAAATGGACTGGAGATCATGACATATACATGATGATCAGAAAGGTTTTTGTATCAGGGAATAAACATGTTTGTTTCTGCTTTCACGTTGGACATTTTTACTTGGGACTGACTCACTGCTGGAGCCTCTAGTGGATGTTACAGGAAATGCAGGTCTTGGTGTTTCGGGGATGGTTTCATTTTTCAGCCCCAGAGGTTGCTACTTGGTAAAGAGCAGGATGTGTGCAGTCTCAGCAATTTATATAAATAAAACTGAATTGAACTAATGTCAAATCACAAAAACAGTCATGTAAATGTGCTTTATATTTTAAGGTAAACAGAGAAAACCCCAACAACCACATGGCCCTGTATGAGCAAGCGCTTGGTGAGAGTGGGAAGGAAGAACCCCTTTTTAACAGAAAGAAACACAGGCAGATCCAGGCTCAGGGAAGGGCAGCCATCACGGGTTGGGGTGATGGGACAAAAGACTGACTGAGAAATAAGCCAGAGATTGAGAATAAATTATCATGATTTAAAACTAATCCTGACTTTAAGCAGTTTATCCAGTTTGACACTCTGATTTGGGCTGAGTTTGTTAAGCTGCACTCACCAGTTGCTTGTTCTTAAATAAATGTGCATGTGTTTAACATCATTTATTCAGCCTGACATGGTGTTTGTGTTCGCCGTCATGTTGCTCTGGCTGGCCAGCAGACTATTGATGTATCGACCCCGCTAACGCTGACACTTTCAGTTAACACAAAGCTGCTGTTAACTTAGTTTTGCTGTGATTTACAACAACTTCTGTAGCTACATTTTCCCAGACGTTCCTCTGGCTCGCGCACTGGAAGATGATGCCTCTAATCACAATCCTGAAGCTTTGAGTGACTCAGTTGTTTCCGTAACTGACGGCAGAGCGTCAAAGAGCATAATGAACAAGTAGGAAAGGCTGGCGGTGATTCAGAGGTCTGCAGCCAGACTTGGAAACCCAACTTGGACACATTTGGTCAGTCGATGCAGACTCAGACTGTCGAGCCAAACTTTGTTGAAATCAATACAAATTTATTTTAAATTCTAGAGGAGATCGCCAGCCTGATATCGTTGGCCAACAGCTCCTTCCAATTAAATGACAAAACAGCCTAATTAAGTCCAAATTAAATGACGTGTCTTTGCTGAAGCACAGACATTTGCTCTATAAATCACCTTTCTTGTTGGAAACAAAAAGAGTAAAAAGTATTTTAGAGGTTTTATGTTTTTGATTTGCATTAATTGTACAAAGATTTGAATAAAATAAATAAAATTGCTTCCATCAGCAGAAACACTGCTACTCTGATTAACCCCTCAGCTACATTACACAAACTGCATATCTTTTTTATACACTTTAAGATGGTTTGGTACAGCTGACCGGTAATGGTGCACCAAACAGAAGACGTCCACTGATTGATGATAAATGCAGGTTGGTAGATGTCTAGATCACAAAGTGAGCATGCATGTCACCAGTGAAGTAGAGAATAACTTGACTCACAGCTCTGCTAACTGATTCACAGCAGGAATATCTTGTAGATGGGACGTTTTTCTTCTCTGCAGCAGAACCAAGTCAGCACAATTTTAAATAAACTTCCAAAAAAGAGGCCAATAACTGCACAGTCCTTTGTCTCAGTGTGTGACAGAGTTGTCTTCAGTGCCGTTTTCAGTGTGTTTCAGCATCACAGAGAAGCTTTGCACTGACCAGTTTCTCTAGATGGTGTGTAATTAATATTTTTTTGTTACTGCAGAGGATATTTGTTGTAAAACTCTGTTGGATGTGATGTCCTCGTGTTGCAGGTCCGCCTGTGGTGTTCATAAACCCTCAGGTTTCTGCTCCAGCTCATTTCTGTGACTGAGTCCACACTGCACTCTGAGGGATTAAAATCATTAAGACAATTTATATCAAACATCCACCATCAGGCCAATCATCTTCTCCATTTGCTCGTGCCCTCCATCCCTCTCTGCGTCCACATCTAACCTAATTGGGGCTGTGGCTGTGGGCTGCAGATCGTTAAGGCTCGGATGCTTCTGACTGCAGTGAAATCAGAGCTTCACTAACATAAGATGGACTGACATGCCAGAGGGAAAAAATAAAAGAAAAGAAATTAATTAAAAAAGAGGGGGTGGTAGCTGGCGGGGTGGGTTGTGTGGAACAAATCAGGTTCGACTGGGTGGAAGGTCAGCGAACTGTTAGTCAGCACTCTCCAAACAGGCTTCATGTTACAGCTGGGGGGGAGGGACGGGGTGAACAGGGTGGTGGTGGTGTCACACGTGAAATGAATGAATGAACTAAGATCTGGAAGCCTCTCATTAAAATTAAAGCACTCATTAAAGCTAATTGCCAATTTAAAGAATCTGGAGAATCTATCCAGCTAGCTGGCTGCTCCAGATTTCTCCACCTGTGAGTCACAGCAGGAGGAGGACACCCCACGCTCCTTCTCCTGGCATCACCGGGCCAGAACAACGCCACTTTCTTATTCTGCAAAAGAAAACCCACGTTAAGCTTATTTTTTGAATCAGGGTGTAAAAATGTCTTTGATTTACCCGTAGTTCTCTTCAGGTTTTAATAGAATAACGATTCTGTGTTTTCAGCTCTTACCAGTTTGACAATCCCTCGTTTTTAAATGGTTCTGATGGTTTTTGGTACCTACAAACTCTAAACCAGCTAAAATGCTAAAAGACAAAAATATTATGAATGAGGAGCACAATTTAAGAAAGTGTTTTTTTAGCTTTTGAAATTGTAAAAAAAAAAAAAAAATCAAACATATCCAAAACAATTTACATTACATTACATTACAAGTGTGAACAGAAACACAAAAACAAAAAATGACCTCAGCATTTGTGCCACGTAGCAGCCAGGTGCTGATCATCAGATTCACTGATTAATTGATTATTAGTGAGTGTGAGCTCCTTCAAAAGCAGAGGTTTTATCAGTTTGCTGGTTTGGAGCATCAAGGTGTGCGTTAACACAGGAGGAGGAAAGACATCAACGATGATCTTGAGGATATATGATGGGTTAAAAGGCCAATTCGAAACAATCTGAAGTCTCATCCTTCTGCAGTGACAGAGATTACTGACAAGTGGAAAACATTCCTGATAGCTGCTAGTCTTCCTGAGTGGATATCCAGCCACTCTGAGCAATGCTCAAAGAAACCAAAAAAGCCCCAAGAGCTCCATCTTAGACTCTATAGGTTAAAGTTCATGACAGTACCAACAGACTGAAGAAATATGGCTGGTTTGGGCGGGATGCAGGAGAAAGACTTTTGTCTCTAAAAATGTCATGGCAGCGTGATTTATGCTTGCAAAGCTTCATTAACTCCTTTTACTTATTTGAACCAACTAAATGGAAAACCTGTTATCAACAGAAAAAGTATTTACTGCCACAATTAGAAACTTAATTTAAAAAGTAATATGCTTAATTTTCTAAGAATTTACCCATTTATGGCTAAAATCCAGTCCTAACCACAGACTGGGTTAAGACTGGATTTTAAGAGGTCATCTTCTCTGTAAGCAATAAAGCAGCAGCATTCGACTCCCTGGGAATAGGAATGGTTCATTTCAAGATCGTTCACCATTTGCCTCACATTTGGTTCAGCGAGGTCAGGAACCAGACTGGCAGAATAATTTAAAGAAAAATAGCAAGGAGGGAAACCCTGCTAAACTCGAGCCTTCTTAAAGCAGCTGCAAAGTTTTGACACGGGGATCCTCCCGCCCTTCCTGTCTTGAAGAAACAGGTCATCCCTCTTCTTCCCGGCAGCAGCGGTGCCACCGGACACCACAGCGACAACACAAGCAGCCGACATCCAAACCAGCAGGCTGAGGAGAGGAGGACGGGGAGGGGCCCTCCAGCATCAGCAGCAGAAAGTCATTAATTTCAGCAGAGCTCCTTCAGGCAAACTATCTGCACAGAGAGAGACAGAGAGGCACATACAGTACACACACACACACACACACACACACACACACACACACACACACACACACACACACACACACACACACACACACACACACACACACGGGCCTGAGGCGCAGGCAGAATATCAATAGTGTGTGAAGCGGTGGCGTCGAAGGTGAAACACGCCTTGGATGAGTTGAGCTTTCAGTGAAAACAAGCCGCCGGCTGGTTGTGAACAAGCTTTGGAGCTCGTGTCAGGAGTCGACCCACAGGAGCAAACTCTACGAGCCGCACACATGTCCGGCGGCGGCGCCACTGCACATTGATCCATAACGCATCATCGACGGAGCGATGGCTCGCCGGAGGTCAAACCTGGCTTCGATTCACAGCAGCGCAGAGCACCTGCACGCAGACCGCCGCTGTTTGATGGTTTTACTGGATGATGTGAAAACAGTTGCAGGCCAGGCTGCCGTGAAACGTGCCGTGAATATTTTAATAACCCACTGACCTCCCCTCTAGCGCACACGTAAGTGTGAAACTTGCACCTGACCAACACTTTTATCTGTAAAAATAAACACTGATTCAAAAAAAGGAACTTCGTAAGGAAGTTTCTGAAAATCCTTGTTCTCGCTGACAAACTGACCCTTCCTCCAGCGCCAGCGCTCGGTAAAGAACAAAAACTCCTTTGAAAATTCCTGATCGCGTTCCTGGTCCCCTGAGAATGAACCCCGGAGAGGCGGAGGCACCCTCAGGTGCATCTTTAGCTTTAGTGTGTGCATTTGCTGTGAACATGCAGGATGGCTATGCTGTCACCGGCAGAGGACCGCACTTCCATACACACATTCATGAGCTGCTTTGAATTTGAATTTACCGTCTATGGTTGAACGATCTGGGGAACATTCGCATTTTCATGTTTAATGAGTCGTCCCAGCACAAAAAATACAAACAGCTCGAGATGTCTCAGGACAGCTTCAAACAATACGTCTCAGCTTGCCCACAATCGGCGAGTCTACGATCATTACAAGTGCTTTACACTTTACAGCAGACACAAATAAAATTCAGGAGTTCGTCTTAGAACTGACCCAGAAGCAGATAAGAGTTTTAAGCATCAGTTTCCCATCAGTGATGCAACATAATCAAAGTTTGACTACATGTCCCAGCAGCTTGAAGTTATTCTGCAAATAAAAATGCGCTGCAAAGCATGAGTGAGCGAGCATGAATGTGTAAATAATAAGAGCAAATAATGCACTGCATGAAATATGTAAGTGGGACACAGTCTGGGCTTTAGTCTTGTTTATTATGACATGTTGTCTTTTCATTGATTTAAAGATCGTGTCTGCTTTCGGTCTCTAGTGAGAAATTCGCTTTAATGGCGCTCTCATGCTAGAAATGCGAACGGCATTCTGGGAAACGAGTCAGCAAAAGCTCATTCGACACCTGCACACGTACGAACACACGCCCGGGCCCCGCAGGCCTAATAGGCTCCGAGCGATATTAACATTTGTGTTTTGGGATCTTAATTACTCGTTGGTGTGTGTGTGTGCGAGAGAGAGAGAGAGAGAGAGAGAGCGCACAATTTATAACGAGCTCCCGGCAGCTCCACTTTCCTCGGTGAGCTTTCACTAAATTGGACGATTACTCACTCGGGCGGGTAAACATGACATGCAATAATTGGTGCTTGCAGATTTTACTTATTAGTATGATATATCGATCCGTCTGGCCGTACAAACACCGGCCACGGCTGAAATCTATAAGCACTGTTTCCTGTTTGCTATCAGTGGCAAAAGGTCAAACATAGACGGGGGGTGGGGGGAGGGCAAGGGCTGGATGCTGCAGGTCAGGTCAGATTTTCATTTGTTTACAACGTTTCATCCTGAAACAGAACAATCAGCTTCTTGCAGTTTGTCTTTTTTTTGGTGACTTCTAAAGCTCACAGGTAAAAGTTAAAGACATCCTCCAGGTAACCTGGTGTTAACTTGTGGCCACCAGTTGGCTGTAAAAGGTCAGAGGAGTCGTGTTCTTTTATTGCTCTCCAGTGGATCTGATTTAGTGACCTTTTCCAGAACTAACATTTGGACGGGTCCCAGGAAAAGCTCAGGTGGAACTAACAACACCGATGCCGGCTCAGTTCCAGCGATTAGGCCCTAGGGACACTCACCTGCTTACCTCACCTGTTCCTGGCAGTCATGGAGCCTCATGACTCACAAGTCATTTTCATTTTTGGTTTGGGGCCATGTTAACAGGCTGAGTCTGAGTCTCACTACATTACTTCAATGGATCCTGATTTTTATGCACGAGGTGTAAAAGACTAAAGATCTGCTGAGTCATAATGACATCGCAGTGGCACCATTAGAGATTACAGATCATTAAATACAAACAGTGTCTGTAATAATTTAAATCAGGGCACTACACATGTACTTTTTTCTTTTACATTTCTTTAGTTGTTATCTGTTCTTTTCCGTCTGCACAGTGAGGGCTCACTTGTATAAAAATGTCTACTTTGTGTTCTGTATGAACAAAAATAAAAAATCTTGGTTGTTTTAATGCTACATGTAGCTGAGATATGGAGCCAAATGCAGGAGGATAACTCAGTGAAAGGAAACCACAAAAGGCAGACGTGTTCCTGGTCTGCAGCGGTCAGTGTCTATCAAAAAGCCCAAGGAAGGAACAGGGTCATGGGCGGCTCGCTGATGCACGTGGGGTGCGAAGGCTGGCCCGGGTGGTCTGATCCAACAGATGAGCTGCAGAAAAGTTCATGCTGGTTCTGATAGAAAGGTGTCAGAAGACAGAGCATGGAGTTTGTGCCTCGATTTACACCTGACACCAGGATGCATTATGGGAAGAAGGAGGGGACAGTGTGATGCTTTTGGCATCCATGTGGATGTTACCTTGATATGTACCACCTACCTAAGCATTGTTGCAGACCATGCACACCCTTTCACGATTACAGTAATCCCTGATGGCTGCGGCCTCTTTCAGCACAACAATGCTCCGTGCCACAAAACAAAATTGGTTCAGGGATGGTTTGAGGAGCAAAACATGACCTCTAAATTCCCAGATCTCAGTCAAATCAAGCATTCGTGGGATGTGCTGGACAAACAAGTCAGATCCATGAACGTGTCTTACAACACTTAAAGAATCTGTTGCTAACATCTTGGTGCAGATACCATTGCACACCTTCAGGAGTCTATACCATGAGGTGAGGGCTGTTTTGACAGCATCAACACAATATTAGCCAGGTGGTCATAATGTTAATGCCTGATTAGTGCGCGATATACGCCCCTGTGTATTTACACCCATGAGTTTGGTGCTGAGAGACAGGCGTGAGATACGAGTCAAGCAGGAAGTAACCAAAACCAAATAACTGACTCTGAGACACGAAGACCTCTTTCTCATTTCCCACATTACACGTCCTCAAACCCTCCCCTCCCACCAGAGATGTGAATAAGGAGATGTGAGAGGAGAAGGGATAAGAGGGGAGTCGAGGCAACAGGCGTTTAGAAAAATGGCACATCTTCACTTTAGAGCTTCATTTTAAAGCGGTGCCAATTAAACATGAAGTGCGGCACAGCTGCATCATAAATTGTTTCCTTGTGGCTTTCTGCGACTCACAGATGTTATGTTGATGATGCTGTGTTTTTCAGTTTTTATATTTAGGGTCACTTTTATTTAAATTCACAACATGGCACATGTGACAAGAATATAGCAGACATGGCACAGACAACGTCCTCATCCTGCTGTGTTTGCATGTTCCAGTTTGAAGATAAAAACACTACTCGCCTCTTCCTGCAGACTCATCTCTCAGGATCATTTTAGAATCTGAGGCACTGCAGGACAGAGTCTGAGGACGAGGAAATGATGAGTCACAGAACAAAACCAACAAATATACCCTAACCCTAAACTGCGACTGTATAAAGTGCATTTAACTTTAAATTAATTACAGCTTTTTTATTGGTTTGAACTAAGGTGCCCACTTAAGTTTACATAATTGAAGACAAACCAGCTGATCAATTTTTAAAGTGTACAGACTACAGTTATATTAATATAACAGTGGGTGGAGAGTGGCATCTCGCTCTCTCTCTGCTGTCTGTGTGGACACACCTGTAAGCTGCAGCAGTTCAGTGATACATACGTTTGGAGGTAGACTTTGTAAACCAGGGACTTATGACTCATGAAGGAAAGCAACACAGCAGCCAGTGTTACTGGCAACACCCATGTTTGGCAGATTGGCTTACAAATACAGACCAAAAAACAGGATGAAAGATTAAACAGAGAGCTTATTTAAAATGCTGATAAACCAGAATGTGGGGAAAAAAACAAGAGTAGACGACTGCCGAAAAAACCCCGCAAGAGCTAAAACAGACGATGCAATAAAGACAAGGAGGAAGATGGGATGATGAAAATAAAAGACACAGGTGGGAACAGTGAAGGCGGGGAAAGTGTGAAGAAGGGAGAGAAGACTGTAAGTAAAATCTAAGCATGAAAAACGTTAAATGAAAATAGGAAATATCCATGGAGTGATCGACCCAACACATTGTTTCGGTTCATGTTCACCTGTCCCTCCAAACTCCCTGGTACTGCCCCTTGAGCTCACTGCACCACTCCTCCCCTGCAGCTAAGCCAGGGACCACGCCTCCGCCATAATCCAAAAGACAAATAACACTGAAATTCAAAGATCGGGGAACACAGAGGCAGGAGAAATGGAGCAACAGAAAGTGTCCAGAAACAGTCACCCCTGCATCGAGTTCATGTTTGCAGTGCTGTCTGAATGTACAGCAAGTATTACTTTCTAGTAAACCGTATAACCATCATGCCAAAGAAACAAATCATGCTTATTAGTGTCTCTGTGCTCGGTGTTTCCCTGCTTAGTTTTCTTCCTGTTGTATTTTGACAGTCCTTTGTCTCTTGTGTATTTAGTTTATTTCCCTTGTCTCTATGTCCTTGATTACTTTCAGCTGCTTCTTGTTTCCCAGGCGTTTCCATTCCTCTAATTAGTCCTCATGATCTTATAGTATTTAGAGCCCCAGTCTCCTTTTGTTCTCTGACTGTCTGTTTTCCTGCCCTTCTGTTTTGAAGGTTGGGTCACTCAGAATGTTCATATTCTTTGATTTTGTTCTTTGTTAACTGACCTAATAAAAAGTTGGGTTCTAGTTTATTCACACCTGTTTTAGAGTCCTGCGTTTTGCAGCGCCATGTAATATACTAAGTGTGTGTATTTGACAATTTGGGAAAATACACCCAGTCTGCATCTGCAGCATTTATTTACTTTGCTGACATCAGTCTTCAATGTTTTACTTGTACAGCACTGACGTGGTTAACAGCACAGAGAAAGCTTTTCTTTTTGTCAGTGCACAGACTCGCTCTACTGGGAATGAGACAATGAGTTTGGACAAGTTTTGGTGAGCAGCAACACTCAGAGTGACAGAGGCTTTCACACCATGATTGACTGGTATTAAGGAGCCTAAAAGGTGCCAGTACATCATTCTCCACACCATAACGACGCCTATCTTCTGCAAGAACAGTCATCAGACCAGGCTACATTTTCCAGCTTCTACTATTTGGCTTTTGAAAGCCTGAGTGCAATTGAGCTTCAGAATGGTGAAAAATTAAACAAGAATCAGAGTAAAGACATGCTTGTTAGGCTAATTGGTGTAGTGTGATGTGAGAATGTGGAATTGCTGGGGAAGCTGCATGAACAGATGAGAGAGATGGATGGATGGATCTATGAGACTCAAATCTTACTGCTATTGTGCCGCCTGGTGTCTGTAGCTGTGTGACTTTTGCTCCTTGCATCTATTTCTGTCAAATTAGCAGAACTGGGCCAACAAAAATGCTATTGTTCATCAAGATTAATCGTCTGGGGTCTGGGTTAATTACATTAATGTTAACCAATTTTCTATGCATTTTGTCCTTAATACCTATTAAACTGCCCTCGTGCCACATGTGTGACATCAAGTTTCCCTCAATTGTAAGTTTGACTTATCATAATTTAAAGTGAACCTTTTCTGCTCGTTTCCAGCTCCATATTTTTATTCTTGGACTTTATTAAGGTTGCTTTGCATGATACACACCTCATAACAATCCTTGATGTTGTGTTTAGTTCCTCTCCCTTTAAAGAAGTTTTCTCCTGATTGGCTGCCTCTCTTAAACAGGAGCTCTGAATGTGAGGTGTGTGACGCTTCTTTGTCGAATGCTGTATTTTTTAAATGTACTACATAAATAAAAACCATATTAGGACTGATAAAACAAGTTATATTTACTCATAAATTATTAACTGGATGGTAAATAATTCAGATGTTTGCATTCAACTCTGCTTCACCTGAAGAGAGAGAAAAGTGAGACATCGTATCATCAGGTGTTCAAATTTTACTTCCAGCTGTGACTGCTTGTTTGAGATGTGGCAGTGAGGAGGATGACGTGGATGGACCGGGATCATCTCCTCCTGATGGATGGGGCTCACAGCGTAGTGTTTTGGCAGGTAGACTGATAGTCCTGCTCAGTGCTGCTACACCTGATCACCACAAACCATCACAGGGCATGAAGCTCCTGTTTTTTCTGCCCCCCTCCTCCTCCTCTGCTCTTCCTCGACTACTCCAGCTCTGAGAGACGGATGAAAGGGAAGGCAGGAAGCGGTGCTGAGAGTCAGGACAGGTGGCAGCTTCGATTAAATGTAAAATGATGAAGAGGGGGTGATGCTCAAGCAGCAGGGACAGCTCACCTGTCACGGCCCCTGCCGCCCCCGCAGTCATCCCCAGGAACGCCAGAAGGACCGCCGGACAGGCTGATTCATGACCCGGCTGGCACGAGGCTCTCAAAACAATTTAGGGATAAAGAATCGTCATCTTTAAAGCCCCCCGTTGCTCCACTCTCCCCGTTTAATGTCTTGACACCACATTTTTTCTCAGCTCCACTCTGCTCTTCTTCTGTGGTTAAAGGCTTCCTGCGCTGGGCGATGCTGGGGCCTAACCGGATCACTTTGTCACAGCAGAAAGTGGACCAGGCGGCTGTGACACCAGGCTCAGGCTGTTTGTCATCACTGAGGTTTACAGTATTTGTCAAAACAGGCCAAGGCTGCGCGTTTCAAGTATCAAACATTTCTGAACTGTAGAGACTAAGAGGGAATCGAACCTGCACTTCGCTGCTACTTGTGTCTGAGGTCAGTCACAGGCTGTACAGGAACATCACATCAGAAGCATAAAGAGCAAAAACAAGCTGGAAGTTAAATGTGATGGTGCGGCGGGTTAATCAGAGGAGCTTTACCTGAAAGTGCAGAGTTTGAACTGTGTATGTGCCAAAAGTCAACATTTAAACTGTGCATACAGCACATGTCCTTCCTAACACATCACCTGCTTTGTCATTCTTTTTCACCTGTGTGGACAAAGTTATCAAATGAGCATCATGTTGAATTTAATAAGACTTGAACTCAGCATCTAAGACCATCAATTCACAAACGTGTTTATTAAGCTCATGAATTGAGTGAGAATTATGAACCAGCTTTCCATCAACTTCTAAACAATCCAATTCTTTTAACAACGTGTAGAGTCTCACCCTGCTGGCCTCACATGTTTTAAGGTAGTTCCACATTGACCTCAGCTTCAAAAGTTACTCTTATTAGATCCTGCATAACTTAAGAACTTTTTTTAAAAAAAGCAAAAAAACAAGAACAGCCTTTGTACTCGGTTGAAAGCTAAATCAATTGCACCAAATCAACAAGGAAAGTAACAGAAATGCAAAAACTCCAGGGAGAAAATGGAAAGCACATTGGGAAAAGATGTGATTTAAAGACACAGAGTCACTGAGATGACAAACAGGTGACTAACAAGATGCAGGTGAAAGTAACCAGAGATCAGAGGATGAACTAAAACTAAGAAATATAAGAAACGCAGAGATCAAGAACTTAATATGCCATATGCAGATGGCTGCCCCTCCCCGAGGATGGTTCTGCTGGAGGTTTCTTCCTGTTAAAAGGGAGTTTTTTCTTCCCACTATTGCCAAAGTGCTTGTTCATAGGGGGTCATATGATTGTTGGCTTTTTTTTATATGTATTATTGTAGGGTTTACCTTAGAATACAAAATACCTTGAATCGACTGTTGTTGTGATTTGGTGCTGTATAAATAAACTTGAAATTGAAAGAATTACACACAAAATTATTGAATCAAATAGGGTATTCAAAACCCAACCTACCAAAAATAAAAAGGAGCCTGGGTAGGAACCCAGGTTCAGAATTTGTACACCAAAGATGTCGGCAGCTACAACAATCTTTTACAAAAACTTGATATTCTTCTAATTGCTGAAAGCTTAAAATGAAAATATGTCTTCAGTGGTGACTTTGTCTTTAATGGCACAATGGAAAACAGTAATAAACCTTTTTTTCTTATAGAAATCTAGAATAGAAACACAGGAAACGGCCCGTTCCTTCGAGGATGATAAAGTAGAAGGAGCTTGGCCGATGTGTCTGTCACTTCTCTAGAGTGTGACACTTTTTGCTCTTGAGTGACACACATCAACAGCTTTTCAATGGACTGTCATAAAAGTTTCAGACATTTACGTTCCACAGAGGGTGGACTGTATTCAGACTAAATCACCTCAAAAACTAATAAAGGGTCTCACCAGCCGCAGCTGTACTTTGGTCCAAAGAACACAGCAGGTTAGATCAGTTTTAAATGTCACATCTGTCGACACCACCATAGATGCTATTAGATGGAGTTTCTTTCCACTTCAGCTCTTCCAAGTTCTGTTTTTAGTTCAGCTGCCTGCTTGTTAGTAACTCACCAGATGTCAGTTTGGTGGGAAGCTGGGCTATCAGCCAAGGAACAAGTGATTAGCTTTTGGTAGTGATGAAGAACTTTAAAAAAAATAATAATTAGTTTCACTTTCTCCATGTCTGTATTTTTTTTTTTACTGACTGCAATGAAAAGAATTTTTTTTTGTAGCGGTCTGTTGAGCTGTCAAAGTATTTTGTCCCATTTTTATCTTAAAAATCTTTTTTTAAGGAGATCTCGTTGAGCCGTTATCCACATAATAAATCATCAACTAATCGTACTCTGCAGTGTTTTGCTATATTTCATGTACAACAGCTAAAATGTCTCGGAGTGATGACTTTTGTATCTTGTGTTTATTCATTTCTCATAAGTTAAAAAAATATTTAGAAATGTAAAAGTTTGTCACCATAAATGTGGATCTTCCATGTCTTGAGGTTTTCCATAATTAGGAGACGTTTTTCTAATGCTTTTCACAAGTTTTCTCGTAATTGCTACACAGCACATCCGTGCCTCATAATTTCCTAATTATAACCTTCTATCATGTAATTATGATAGCTTTATCTTATAAGTGGTACAGATTCAGTAATTATGGCCCACTTTTTGTTGACCAATCAGCGTCATACTACACTTCTTCATAAGTCGTTTTTAAAAATACATAAAACTGAACTGAGAGACAACCAGCTTCGGCTCTGTTCGCTGTCCCTCGGCTGCCGGTGCTGCTTGGGTGTGTCCCGGATGAGTGGTCCGGTGTTCGGGCTTTGGTGGTTCGGGTGGCGGGAGTGACTGTGGTGACTTTACAGGCATGAAAACTAGGCAGGCACTTATATAGTTATAAGTGAATCAATGAAATTAGTCAGGTTTAAACAGCTCAAAGTAACAGATAAATACTTAAATACTGCAGTAGACAGTGTAATTGTTGGTAATGCTCAAAGTAAAAGCTAGAAGCTTTGATATAATTTAAACAAATGAGTTATAAAGCATTCTCCCCTGTAGAGGGGGAACTTATTGTCAAACAAAAACAGTATGTGTATCAGACTGTAATGTATTTATTTCTGCTTTTAAGTTGGACATTTTAACATGAGAGTCTATGGGTCTGACTCACTGCTGTAGGCGGCCTCTAGTGGACATTAGCAGAACTGCAGGTTTTGTTGTTTATTAATTTTTTTGTTTGAAGCTAAAGAAAACATCTAACATGTGACTGCTTCATTTAAACAGTTTGGACGTAGAGTAGGTCTACTGAACTTAAAATGAAACTTTCAGTACACCTGACTTAACAGCGAGAGCAGTTACTTAAACTGAAGTGAGAATGTAAACAAACTAAATGTGCCACAGCCTGGCTGCACATGAATTTGCAAAGGAAGCGTTGAACTCAAAGACAATGTCACTGTGAAACAACAAGCAGCTTATCTGCATTTATTATTCACTGGAAGGCAAATTTTGGAATCTAGTGCATGCCAAATGCAGACAGTGTAACTTGACATTAATGAGTATTGATGATCCTTCCCTGTAAGTGGACCCAAACCACGGTGCCAAAATCCTCCTTACAGCTTAACACAGACACACCTCACTCCTCAAAAGTGCTGAATTTTACTTTAATTTGCATGTAATTTCTGGGTCAGCTGAGGAAGTTGCAGGACAGTGTCGTCCCATTTTCTCTTTCTCAGAGTCCACAGAATACCTGAAAGAATGACGGCCTCTTTACCTCCTGTTGCTGTTCAGAGCGAGCCACGAGTGGAGATGTTTCACCTTTTCGATTAGAAATGTTTCAGACAAAATTACTTTGATAATTTGATGACATGAGCCATCTTCATTAGTTCATGTTTTATTTTTATAAATATCCAGCCCATTAGTTTGCACACACAACAAAGGATGTGGATGTGGAGTGTTTAACAAGTAATGGGCCTCTCCAGCTTTCCATTTTAATGAGACAAAAAGGAGAATAGCCATTCTGCTGTCAAGCTGCAGTGAAGAAAAGACTCTTTTTTTTGTCATGTAAATGTGGCTGTAACAGAGAGGAAAACATTTATTAGACAAACGTGGATGTTTCTACGAGGATGGGAAATAAGCTGGGAGGGTGAATCTGATTACTGGCTGGATTACAGAAGAAAAGTGATGCAGGATTTGGATTAGGAAAGGTAAAACAGGAAGGAAGGGAATGCGAAATATGTTCTATGTCAACCTGAAAGAAGTCACAAAACAGACAAACTAAAACATTAAGTGCATTTCTATTTTAGTTACAAACTTTTTACAGCTGCTAGTGCCATTATTCTGAGGAATTCTGAGGAGACTCTCTGTGAAACTTCACAACAGCCGGGCTAATTAACTCTTATTTCAACTACGCACACATAAACACAGAAAATGTACTAATTACTGTGATTATTCATTGTGAATCATGAGCGGAGTGTTCACATTTTTCATTTGGTTCAATCAAAATAAAACAAGAAAAGCTGCTTTTAAGCTGCCGTTGCCCCACATGATGAGCAGTCTTAGCTGCACTAAGTGCTCGGCTCCCTGATGAAAAGCTATTATATGATTTATCTGCTTGCTGTGGATCTTCACTTGGCTCTCCTACAGTGGTTTAACCAAGCGGCAACCTCTGTGACTTAATAATGAAACCAACACTGGAGTGTCTAAACCTGCAGTTCCTCAAATGTCCACATGAGGCTCCAGCAGTGAATCAGTCCCTATAGACTCCCAGGTTTAAATGTCCAACTTAGAGGCCATGGTTGCTTTGACTGAATTTCAGTTAAATTTCATTTATATGGTGCCAGCTCACAAAATGATCACATGATCCCCGATGAGCAAACACTTGATGTTTTTAAATGGCTGAACATTCAAAAAGTGTCCCTTTGAGCTAACGTTGACTGTTTTATCATTTGATTTTAATTCCTGTGTTCTGTCAGACTTAATGAATGAATTATTTGTTGTTAGATTCATATTTTGGAACGTTATTATGCACTCGAGCCACTGGCTGCAAACATCTATCATCAGAGACACAACTAAGCTCTAAAATGAGACAGTGAAGTGTATATTCAGACCATAAAAATACCAAAATATTCTATCAGCCTACGAAGGCGTGAGATAACAGAGTCTCATATCCAGCCTGCAAATAAATTCTTAACCTTGTAGAAAAACAAATCATGCAATATATAAAAAGTCTCAGGCAATTTTATTTGTATAGCACACTTCAACAACAAGGCAATTCAAAGTACTTTACACAACACATAAAAGGCTTAAAGACAAGATGTAAAAGAATCTGCCGGCAATATTAAAGTGTACTTTTGCAAGAAGAGCAGAACAAAAGAACAAATATATATTTGGTTATTGAAAAGGAAGGTTTGGAAATGTTTGAACTCTTTTTTTAATGTTAAACCCGTGTGTGTGTGTGTGTGTGTGTGTGTGTGTGTTTGTGTTTATGATGAAAAGGTTTCTTTACGTGAGCAGCCACAATAAATCACAGGAAAATAAACAGCCTTCCCGAGCGTCATCATTAGGCTGGGGGAATTAATCATCGGCTCGCATGTGAGGACGGAGCCGAAGGAGCCGAACATCTCCATCGCGGACATGAAAGCGAAAGGGTGAAGGGGGATGGGAGAGATAACGATCTGTCGCCTGGCGAGGGTTTGAGGGGACCCGTGAAGCATCATTGCCGCAGCCATTCATCCACCCTTCACCGTGGCCTGCCACCCGTCGCGAGGCCAGAGGAGGAGACACTTTTCAGAGGGCTCCTTCATGTCAGCGAGCTCACATCAAAGAGCAGCTGAAAGGCATGCTGGGAGAGCGAGGGGCAAGCACACACAGGCACAGACACACTGATCATACAGGCATGTGTCAGTTCATCCTGCAGGTTACAGTGTCATGTTGTATTGGCAGCTGCGCAGACACGCACACACACGCACACACACGCACACACACACACTGCAGGGGATGCTCATTAGATCAGATCGTGCAGTGTTCATTCAGCCTGTCACCAAACTCTGAGCGGCTGAGTGGGCTGATCCAGCAGGCCCGCTCCACCTCTTGGCTCTACCGCCCACTCTACAACTACAGGGGAAAATATCAAGTGGTGTTGTCCTAAGAAAATAAAGTCAGGGTGGTTTTACTAAGAGCAGCAACATCTGGAACTAAAAAATGAAGCCAAAACCTGCAGTAATGTGTACTAGAGGCTCCAACAGCGAGTCAGTCCCCATACACTCTCATGTTTAAATGTAAGCAGTAGCAAGTCTGTGAAGAATCTGGATGCCCGTATTTTATTGTTCTTCATTCTATGCTACTCTAGTTTAATCTGTTTTATTCCATTTTTTATGTTGTTATATTTTTGGTCACTTCTTTCTTCTTTTACTCATAAGGCAATCTATTAGTCTATTATCTGCTGAAGATAATCTTGACTTACTGTGCATAACCTTTCTGTGAATATCCCATACTGTCTTATGGTGCTGGTACTCTCCATAGTCACTCTGTGATTTGCTGTGGGGACCATGTTTATGACAGGGTTAGGTTTCTTTACATGTATGGCCGCAATGCCTGGAATCGCTCTCTAACTTTACTGTAATTTGCTGTGGAAAATAAAGAGTTTTTAAAAACAAATGATAGCACAAATATATTTACATCCTGATACAGAAACTACTTTAGTATTTTTCTTTAATTAGCTGTGGGGATAGTTGTCCTTTCAGGCCTTCCAAGAATGCAGCACTATGCCTGAAATGCCTCACCTCATGGACGTGTCACAAACCACCTCAACAATTGTACTCTGAACCCCTCCCGAATAACTGAACCCTTCATCTTATCTGTAAGAGAGAGTTCAGCCAGCCTTCTGCAGGTGGTTTTACCTCATTCTTTGGGTTACTCCCCAAAGCTCATGATCATAGGTGAGGGAAGGAATGAAGACCAACCATTAAATCAGCAGCTTCTGCATCATGGCAGACAGTGGCGGTCCTAGCCTGTTTGGCGCCCTGGGCGAACACTCCCTCTGGCGCCTTAGGGATTAATAAAGTATTCTGATTCTGATTGTTTCAGGATGACCTGCCATTATCCAGTGACACATCTGCTTACCTGTATCTTTTGCTCGTTTCTCCTCCTCTTCTTTTCTCTTTTTTCTAAACTGAGCACCTGATGGCTTTGAACTTTTCTTGTCCATCTTGGTTTTAATTTTGCACTCCAGTATGAACACCCATCCCCCAACTCAAGGATCACCACAACATAACCTAAGAGACCTACACCTTAGTTCACAGATTTGCTTTGTCTAGGGTTTATTTCTGGGATTTCACACAACCCAGGATTCAAATCATGAATACATAATGTGCTTGGATTTACAACATTATGAATGAAATGTGCTCTATTTGGAAGCAGCCGCCCCCTCCCCTTTCGACGGGTTATATGCGACTTTAAATCATCAAACTCTAAATTATAAATGTTAAATTGTTATTGATCCCCTTACCCCTAGTCCTAAAGTGTATATTTATTTTCTTACTCTTCTTATATATATTGTTTGTTTACTTGCACTGCTGTAACTGGAGCCTCGTCGTCTCGTCTCTCTATATACTGGACTGTATCTAGCGGAGATGACAATAAAGTTTACTTTGACTTCAGCAGCAAGCAGGCGCACTGAGGGCTCTCGCACTTGCACTTAGAAATTCTAAAAAACATTGGTGCAAATTATAAGTCTGTATCATAATGTCTGGTGTTTTCGTGTTTGTTGGTTTGTTTTTATTTTGTTTTATTTTGCGAGTTGGTTATTAGATGCTGCTCCAGCCAGCCAGAGAATCCCCCGCCGCCCCGCCCTCTCCTCCCTGTGCCGCAAGCAGCAGGCGCACCTCGCAAACGGAGGGCGCCCTTACTCCCAGCAAATGGGCCATTCCCAACATGCGCTGGCTGATGTCGGGGCGGCATGAGTACGAGCATTTATTTTTTTTTTTTTGGCCAATGCCCGTGATGCCGCCCCCCACCACGATGCCGCCCCGGGCAACCTCCCGTGTCGCCCGTATCAAAAACCGCTACTGATGGCAGATACTCTGCCAATCAGCCGGTGAGTCTCCCGCTTGTGAACAACACCCCAAGAACCTGAACCAGAGTGCACACTCCACCCTTTCTGGCTGAAGACCATGGTCTCAGTCTTGGAGGTGCTGATTTTTCTCTCAGCCAATTCCAACTTGGCTGAAATCCGCCCTAGTGCACCCTGGAGGTCCCTGATGATGCCAGAAGAACCATATCATCTGTAAAGAGCAGAGGTGTGATACTGAGGACACCAAAGGAGAAACCCTCTCCACCTGACTGTGCTTAGAAATTTTTTACATAAAGTTTATCATCAGAATCTGTGACAAAGGCCAGTACTGGCCCACCGGAACAAGTCTGACATATTGCTGGTCTAGCTATGGTTACACGGGGAACGAATGGCCTGTAGCAATGGACCAGTCACTCAGTACTCCTGAAGCACCTCCCACTGGATGCCCTGAGGTTTGTCATCTAATGCTTTCTCCAAGCCCACAAAACATATGAGTGGTTGGGAAAAGTTTGCACCCGAGAATATCCTCGAGAGGATAAAGAGGTGGTCCAGTGTGTTCCACGACCAGGACAGAAACTTCCCATTGCTATATCCCCACTGTACACAGTGCGCCCATTTCACAAAGCACCGAACCCCTGTGGTGCCTCCCGCCACAGGTGGGCCCGCAGAAGGCATATTAAATTTATTCACATTTTTTATATTAAAAAATATGAAAATTAATTTAAAATCATAAATTGTGAGCCAGAGCTAAAGTCAGTGAGCTGAGCAAAGATACACAGAGAATATAGGAGTCCAGCTTTTTGAGGCCACCCACAGCATGAACTTTATAATTTTTTCTCACTAGGCTTCTAAGTATAGCAAAGTTGTTTCTCCATTTTTAAACCCATTGATCAGTTTGGGGTTTTTTTCTGTGTAATGAGCATCAGGCGCTGACTGTTGTTGGGGCTGAACACTTGTTAAAAACTGCAGCGCTGTTGCAGCACGATTCAGGAAGTCAGAGTTCATAACCAGCCCTCCGAACACACGGAAAACAAGTTCAGCAGAGGAAAAACTCCAACATGCGTCGGTTGTTATTTTCTTGCTGCTACAGATTTGACTCTGTGTGTGTGTGTGTGTGTGTGTGTGTGTGTGTGTGTGTGTGTGTGTGTGTGTGTGTGTGTGTGTAATTATGAAAGGAAGTCAGTCAGTACTAACAGAGATTTAAAGCTAATGAGAAGACAAATGGAGCGGAGGTGATTTTTTTTCTTCAAGCATAATCAAAACATGCAGGAATGTCGACTCATTACCCACATATAATTACCAAGTCATACTTATGTGTAACAGGAAACTTTGGGTAGTCATTTTTTTCTAAATCATATTCACCATCCGTTTGATTTCACTTTTTTTTCTTCGTCTGCTCTGAATTGTATTCTGCCATTAGTCTAATAATACCTAATTGCATTTTAAAGAGGTGATAGATTATAAATTCGCATAATGAGGACTGCCACTTCATTTATTGCATAAATCTCTGTCAGCATAATGTGTGTCCTTAATAATACCGGTTCACAGCCTGCTGAATTAATGAAAATCAATTGAACCTGTCGCATAAATCAAGGTAATAATAAATATTAAATTCTATTGTGTCACTTCATGTAGACAAAAGCAGCTATTTATCAAGTGTTTGTGAGCACTGCAGCTAGATGCCAGGTGAGGTAAATTGAGGTTGGGTGCTACACAAATGGTGACCGATTACCCGTGATTGAAAAAGTAAAGAAGGAGTAGGTGAAGGTCAGAGGTCCAGGCTCCACACGTAAAAGTCTGGTCCAGTTTCTCATTGATTGTGCTGGATTTCTTTAAGTCTTCAATGACATGAAATTCTTTCTTTGATTAAAAAAACAGCCAAAATGTATGTGGAGAAGAAACCTGAGGACACTCGAGCCCTCAAGGAACATTTTCTTCAGATTTTCTTTACCCAGCTGTGTCCTTTTGTGGTGTCTAAAGCAGAATCTATTGCTCACTGCTAGGAGGAATTTTCAAATCAAACAACCGAAACTTGACTGTTGGCACGTCACATTCTGGTTTCTGTAAACTTTTGTTATCACATATATTTATATTTCAAACAACATCTGAAATCCTTGAAATAAGTCTTTGCAGCCATCTTGAAACACCTTCAGTTGTCACTGGGCAGCTACCATTGGTCACTGGAATAAAAAGACTGCACGTATAGAATCACCAGTCAAATCTGAGTTAAAAATACAGAACATTCCTCCAGAACAAGCCTTTTCCCAACTTCTACCTCCATCTTTTATCTTTTCGTTGCTTTTACAGTTTTGTCCATCCATCCATCCAGCTTCTTCCGCTTATCCGGGGCTGGGTCGCGGGGGCAGCAGCCTAAGCAGAGAAGCCCAGACCTCCCTCTCCCCAGCACCCTCCTCCAGCTTGTTCCGGAGGAACATCAAGGTGTTCCCAGGCCAGCCGAGAGATACAATCTCTGCAGCGTGTCCTGGGTCTGCCCCGGGGCCTCCTCCCGGTGGGACATGCCCGGAACACCTCACCCAGGAGGCTGCCAGGAGGCATCCTCGTCAGATGCCCGAACCACCCCAACTGGCTCCTTTCGATGTGGAGGAGCAGCGGCTCTACTCTGAGGCCCTCCCGGATGGCTTACAGTTTTGTTTAATAAGTAATTTAATTTGGGAGTTACCAGCAGTTTCTATTAGGCTAGTTTACCCAACGGCTTATTGTGAGATAAGTTCATGGTCTCCTTCGTCTTTTGTTTGTTTTAGCCAAAACTCCCTCTCTCTTTTTGTTTCTATATCTTCATGTTGTGTGTTAGGTTACCTTGAGCCATAAATTTAAGGACTGTAGCACTGGCAAAAACCTGTTGAAAAGACACAAAGTACGTGACATGTTGCAATGACTTTATCATGCTAGCAACAACATTTAGTCATTATTATTAATATTATTATTATTATTAGTAGTAGTAGTAGTAGTAGTAGTAGTAGTAGTAGTAGTAGTAGTAGTAGTAGTAGTAGTAGTAGTAGATCAATATATATATACACAATTTAAGTGCAGGGAAAACAATTACACTTCACTAAATAAGACTAAAACACTTGTAATATCTGCCTATCATCATCATCATCATCATCATCATCATCACCATCATCACCACTTCAAGAAGGAGAGAACATTTGGAAGAATCAAACATGATTTATTGACATAGAGAAATGTTTTTGATGATTAGACCCGATGACTCATCATGGCAGAAAGGAACCCAGTGACAGGATTTAGGACAGAAGCCCTGGAGTCTAGAAGCTGGTTGTGGTGAAGATGAAGATAAAGGCTTGGATTGAGCTCTGAGTGACTCGGGTAAGGTGGAGATGGGGAGGAGGTGGGTTGAGTGAATGAGATTCTGAAAAGGAGAATGATGAGAGGTCATATTTTAATCACACAGAGTGGAGGCTGATTGGCTCAAAAAATGTGGGCTAGGAGATGATTGAACTAGAGTAATGATGTCAGCGTTGAGTTTGACAGCGTGGGGAAGTGGTAGTGAGGTAAGGAACAGTCCAGAAGCCAAACACCCAGGAAAGCAGACAGCTGAAGGACATCAGAAGTTCCTTATTGAACTTATGCATGTGTTTTGTCATGATTGGTGATGACAGGGTGAAAAATGTTTGGTGGTCTATGTTTTCGCTGCGTATCCAAGATGGCAACCACTAAGAGTGCTGAGTTCTTTTGACCATCATGATACACGTGATTGCACACAGAAAGTGACCTTAAATACAATCAGAATCAGATTTAATCATTTAAATATAAAAGTGCAACTGGATCCAAAGCACATAGCTGTGCCAATGCTAATGTTTTACCAAGCGGTGGTTACTCATAGCACCTGCAGGTTTCACTCAAGAAATCTAAAATTCTCATCTTCAGAGATGAACTGCACTCTGTAGCTAATTTCCTCTTTTATAACAACTGTATTTTCACTGTATTTTATATTTAGTTAATAGTTGAAGTTATGGGCGTGACCACTGAGTGACTGGCCTCATCTCAGGTAACTGGGGTCAATGAATGGGACCCCAGGACTGTATTTATTGGCTTTGAAGCATTTTGAATACAAATTATCACAGAAATATGACGGCTTGCTTTGCAGTACACCCTCTCCAGTTTGGATAAAAGACATTGTAGCATTTTATTAGCCTGTTACTTCACGCTAATTACTGGGTATGTCTGTCTGCTTGTTGTTACAGTTTGTGGATGCACACTGCTTACCACGCCAACTCACTCTTGTCCAAATATTGTCATTTATGGCTCCAAAAAAACAAAACAAACAAACAAAAAAAATGCTTTGAGGTTTTAAATTTTAGAAGTCACTCTGAGTATGTTAATATTTTATACACTGTCAATGTTATAGAGTTGTGACACTATTTAGTGAAGACACGCATTGATCATGCAATTTAACTTTATTTGCATTTCCACAAATAGACTAAACAACTAAACTTGTCATTTGACATTTTTGTCATGGTGTTTTTCTTTTTTTCTATTGTATTGTATGTATGCGTGCACTCATGGAAAAAAAAAAAAGATCTGTGAACACAACACCAAACTTCTTTAAAATCTCGATAGAAACATTGCAGCTGAAGCTCATGAGAGTTGTAGTACTGCGAAACACACGAGGCCAAACTGGCATGAAAGATTTCTCAGAAAAAGAAGTAATATAATAGTTTAATATAATAGTTTACTATAAAGTATTTTCCTGTTAATGTGTTAGGTCAATTTCCCTTTGAATCATTAGCAGAACAAACAACTCTGGCAGCAGACACTCTTTCATGCTTTCTCTGGATCACATCAATGTGGCGGTAATAACATCAGCATCATGGGTGTCAATGTGATGCATTAAGCCACCTCTGGCTTTGACAAACCGCCAGGTATGATCACAGGTGGCATCCCCGTAGTCCCTGCAAACGCAGCGCGAGCCGATTTGCCTGTAATCTGGTTTTTGCGGCATTATTGGATATTGAAAACTCAATATGTGGTATACCTTGTGCTTTCTCTTAAGCACCAAAGATCAGATGGTCATTTACACCTTGGAGGTAGCCATTGACCTGCATTAATGTACAGGAAGTGAATTTATCAAAAGCAGGAGGAAAGAAAAAAACAGGGAGAAGGCCCAACGGGCAGGGATAAGTTGATTTGTGTAGCAGGATTGATTACAGTGTAATGTCTGTTTCTCTGCTGAACGCATTAATGTCCCGAGCTCCTCAAGTGGCTCAGTTTCCAGACAAGCACTTGTGTGTTGATTTATTACGTTGTCTCGGTCTAATTACGGGGGAAGGGAGGGCAGCAGAATGAAGGAAGAAGCTGCTCTGAGAACAGAGCTCACCTCAGACAGATTTCATTTTGATTGTGTTTACTCTGAACAGATAAAACCGCAGGGAGGAAAAAGTTATTTTTCTGGGAAATTATTCTGTTACTTTTATGCCGAGGAAGTGCAGCAACTAAAGGAGCAGTGCCACAGTTTGGCTGGGTCTGTCCTCCTGAGACAGATGAGAACATAAATGTCAGTGTTTACAGTTTCAAACACATTGATCATTTCCTCTAACCTTAACAACATGTCTGTTTTAACCAAAATTATAATCTTTCCTTAATAAACCTGGTTTAAGGAAAGCTTGAGTACTAGATAACGCCAGAGAAGCATACACAAGTTCATACACACTTGAGTTACATAACCTTTATAATGAGTTGTAACTGCTGTTCCTATGGTGGCAGGTTTAGACACGGTCTCTCTTTTTATTAGAAATGTCTCACAGGGTCAAGCTTTAAATAGCTTCAAAGTCTTTTTGTGGCATCAGTCTGTATCATGTTTACTTGTGTCTGGAGCCATGTGAAGGTCAGAAAATGAGCTCAATCCAAAGATTAGAAAGTACCTCATGTGGTACTGGTAGAAGGTAATAATACGATCCGTGAAAACCCGTGGTTGCCCCATTCTCGTTGGTACCAACTAAAGACAGTAAAAAACTCTATAACTTCCTTAATCTCCTGAAATACTCTTTCTGTACTACTGACACATGAATCCATGAAAATGTACATAAACTTCTGCTTAGCTCTCAGGACAGTCATTCTCCAAAGGAAGACTGACTATTGGTTTGAAACAGGAAACTACCTGTCATGTTTTGTTTTGTTGACTCATTCATGCACCCATACCTCCACCCTGCATTGGCTTTGTGGTTGTATCAATATAGAGCACCTCATTAGCTATTTTGCTATGCTAATAGAGGGCAGTTTCACAATGAACCATAGCAAGGGCTGATAAAAGTAATGGTTCATTTTGTAATCATCGTATCAGCTGATGTAGGTCTCCAACTCACCACTCAAGAGAGGCGATGAAACAAAAACTGATGTGCACGTGACAGTGGATTGGATCAGTGGGGGAGGATGCAGGACAGGCACAACACACCAAAAGTAAGGTTGCACTCAAAGTATCTGGTGAAGGCCTCTGTCTTCATCTCAAACCTCTGGTGGAACTTGAACAACATTCTGAGGGAAACTGGAGTCATAAAGTTATTGGTGCTTGTCATGGTGGGAAACCCTGAACAGGGGCAGCTGAAATGAAGGGAGCCACTGAGTCACCCATTCATCTTGGTCATCTTGTAGGAATCCGGAAGCAGCAGTGGGGTATGACTGCCCTGCCACAATGTGGTTCACAGACCTATGCAACACTTTGTGGAGGTAAGGAACAGTACTTCTTCCAGTTTCAGGAAGATCACACCCTCAGCCTCCCTCCAAAGTATTGGAAAAGAGCAGTTAATCCAATGTAGGGACTGGAAGGAACAATGCTGAAGATGAAAGTATGAGCGGCCACCAAAAAATGTCTAAGCTTGCCCTCGGAGAGTGAGTGGCTCAGTCATTTGGGAGACGTTCAGTCGCTGCTCATCCACATCTAATTCAGAGTTGTGGCACGGTTGCCCCTCTGTTGGTCTTCCTTGGACTTTCGCGCTCTGGGGGTCTCTGGATGTCTGGAACCTGGATCTCCTCCATACCTGCTTCATGCCCTGGGGGACGGGGCTGTGGCTCCCCACACCCTCTAGCAGATCGTTACATGAAGAAACCTTTTGAATACAAGCGCGCTCATGCTCACACATGGGTGTTCACAGACACAAACTACACCTTTCTTGGTCGCTACGTCAAAGCACACTGTGCGCTGTCGATCTTACGTGTGCACAATAATATTCAGTATTTAGTATTTACTGTTATAGATTGCTGATTGTTTCTTATTCACTGACTTTTTTACTTTCACTTGCTTGTTTGATTTAAAACTAAAACCAACTGATCCAAGTACAGGAAAGATTGTAGTTAACAAATAGTAAATGCTGCACATTGAAAATGATGAACTAGGACAGCTCTGTCGTCCTAATGCCATAAGCTGGTGATTCATGCTCTGTAGACTAAACCCACCTTGTAAATAACTGAGACGTGAAACCGGCTTGGCAACAAAGCATTGCTTACCATCCCTGGCGAGGTTCATTATGTACGGACAGGCTTTGAATATGGGTGTCGAGCTGGAAGGAGTTGGTTGCACATTGACTGAGACTTCTGTCCAAGAAGGGAAAACTCGATACAATAATGATTTTTAAAGACTACAAACATCAGGGAAAATCTGTGCATTCACTCACTGATAGCAGTCCCATGATTACCCAATGATCTTGTTTAAATATACTGTTTATATGCTGCTCATAAAGATCCTTCATTCTTTACATAGAATGAAGGACTTTAACTTTGTTTGTAGCTACTGATTCCTGCTAACTTTTCAGCGTAAATATCTGTACCAATGGAGTTGTGATGGAGGAGATCAAACTCATCTCTTGCACACCAAGTTTTCTTCAAACAAACCAAATCCCCTTTTTGCAGTGATTTGTAAGTTTATTCTTTAACTTTATTCATCAAAAGATGAAACTAAACTTTATCAAGTTAGACCCTGTTGCATTTGTTTTTTCATTTTGTCTCTGAGAATTTATTGCTATAAAGAATCAATAGCTTCAACCCATAAGAACATTATCCTGTTAATTATGAGTTGGTGAAAGTCACATTTTTCAGGTGTCTGATTCTGGAAGACGAGCAATAAGCAGCAACATTGGAGCAGAAGATTAGCTGCAAAGAGCTTCGCACACAGATGCATCGTCACACATGAGCTGCTTTGATGGACATTTGGAGCAAGAACTGTGGACTCTGTACATGCATGTTCATACGTCAAACACACACACACACACACACACACACACACACACACACACACACACACACACACACACACACACACACACACACACACACACACACACACACACTTTCTATGGCCCATTCATTCTCATTAATCGGCTTCCAGCCAGCTGTTACTCAAACATTAAAGAACATGTAATCAATCATTCCTTCACACTCCACTGTGATCTTCTCTCTCTCTGCAACAAATGATTTTTTTTCAAACAGCATTTGATATTTTTCAGTTAATCTGTTAATTACACATTTTTTAATTGTTTAATTTTGTAAAAACTCCTAAAAACATTTCCTTAGATGCCCTGGATGGAAACTTTGTGTGTAAAAGATTTGTTTTTGGTCAATTTTAACCTTCAGCATTAGCGTTTTTGCTTCCACAGTGTTGCTTTTTTTCGAGCCAAAATGTAGTGGCCATAATGGATTTGAAAAGGTGAAGTGCTAGGTAACAGTTAATGCTTGCAAGCTTGATTGAACTGTATGGTTGTAATGTAGATCTTGGATGTTAGAATCAGAATCAGAGTACTTTATTAGTCCCAGAGGAAATTATATGGTCACATTTGCTCCGAAACATGTAAGAAGAGTAACTAACTAAACTAATATAAGTAATACAATATATTAAAAAGTTACCAAATATAACCCAGTATATTACACAAAATTAAATACATATATAGTTGACGTTGAGGTGCCCCAGTTATTATACTGACTTAATAATTTTCTCTGTAGATATTAAGGGTGTGCAACTATTGGAGTGTGTACAGTGTGTGCTAGTCTGTTGATGTTAGTTTGTTAATTTAATGAAGGCACCGCTTTATTTTATTATTCCTACAGATAAATGTACCACAAGAACCAACAAGAGCTCCAGTTCAGGGACTCCAATTAGCTAAGGTGAAGCCTAGCAAACAGCAAGCAGCTACAGCTACAGCCACCTGTGTTGACATCCATCTGTCAGTCAAAGAGGCCACGCCCCCAAAAACACATGTGGCGCTGACATTTTCTGACTAATGCTTTGACACAAACTGCATCAAATCCAGAATTTGGATGTTATACTCAACAACAAATATTCTGAACTTTTGGACTTGAGGGCCTCAAGGGTTACTGGGCTGCAGTCACTAATCTGGTTTTAAGTACTCCCACATCATCCTGAGAGTGATTCATGACTCAGACAGTGGGATTAAACACTCACAATTTTACTGTCTGTGGAGGTTTACTGAGAGTCATTCTGCTCCGCTAACATGATGTTTGCTGTATTGTCATCTTAAGTTGGGATTTGAACCTTAAACGTCCTCGCAGGCACTGATGTCTTTGTCTGTTTGTTGTTGTATCCACTTTAAAACCTCAGGCTGTAGTCTTTACATGCAGGCAGAATGCGATAATCTCTTTTTAGCACAAGGATAATCTCTTCGAATTGAACAATAATCGGGCACACTTCTTGTCATCTGCTGACCTAGAAGATACCTTTTTCTTCGTCTTCCTGAGCTGAGCTCTGACAAAAAAAATTTGAGAAAGTGAGGTTGGAAAAGAGCAGCGGCGGAGATGCATCTGATCAACAGAGCCGAGCCTCGGGCGTATCACTCGCTAAATCCCTCTGAAAGGGAGCAAAAGAAGAAAACACTGGGTATTTTTTGAGATGAGAATAGCATCTGAAAAGAGGTGTGAAAGCAGACAGCGAGGAATAAAAAATTGTCAGGAATCTGAGCTGGTCGTGAGAAACAATGACACTTTAATTGTTTCCTCTGGGATTTAGCGTTAGCTGTGGATTTTCGCCCGGCCTCCGCCTTCATTATGATGCATTTCTCCCCCCCAAAAAACAATTCCTGGCACTTGTTGACGTGGGCACCATGCCTCCATCTCCTCCTCTTTTCTTTTTTCTTCGCCCACCACCTCTCAATCTCCCTCTCTCTCTCTCCTCCCTCTCCCGGCGAGCTTCGCTTTCTCAGCTTGGCACAGATGGGCGAATCCAGCAGATGTTTTATCTGGCTGTCTTTTTTTTGTGTGTGTGCATTTTCTCCTTTCTGTCTTTTCCCTTCTTCTCCTCTTCCTCACATTTGCTCATCTCTCCTGCTGCAGAATGGATTTAGGTTGGGAAGTTAATGAGGTGATTTGCATCTGTCCAAAGCTGTTTGCTGTTGATTGTTTTGAGGGAAGAACAACAGGCAAAAAGAGGGAAAAAAACACTCACTGCTGGTGAAATGTATAAAAATCATGCAAAAAGAAAAAAACAAAATCTCACTGCGTCCTTAAACTGTTGTTTACTAACGACATCCTTGATAAAAAAAAAAAAAAATCACCAAAATCACCAAGCTCGAATTCCTTCCAGCTGACAAACATTTATTGAAAGTGAGGAATTTTCTTTTAGCAAGTCATTTTTATTGATTTTTATCTTGAGGAATGTACTGGTATTTTTTGGTAAGTATGAACTTTTTCATGTGTGAGTGTTATCCTGAAAGTGAGGACACTTTTGTCATGAAGGGTCTAAATTGAAAATTAGGATGAACTGTGAGGACTTCCTGCTAAGTGTTTTATGAGGGCTGAGTTCATGTTTGTGGTGCAGTTTGGTTTTAGTCCATGCTAAATGACTGAAGAACAGAGCTACGAGATGAGCAAAGGATGACTGTGAAACCACTTGGACATTGGCTAACAACTCGTCAGTCACAAAGTGCCAATGGGCATACCGTGTATAATCCTAATTTACTTGAATATTGGCCAAAATGTACAAATTTGTCTTTTGCATGTGTGAAGACTACTACATAATCTTCAACCATTTGTATATAAACATTGTGACACATATTGTTGATACATAAAGGCCAAATAAAAGTGGTCCAAGTATGGAGCCTTGTGCGTACCCAACAGAAGGCAAGGAGATGTAGTGACATCAGTACCTTAGGTGGATGATCATCCACCTAAAGACTTCTTCGGGAAAAAAGTGTCAGTGTAGTTACAAGGAGTTGATGACTGAGAGTGTCAAATGCTTTCTTTAACTCTAAAAGGACAGCACCCCATCAGGCATTTCTGTCCAACAAACATATTATTTATCCAAAAAATCACAGTTTGCTGATTCTTTAAAATGATGAGGACATAATTTAAACTGCACTGGATGCAGAGGGGCTACAGTTGTAGTTTAAATGATTAGTCAGTGACTGGCCACCCATTTTTCTGCTATCTTAGATAAAATAGTGAGAATAGCAGTCAGTTGGTCATTAAGCATGTCTGTTTTTTCTCCTGTTTTACAAATTTAGGTAACCATGGCATCATTCCAGGCTAATGGACAAACAACTGTTTGTCTAAATTATAAATTAATCATATGTGTAATTGGACATGCTATCATGTTGTTTTAAACAGCAAGTATCAAATCCATAGACGTCCTATTATACTGACTATGATTAGACCTCGAATCCAAATGAGTAGATGGAGATGTGCTGGGAATCAAATCACCAAAATGGTCACCATATCGTCTTCATACCTGTTTTATTGTAATGCATGAATTAGGTGCAACATCCAGGCGTGCGAGATACATCTCTGCTGTCCCCGTCTTGCTCAGGGGTTTTGTCTACTGGCTAAGTAACCAAATGTTGATGACATAATTGTGACGTCCCCTTTTAATTGGTCTATTGGACACCCTGTGAATAGGAATGGAGAAGAGGCTGGGTGTGACAGCAGAGTCAGCCTCAGTTTATTTTATATGAAAATATCACCTGAATGGAAACACCTGTGCAAGCCAAAATTCTCTGCACTCCTAGAGGTTTGGATTGGTCTTGTAATTATGCTGAATACCAAATATTAGCCTGTGCCTATACAAATAGGAATTCTTTACATCTATATTTAAAGTCCACACATGAGCAAACGCACCAGCCTGTATTCAGAGATATGAGAACAAATAAGCAAACAGACAGGTGTGGGCATATTCTGTTAATATGCAGACTCACACTACCAGGATACATCTGCTCTTTGGGATTTGTTCACATTTTTATATCTCGGACAGACTATCTGCTGGACGCCGGAAGCATTTCCCCCTTTTTTAAAAAAAAGAAAAGCCATTCCTGCATCTACGGCGGTGTAATTAATCTGGCTGACAGGTGTCTGCTGCGCAGGTACAAACAGCCAAATAATAGGGTCTGTTCGGGATGTGACGACTCCCGCTGCGCTGTGCAGAAAAAAACCCAGCAGGTGTTTACTAAAAATGAATCCGAGTGGAATCAGCAGTTTACAGCACTTTATTCAGCAGCAGCAGCAGACAGACAGCGGAGGGAGATTTTATTATTCTTATCCTGTTTTGTTTCAGCAGCACAGCTGAGGCCTGTTGAGAAGATAACTCCAGGTTTAACCCTGCCATCCTGGTGTCATGCCAGTGCTTCCTCTTTTTCGCCAGGATAACTCATGCAGTGACCCTGACCTGCTTCAGAGCAGGACATGTTCAATTTATTGCATTTAAAATTAACATCTTCTAATTATTGTGCCTATAGAAATTGTAGAAGATCCCTGAGAGACTGGGCAGCAAAAACTAAGCATGACACTGGTTATACGCAGGTAAACAGGGGTTAAAGTGGGATTTGCTTGGTGGGAGGTCCCAGATGAATTTGTACTTAGAGCTCGAGAGATTTGTTTTCTTTGGGGACTGGCTGCATTTTCTGAGTGCATGTGTGCGTGGCTTTCTGGCTGTCTGTGCTGACCTTGTGATTGGTCAGTGATATTTTCAGGATGTGCTCCACCTTTTGCCCCATGACTCTTGGAGAAAGCACCCATCTCCTCTTTAGTTCTACACTGGATAAGCTGTAAGGAAAATGGATGGATAATGATGAACATTATCAGTTAATACTCAGCCCCCCTTCTCCTAAACTAAGTGGACACTCATGCATCTGCTTCTCATTCACTTTGAATGAGGTGAGGAGCTGAACTGTGGATTTGCTGCTTTGCTTCGATGCACTGAAAAGTTGAGAAAAGTTCAAAACCAGCCAATTAAATCATGTTATCAAAACAGGCCACCGATCTCTGTCTCCCAAACCCTTCAAGTGTTGGGATGAGAGGGAGGGGTGTTCCACCTCATTCTGAATGAACTATCCCTGCTATAGATTCCCCTCGCACAGACTGAATGCAAATTTATCCATAACGACCAGAAGTTGCCAGGGGGCCTCCAACTAGACTGTAGATTAACTGACTGACTAAACAATAGCAAATGTCAGCAAACACATGAAGGGAATGGTTTAGGCGCATGCATCTAAACGGAGCTGGGCTGTGGCACTGAGGGTTGGTGCTGCAGACAGTGAAGAGAGGGGCAACTGTCCTGGAGCCATGAATTAGAGAGTGCCTTTGTGGCACAGGTGGTGGTGTTCATGATTGTGGCTGTGTGGTGTTTGTGATATACTTCTTATAGTCTGACTTTATCCACTTGCTGTGCTGTTTCTGTGGCGACAAAATGCATTAATGTGTTTGTCAGAATTTAATGATGGTGCTAAAGTAGAATGAATTTAATTTACTCCTAAATAAAAAAGGCTGAACTTTGATAAGTACCACTGCAGAGTTACTTTTCCTCATGCAAATAATAATTTTTAAAAGTTTTATTATCAATCGTTATTACAGTTTTATTACAGGTAAAACAATATTCATGGACAATCAGACTTGGGATTGAATTTTGTGCGTCTGTGCCTTCAGACAAAGGAAGAAGCTGTGAAGGAGAGGCGAGAGGCCTGGTTAAAGCTGCAGGAGAAGATCTAGTGCTCCTGTGAGAAACTGCTGCCTGATAAAGTCTAACATGAACAACTGCACATGTAACTGATGTATGACTTCTCTATGGGCTGATAAGAAAGTCCATAAACTGTTTGTGCAGGGAATTAAGACGAGTGTGTGTCTGTGTGTGAGTGTGTGGAGACAGAGCAGTGGTTGTAAAAATGGTTTATAGGTGGAATTAGCACTGATCATCATTAACCTGAGCCTAACACGGAGCGATAAAAGACCATCGGAGAACCTGCACAGACTGTTTTTAATGCCGGCGGAGGGCGACCGCGGAGCTCCTGGGAGGCAATGAGAAGAACCAGCCAATAAGAAGGCAGTGAACATGAAGCAGTTTAAACAGTTTTAGCTCTCAAAGGAAGAAAATTCTCTGTATTTGTGGGTTTAATAACCCCTGCTGATTGCATTTCCTGTCATATTCCAGTGTTGAATGTTCATATTAGACATGGATATAGTTTCAAATAATGAGTTGAGCATATTTACAAGTAATCCCTTTGAGCCAAAAAGAGTCGGACTGCTCTAAACACTCAGTTTCCCAATCATTTATTACTTATGGATATGGGTGATGTCACAGGGAGGGGTTATTCTACATGTCAGGTGTTTGTCACATATGGTTCCTTCTTCAACTTAGTGTTAAAAACACAGCATATTTGTCCAGTATTTCTCAAGAGGGTTGGTGTCTGCAGCACCAGCCCTCAGTGCCACAACCCAGCTCCGTCTAGATGCATGTGACTTGTATAAAAATAGGAAGCGTGAGGTCAAAGGCTTTACTTTCAAAGAGGGAGTCGCCTCGTTTTGTAGAATCATTCAGCTCCTGGTTCTGGTTTTACTTCTACCATTGTTGCTGCATGTACCAGCAGCCTCTTAGCTGCTTAAAAGTGAACCTCAAAACTTCCAAGATGTTTTTCCACTTCTGCAATCCAAAATTGGGATTACCTGGGATAACTGACACTCCCTGTAGAAACAGATAAGGTGGGTGGTAGTGAGTGTGTTCAGTGCAGAGTTGCTCGGCAGATTTTTTTAACCAGAACAAAAACATATTTTCTGCTCTCTGATTTGATCAAAGAAAACAATTTCATTGCTTCCAAGCTCCCACACAAACTCCACATTTATCAGTATTATGAGTAAAATATCCTGAACAGCTCACTCAAGTAATATCATGGCACACACGCTGAGATCAGACGCAAGAACGATGACGGTTAACAGCCGAGGTAAGTTGAAAGTCTCGGCTTCTATTCGGCTGCTTTTAACATTTCAGAAACTTTTTGACTCTCATGTAAACTGTAATTTCATATAAAAAACTAAAAGTAGAAGTAAATGTTCTGGAGTCAGTGACTGCAGGAATATCACCACTGAATGTCAAATTTATGACTTAATATTCCCCTGAAACCTTTAGTCTAAAGCTTGTAGGGGTATTTTTATGTGGGCGGTGCGTGAACCAGAGGGTTTTATAAGATACTTGTCTTAAAGCTGTGGGGGTGGTCCACCCATTACCCACCACACCAATCTATATTGTTACATCAGTACAAAGACTGGTCGAAAAACCATCACCATCATAAATATAACGTTGTTATAGTAAATAATAATATCAATATATGCTTAAAACACAACAATACATTTTAACTCCCCCTCATATACCTCACAGTGGTTTGGTCCAGTGCTTACTAGTCCATAACTCCTTTACTTTGGAAAAACAGAGAATCTGTGAGACAAAATATCAAAATATATTTATTTATATTTATTGCTGGAATCAGATTGTGTTTTGTTAACTCCATGAACTCATTACTGAATCAGGATGTCAGGAGCTGTGTATGCACTTTAAACGCAGAATCTTTAACCAGATTCCCAAAAGTTTGGTCTACTGTCTATTTTAGGAAGCATTTTCTGATTTCTAAGCGTCTGTCTCTGTTCTAGTCAAGCAGAAATCTCTACAGCTGAAACATGAAGCCAGTGAAAGAGCCCAAAACACCTGGAGTTCCTCTAATGTCCACTAGAGGCTCCAGCAGTGAGTCAGTCCCCACAGACTCCCATGGTAAAATGTCTGACTTTACAGCAGAAATAAACACGTATACAGCCTGATACTATAACTTTTTTTAAAAAAATAACTCACTTGTTTAAATTGTGATAATGTTTAAAGTCTGCATTATCAGGGGCGTGGCATCACTGGGGTCTGTAGCTGCTAATGGTCTGCTAGGCTAATTGGAGTCTCTGAACCTGACCTCTGGACTGTATTTGTGCTGTTGGAGCCATTTGAAGCATTTTTAATGACATTATCTGACCAATAATATGGCTGCTGTGAGGTTACTGTACTAAGAGACTGTCCAAGAAGTCTGAGCTCCAGTTTTGCAGAGTTAAATTCTAGGGCTTTATTAGTAGCAGGTATCTGTGTGATGCACCTGTACAATTCATGGATACAGTCCGATGATCAAGCTTGTTAGTGGTCAGGGATGATTAGTTAGTGGATTGTACAAAACAACTTTGTGACTATGTCCATCTTTTATACTCACTCACCACAACATCAACAAGGAATGATGCAACCCAAAAGTCCATTAAGTCAAACTGGGTTAACTTTAGATTGGTTGGCATTTTAGACCTCAACTGAAGTCACTCGACAGAACAGAACAACTCTCTATGCTGTTATTCTGAAATACAGATTCAGAAATTGATACAGAGTTAGTCTTTTCAGTCAATATTTTCTTTTAAAATTAATTTAACTCCTTAAAGCTGCTGAATTAATTCAATCACTACAAGTTTTTTGTATTTTAAAACTGTAATTAATGTTGAAAATGAAACTGTTACTTTGTTTATTGAGTAGATGTTCATTAAAATTTTGTAGCATCATTTGTGTGTGTACATGGCCTGAGGCATTTAAGGAAATCCTGATGCACGCTGGATTCATGTGCGCCCGTGTTTTCTGAACCATCCGAGGTGACTCTCGAGACGATCGGGCTCTCCCACGATGGCTCCGTTTCAAACTCTGAGAGCACATATGAGGAAAAATTCACTTTCACTTTTTTATTGAGTTTGACTTTGGTGAAGTTTGCACTGTTTGCATGCAATAATAACACTGTTGACCGAAAGCTCTCATAGTCCACTTTTTACCTCCTTCCTCTGGAATATTAACTGCTTCATACAATATTTGCAGTCAGTCATAAGGTAGGAGAGGAGGGTAGAAACCAGCCGGTGTGCTTGCTGACTGACACTGTGCGATCAGGGCCTGGTTTTTGTAGTTATTCTGAATTCATGCCTAAACTCACGTCTCATCTACCATCACGCAGTCCAGAGGTCGGTCAGTTGTGCGTGCACACTACAAACAAACCACACCCAGCACGCAGCTTGTTTCCGTCGTGACAGAAGTTCAAGTGACAGATTTCACAGCGACCTCAGTGAACCGAACCAAACGCACCCCACTTTGTTTGAACCGGAGCGGGATGAAAAGCAGCGGCAGCAGCCAGCGTGTGTGGATTCAGACCGAGGCTCTCCCGCTGCGTTCGCGCTCATCCTTCATTCTCTTTGTTTTGTCCTTTTAGCTCTCACCTGAAAACACTCAAGTGGAGGTGGGAGGGTTCAGCGGGCTGCGGGGCTGATATCAGCCGCCGACTCATTTCAGCATCGTCATCCAGAAATGTGAACAAACAGCTGTAACTGTAACTGAGGAATGATTTGACTCACCGGGCTGAGGGCCATGGAAACAGCGGCTGAGCTCGGGCTGTGTTGGTAAATCTGACTGGAGGACATAACGGCGGCCACAAAGGGACCTGGCGGCTCGATGGGAGAGGTGCTTAATGTTAATACCCTCATTTATTTCTGCACAGAGTGCGGGTAGAGGAGGAAGGGCTACAATAAAAGCAGCTTTCACCTGCAGCTGATGGCAGGTCGCTAATAAAACATTAGCCATTTTGATCTATCCACTGCATTAAAATGTCACTTCCTCATTGTGTGAGGCATAGCCAATGCAGGCATGAGGGGCTGCTGCAAATGGCCCCTCCGCCGTGTGAGCGGTAATTAACAGCCGGGCAGCGAATGAGGAGCTTTATATGTGCGTTTACAGACACCGACTTCCTCTGTAGAAAAATAAACAGAAAACTGTCCACATGGCTGCATGTGGAGGAAAATGAGTGCACAGGACCTCTAGATGTTCTTTATTTCATGAAATTATGAAAGCTCTGTTGGTATAAAAGTTTAAATTGGAAATGATCACTTTAACAGCTTCTAGACATTTGTCCTATACAGTGTCAGAATCAGTGAAAATGTTTTAAATTACACATGAAAAAAGAAATAAACCCTTTAAATGTTTATGTTTCACCAAGCAGGGTCTGAAAAATGAAGCCAACATGGAAAAGCCAGAAACTGCAGTTCCTCCAATGTCCACTTGGGGCGGGCTTCAAAAGCCCTGAGACTTTCATGCCAAAGTTTCTAATTTAACAGCAGAAATAAACAATACTTCATACAAAAAATGCTTTGGATGATTTCCTCCTTCACAATAACTGTACAGGGAGTAGTTTGAATGTTAAAATGATAAGACGTGGAAATCTTGCCCTCTTGGCTAAATATGGTCACTTCTTGCTCCAAAACACAAAATTGCAACACGGAGCCTTCAGAAAGAGTCAAAAAGTCACTGGTGTCACTGTGATTATTAGGACAATCTCTGGGTTGTGCAAACGCACCAGTGACCAGACTCAGCACTTGCTGGATGTTGTCGCTTTCGCTCTCGCTCTCGTGTCATTAATGTCTCAATAACTGAGGCTTGTCCAAAGCAGTTTATTCCATCTTGAGCAGACAGATCAGGAGGACCTCGTCCTCCATCTATTTCCTTCTTTTGTCTTTTTCACATCAAACGTTTTGAAATGATTGTTTGCAGATTTCCAGCACAAACCTGTCAATTTAGAGAGTTCCTGATTCACTAACACTCACATGTTGTAAGAACAACATAATGTGTTGATCATGGTTTTTTTTTTAATCTTTTAGTAATTTTTCTGCATCAGGCCCAAATTCTCAGAACAAGCTTTAGCAACATGAAGAAGGAGGAGGTAGTGTGTGATTGTATGAAGATTTAAAGGTGAAGGATGCTCACGCCTGATTCAGTTGATCTTTATCTTTGCTGTTCTTTGTCGAGAGAGTCTGTAGTCCAAATGTTGCTCATGATGCAGCACAGCAGCAGGAAGCCCTGCTAGAAAAAGGTTCAGACACAAACAGACTGTGTGAGACCAGCAGCTTCATCTGGCCACAGCAACGCGCACGCCAGCCGAGCTTTGTGAAGTCCTCTCAGATTATTGTATGAGCTTCACGATGCTCAGACAGCCCGTCTCATATCGACTCAGCTTACGGGGCTTGTAAACAAAGCGGTTAGCTATAGCTAGCTGTGAGCAGGGGTGGACGGCGAGCTGAATCACAGCACTTCACCTTGAAACAGTTCAGCACAAGACCAGCTGTGAGAACAGCTGTGCACATGTAAAGAGGAGCACAAGTGCCCCTTCGTATCTGCCAACCAATTAAATACACTGTAGAAGGCATACAACGTGTGTGTGTGACAGAAAAAATGCCCAAAAAATGGCTTCCAAAAGAATTATCACATCTCATTATTTGCAATATGAGTCCTTAAGATTCTCTTTTATTACATCTAGTAAAGAAAACCTAAAGACAGGCGGACCTCTTCCTCCTGAAGCCAAAATATCACTGAAACCCTGCCATCCTGCACCGGTGCTGTCTGTACAGTAAGGACACGGGAGCTGTCATGCCGTCCAGCTCGAACACTTTGTTTGCTTAACTATTATCAACAGCAGTGCTGCTCTAATGTCCCATAATGTGTACATCAGGCTGTTGTTTCTGTCAGTTTACTCAAATTGTATAATGAATAATGACATTATCCGGTCTTTAAGTCTGATGTCATTAGCCATTTCCGGGTCCAAACTCCACTTCAGGTCACAAAGTCTAACGAACACTGCGGCATCACTGAGAGTTACAAACTATCTAAATTCTTTCATCTTTAATAAAATGATCAATGTGGCTGATCTACCAGGTGTAACAATTAAGTTAAACATCCAGGCATCAACGAAAACAGAATTTATGAAGTTTAATGGAGTTTGAAGTTAGCAGGAAGTTAGCTCACTAGTTTCCACCTAAAAATAATATACCATGTTCTGACTGAGGGATTTCTGAAAAATTAAAAGTACAGGTCTGCTATCACTTCCGACATAAATGAAGACAGGAAACTAAACAGCGACAGTGATGTTTGTAGGGTTACTGAAGTTAAGCTAGCTGGTATATATTGATGTGCTACGTGGTGGCTAGCTACACAGCTATGTTAGCATAACATAAACACAGTGAAGCTGGAGGATGAACGATAAAAGTTAACGTGAGGATTCCCGATGGTTAGGGACAAATGCAATTGTATGGCAGGATGCTGTAAACGGACCAAACTTCAGTCAGGAGAACAACTGAGATAATCCATCCACAATAAATGAATGACTAATACGAGGTTAGTCATTAATTTACTGCTGCTGGGTTGTAGTTATATCGTAAGGTTTTAAAAACTGGGGTTTAAAATGAATAGTGGTAATAAAAACCGAGAGAGGCTGACAGTGATCACTGACTCTTTTTTAGGGGCTTGTTCAGATTAAATAGAACAAGATTCAAAGCATTAAAACATGTTAAAAACACAACAGCCTTGATAAACGCAGAGTAGTTTGGACCCGGAAGCATGATTTATCACGGCATCACTTACAGACCGGATAGAGCTATGTCCTGACTGTAATAATGTAAATGCATACTGTGTGTTGCCTAAGTGATGTCTGTCTCGTAGTCTCTTTGGATGAAGAAATGCAGCCCTGGAATCAGCTCATTCAGCCATCCAGCTCGCTCAACAAAAGCTGCAGAAGCACAACACGAGTCGGAAACGGAGACGCCTGAGTTGCTCTCAGAGTAAAATGTGTCAGCTGCAGCGATAAAGTTTAGGAAGAGTTAAGTCAAATTAGCAAATAACCACCACCTTTCATAACCGTTATCACCTACTCATCACCTGCAGAGGACTGTTGTGATTCATACAGAAGAGTTTCTGTATCTGCACCACAGATTTAACACACATGCATAAATCCACTGTTAATAACGACTGCCGAGGGCGCGTTCAGTTACTGTACTCCTGTTCCCTGGAACAAGCTGCCTGCTGACCTGAGATCAATTGCATCTGTGCTGACATTGAAAAAGACTGAAAAGCTTCCTGTTCACAAATACCTATCCAATACCTGTTTTATTTTGCTGTTTTCACTGCCTTAAGGCATTTTAAACCCGACAAAGGTTTTGTTATCTTCTGTATGGAGCACAGTTTATGTCCAAAAAATTTTATTAATGAATTTTATTTTCATGTTATAGACTATTAATGACTTTAATAGATATTACCTGCATACATACTTCTGGCGCCGCTCCGAGCTGGCAGCCAGTATCAGCAGCTCCGACCTGACCGAGCCCTTTTTTCTCTTTAATATATGTTTCTTTGTTGTTCTTGTGTTTTTGTTTTTGTTTTTCTATTGTGGACTGCTGTCCCCCACAATGGAGCTCAGAATTCTATGGACAATCGTGTTCTTTATTACATTTTTTACAACGTCTGTGTCTGGAGAGCGCGTGGAGGTCCGTCCTCCCATTGTTTACAGAAGGGATCAGCTGTTAGCCCTCGGAGCCTCCGCTGCCATGCCTACCGCCGAGCAAGCCAACATCCCCCGCAAGGTGAGGAGGAAGAGACATGGTACTCGGGCTGGGATCGGGCGTCGCAGTAAAGTTAGGAGGTACCGGCCAGCGATTCCATCTATTATTATGGGGAATGTGAGATCTCTCCCCAATAAAGTAGACGAACTGGCAGCCCTTACCCGACATCAGAGGAGCTACAGGGAGTGCAGCCTGATGTGCTTCACAGAGTCGTGGCTAACTGCGCTAACTCCGGACTCACACGTAAACATGGATGGTTTTCATCTGATCCGGGCCGACAGAACAACGGAGAGCGGTAAGAAGAGAGGAGGGGGTCTTGCTGTGTTTGTGAACGATAGATGGTGTAACTCTGGGCATTTATCTATCAAAGAGACGCTATGCTGTAAGGACATTGAGCTGCTAGCGGTTAGCATGAGACCGTACTATCTACCGCGAGAGTTTATACACGTGATTGTGATAGCTGTGTATGTTCTGCCCTCTGCTAACGCTGCAGCAGCCTGTGAGGTCCTGCACACTGTAACCAGCAAACTCCAAACACAGCACCCTCAGGCCCTTTTCCTGATCTCTGGGGACTTTAATCACATCTTCCTGTCCTCCACTCTCCCCACCTTCACCCAGTACGTCACCTGGTACACCAGAGACAATAAAACATTGAACTTATTGTATGCCAACACCAAGGAGGCATACAGCTCATCACCTCTCCCTCCCGTGGGGGGCTCAGATCACAACCTGGTTCATCTCCAGCCTGTGTATAAACCTCTAGTACACAGAGAACCAGTAGTGAAACGCACAGTAAGGAAATGGTCGGCAGAGACTGAAGAGGCCCCGAGGGACTGTTTCCGTTCTACTGTGTGGGACAACCTCTGCAGCCCCCTGGAGGATGACCTCAACAGCATCACAGACTGCATTATGGATTACATGAACTTCTGTGTGGACAGCACCGTACCCATCAAAAAGGTACGGTGTTTTTCTAACAACAAGCCATGGATAAATCCTGAAATTAAGGCTCTCCTCAAGGAGAAGAAGAGAGTCTTTAGATCTGGAGACAAACAGGAGCTGAGAGTTGTTCAGAAGAAGCTGAAATGGAAGATAAGGCAGGGGAAGGAAAACTACAGGAGGAAGATGGAAGAGCAGCTGCAACAGGACAACATCAGAGGGGTTTGGAACAGCCAGAAGACAATCTCAGGACAAAAACCAACCCCCCAGGCTGCAGGAGACTTGGGGTGGGTGAATGACCTAAATAAATATTTTAATAGGTTTGATCAACCACCCACCCCTCCCCCAGCATCATCCCCCCTGCTGCAATCTCCTTCATTTTCAGGGACTACCTTTCCTTCATCTCAAGACTTCACACCTCTCAGCTTCACACCTCCCAGCTCCCAGTCATTACACCCACCCCCGGCTTCTGTGGACTCCAACATACACCCTTCTCCCCCAAAATCCACTCTTTCTATCTCAGCACTTCAAGTGAGGAACGAGCTTCGTAAGATCAAGTTGCGTAAGGCTGCAGGTCCAGATGGCATCAGCTCCAGGCTCCTGAGGTACTGCGCAGATGAACTGTGTGGCATCCTAGGATATCTGTTCAACCTTAGCCTGTCACTGGGAAAGTACCACAGCTGTGGAAGACCTCCTGTGTGGTACCGGTACCAAAGACCTCCCATCCCAAGGACCTCAGCAGCTACAGGCCGGTAGCCCTGACATCACATCTGATGAAGACCCTCGAGAGGTTGGTTCTAAACCATCTGCGCCCCCTGGTGAGGTCTTCAATGGATCCGCTGCAGTTTGCTTACCAGCCTGGCATTGGGGTGGAGGACGCCATCATCTACCTCCTGCACCGAGCTTTGACTCACCTGGAGAAGCCTGGAAGCACTGTGAGGATCATGTTCTTTGATTTCTCCAGTGCTTTTAACGCCAGCCACGACTTCTGAGAGACAAGCTGGAGGTATCAGGAGTGGACCACCACATGTCCCAGTGGATACTGGACTACCTCACAGAATGCCCAGAGTATGTGAGGACACAGGGCTGTGTCTCTGACACGCTGGTCTGCAGTACGGGGGCCCCACAGGGAACTGTGCTGGCACCGTTCCTCTTCACCATCTACACTGCAGACTTCTCCATCAACTCCCCACACTGCCACCTACAGAAGTTCTCTGACGACTCTGCCATAGTCGGCCTCATCACAGGTGAGGACGACTCAGAGTACAGACAGTGGACTCTGGACTTTGTAGACTGGTGTCAGCAGAACCACCTGCTGATCAACGCCGGGAAAACCAAGGAGTTGGTGGTGGACTTCCGGAGACGCAGACCCACCACACTGACACCGGTGAACATCCAGGGAGTGGACATTGAGATAGTGGACTCTTATAGGTACCTGGGTGTTCACCTGAATAATAAACTGGACTGGAGCCACAACACTGATGCTCTTTACAGGAAGGGTCAGAGCAGACTCTACCTGCTGAGGCGGCTGAGGTCATTTGGAGTACAGGGAGCGCTTTTAAAGACCTTCTATGACTCTGTCGTGGCATCCGTCATTTTTTACAGTGTTGTATGTTGGAGCAGCAGTTTATCGGCAGCTGTGAGGAAGAGGTTGGATAAACTCATCAGGAAGGCCAGCTCTGTTCTGGGATGCACCCTGGACCCAGTGCAGGTGGTGGGAGACAGAAGGACTCTGGCCAAAATAACATCTCTGATGGACAGAGTCTCCCACCCCATGCATGTAAATGTTGCTGAACTGCAGAGCTGCTTCAGTGACAGACTGCTGCATCCTAGATGCATGAAGGAGCGTTTCCACAGGTCCTTCCTCCCTGCAGCTGTCAGACTGTACAATCAAAACTGCTCCCAACAAACATAGATGTGTACATCAGCACTGTAACTGCAATAAGTTAATCAACCGATTCGCATTACAACCTGGTTTGCCTCTTATCTGTAGTTAATTTTATTTAATTTAATAACTGTACAGTACTCTGTTTGTAGTAACCATTGTCCTTAATGTAAATATGTAAGAAAAATTGTGTATGTTTCTGTTCGTTTGTTGTATATGTGTCTTTCTGGAAGCTGTTACAACCAAATTTCCCCTTGTGGGACAATTAAAGGATTATTCTATTCTATTCTATTCTATTCTAGATATCTATTTACAACATAGAATAGAATATAATAGAAATACACTGTTAATAAAAGAATTTCATAGATAATATTAAATATTATTACTGAGCACATATTTGGCAGTTTCTAAACGTTTGCTAAAAAAGAGTTTATTCCAGCATTAAAAACAAATTTATGAAGTTTGTCTCTTAAACCTTTACAAAGCTTTTTGATCAGGGTTATAAAACAGACATGCCCTTTATTATGCATTTATTATAGGCTAACTATGATTTTATTAACAGTTAAATATTTTTTCCTTCTCTGTACAAAAGCACTCTGACGTGTTTAAAGTGATGAGTCTCCTTCCTATTTGAAAAAATACAAATTTAAAGATCTTTCCAGTTACTGAAATAATAACGCGTGGTTTATTGAATATCAGTCTCAAACTGAGTACTTTTCATGATTAAATATGAAGGACTTTAACTTTATTCAACTCCATAGATCCACTGCTGCAGGGAGATAAATGGCTGAGTGAGCGTGAGCGCCCAGATGTGAGCAGCGGCTGCTGACGGAGGCCTTCCTGTGTTGCGAAGCCCACACTGGCTCTGCGGATGCCCTTTGTTGTCGCCTCTTAACTCGGCACACCAGGAGTCTGACGCTTAACAATCTGCAGCTCATAATGTGCGACGAAGAGGAGCGCTCGTCTCCCAGCATGCACTCTCTGTTGTTTCCCGCTCCGGTCTGTGCCCTGGAGGTACGGGATAACGATTTGTAAAAAGCGTCATGCTGAGGTTTTATTACTATTAACATTTTTTTCACCCAGAACTTAACACCGGCTCCTGATAATGCGCCGGTTAGGTTTCGCTTCACTTGGCCGCATGTTCCTTTGACGCTCGTAAGAAGAAAGTTTTTCAAGTTTGAAGGAGCGAAGAAAAAAAGGAGACGTGTCCAGAGTTACAGGTGAATTGCTGAGTGAGGCAGAAACTTTGATTATGGCTTGCTGTATTGTACAGAAGCGATTTTTTTTGGTGTCTCCACATTTTACACTTTTTCTCCGGGCAGCATGAAATGGCACATTTCATCTTGCAGGCTTTGTAACAGCAGAGATGTGCTGAGGTTTGAGTCGCTCTAACGCACTCCGACAGAGGAAAAAGGAAGGGGAAAAAAAGCCTGAAAGAAAAGTGTCCTGCCTCTGAAAAGTTGATGACATGTTCGGCTCGCTTGTCTGGGAGAATGGCAGCTGTGAATTTGAAGCTGTCAAGTTGTTCTTTGACAAGCAGTCAAAACTCTCAGAGATGCCCGGTTTGATTTCCTCAGAGTTTAGATCACAAAGCGTCACCTCGCCACTTACAGGTGTCATCTCCTGTTTGGTTGCAGTCAGATAAAACGAGCGAAGGAAAATACACTAAAACACAGCAACAACAGCTCCTGCTGGCACCTCACATACTGTATGTATTTATTTCAGTAGCATTATAACTCTAAACATAAGGCTGGAAGCTGATCCGTGGTCTCACTGTGTTGTTCCTTCATTACCTTGAACACACACACTATAGTTTGTTTTTACTCAATCATCCGTTCGCTGCTGACAGGTTATGGGAATAAGATTAATCATCTCATCTAATGTGTGGCCTACATCTGCAGTTTTCTGTGGATCACATTTAGGCTCGACTGGCGGCTTTGACTCAGCCACAACTCGGACTTATATGAAACCGATACCGGAAGTGCTGTGATATGTGGGTCAAATGTGGCCCACCAGAAAATTCCATAACCCATGTCAAGCCTGGCTCATCTTTTTTGATCACCAATGCCCTGAACGACCCATAACCGTACCCCAAATGAGTATATATATCACTTTTTTACTCTGAGCTCTCAAAGCTCTGTGCAATGCTGCCAATTTTAGTATCGATTCCCATACAAAGTAAATACCGGGCCCAAGTTACTGATACCAATACTTTAACCTATAAAGGCAGCAGTAGGGGAGAGCACTGAGTCATGACTCATGAGATGAATCATCATCAGTTTTTGAATAATGATTACATTTTAATGACCACTGAATCACTGGGATTTTTGCTCTCCACAAGAAAACACACTTTTCAGTTTTTCATGTTTTTTAAAAACTGTTTTTTTTTTAAGAGACCTAGAATGTGTTGTAGGCAGTCGACACAAAAAGGTTCAGAAATTTTTTAGTGCATGTTTCAGGTAAATTTTTTTCATTTCAGTGGGCTACATACTGAACTTAGAGGATAGAAACAGTACTGATCCTATTGATCTGATACCCATACCAGCGTTATCAATACTATTAATATTTAAATCGATCTGCCCACCTCTACCAAAAATATCCCAGATTAGGCCTAGATATATGTGCTGTTGGGGAATGCATGTAAAACGTAGCATTCACCTACATATTGTTGCAGAGCAAGCACGCCTGCCTCCATAGCACTCTGCACCAGTGATGATGCACATCCTGCTTCATGAACAGCTCAAGAAACACAAAGCTCAAAACCTCTAAACATCCCAGATCCCAGTCCAGTCCAGGCTCAGCGGGATTTACAGGACAAGCTGAATCCAAAAACCCAGATTAAGTATAATCCACCAGTGAAGTTGAGAAGAATTTTTAGTTGAGAAGGATTTCCAGGCGGCTTGAAATTGTGCAAACACCATCTTATTTACCTCTGTAATCTTTTACTTGATGTTTTTCTTCATGGACAAGATCTATATTTTTTTCATTGTGTATTTTACTGTCAATTATATGTATTTTCTATAACCTGTACAGCACTTTGGCCATCTGAGGTTGTTTGAAATGTGCTACAGAAATAAACTTGTAGCTTCCACTTCTTTAAACATTTTCTGAAAGCTAAAGTAACCAAATGTTTTAGGAAATTAATCATTTAAAATAGATTTAAAATTTTGTGACACGATTTTTGAAATGTAGGTAGGAACAAAAAGTCTTAAAGTTGAGAGTTTAAAGCTGAGAGAGTGCATTCAGTCCTCTCAGCTGAAGGAAATCAGTAAATGTGGGCTGGCTTTCAGCTAATGTCAGTTCTTTCAAAAGGGAAGTGCGACGAGAAGATCAGTATCTCTAATCCTGGTTATCCTGGATTAGCAGTCCTGGATGTGCATCGCTCTTTTGGGGTCTTTTTAGGTTTATGCTTATGTTTCTCATATGTGACTTAATTGTGATTTGTGTGAACAGATTAATTGGTCCTATTCTTGACAGTATATTTTATTCTTGAACTTTGCACGAGTCACAGTTAAATAACCCTTCTTTGCCAGCCTCTCAGTTCATCCTCTGAAAAAAGCCGTTTTAGCTCCTCTGTAGGATGACCCTCCCTCCTTTAAAGACAGCTTTCTTCTGATTGGCTGTCCTGGGAAAGCAGAGGGTTTGAAGCAGGTGGGTGGAGCTTCTGTGTCCCATATTAGGAACACAGGGACACCTCTTGACAGCTTCATCCAAATACGAGAGTAGAAAAACCTGATAAACTGAGTGTTTCAAGCCTGAGCTGGTACATGTCTGACCTCAGTATTATTAACTTTGATCATGTCTAATATGAAAAGTGATTGACTGGTATTGTTTTAAGAAACTGACACACAGCCTTCAATGTGCTGTATTTGAAAGCTCTCCTCCTCTTTCCAGCTGTTTTGCAAACTAACTGTCTTCATGTCTTCACACAAACTACTCCTTTAAAAAGATGGATAATTGGTCATTCCAACACCCTCAAAAGTATCTTGTAATGTCTAATGCAGTAATGGATTTGGTGACAAAAAAAAGCCAATATGAGGCCATTATTATTATTTTTGTTGGGGTTGTCTCTTAAATCTTCTGTTAGCTTTTAATGCTGAAGTCCAGAAGTTTGTTCTGTTCTTTTTTTCCCCTTCTTAATGGTTCAGACTGCATTTTAGCTCCAGTGTTTATTTAAGCAGAGAAAAAGTCTGAGCGTTCAGAGACGTTCCTGCTAAATGCAGCGGTTACATAAAGAGAAGTAATGCTTTCTGAGACGCACACAGCCTCCCAACTTCTGACGTTAATTCACTTCTATACAGAAAGCTGTTTAATGGGCTCTTATAGACTCTCCCTGAAAAATTGAGCGCCATCACGTCCACAGCAGACATTAATCCATAAACTTGTACAGTATGTAATTTTACGCTTCAGAGTCATTTCATGTCTCTGTGACTTTAATGGCTCTGAAAGATAAACAGAAGTGAGCGCTGCTTTTCTCGGAGCTTATGAAGGCTTGAGTCGAGGCCGTTCGCGGATCTTTAATGTAAATCCAAGACGTTGCTTGTGACATTAAGAGAGATAAGAGCTGTGGGATGATTAGGGATTTTCTTTCTTGGTAATTAAACAATCTCATTACTTTTAGGATCAGATTAAGCCGAGGACTTTTCACACCACTTCTGGGAATCTCCTCCAAGCTGAAAATGACAAAAGTCTAATACAAACAGCAGCTAACAGCAGGCGTCCACAGCGCAAAACAACACGGCCTGCAAATGGATGCTGAATTTACTAAATTCATCTTTGACATTATAAAGAAGCAAACGCGCCAGATTTGAGATATCTTTGCCTGTAAGGCTTGAAGAAGCATCCATGCATCGTGACGGATGTTTTCATCCCAGGTTTTTCTGTCTCTGTCAGTAACCTACGTTATAAATAATAAACCACGAATAATAAATAATAAGATAAATCCCGATATTCACTTCATTACCTTATATGAGCAGGTTTTACGTTCCAAATCTCAGGCTGGTTCTTCATGTGCAAAAGTAAATGCAATCCACCTTTAACAACACTCTTCCAACTAGACCCAGCGAAAATACGAGTTGCATGAAAAGATTTCTATGAAGGTTCATTTCTATGAGGCATTTCCTTTGGGAGACCTTAGATAAAAGGTCATGTTATTTCCTATATTAAAGCAGTTTGACCTCAGTGAACAGTGTCTCCCAGAGAGAAGGTTTCTATACAGTCAAACTGAAAGACAAAGGGAAAAGTTCCTGCAGTGATTTTTGGGCTAAATCTGTTGGGCCATTCATTCCTTTTAGACGACATCTCTAAACATCTACATTTGGCTGAATGGTGAAGAGCAAAAGAGTTATATTTTCACACTATCAAAAAGACTTGAATTCAACCTAATTAAAGTTATGAATTCACATTTGATGACTAAGCATCAACAACTGTTCACACCAATTTAGAGTCACTAATTAACCCAACATGTATGTGTTTGAGAACGCACACAGACACAGGGAAGCAGATTTAAGCCTTTAATCTTAAACCTTCTTTAGTGTTTGTTGTCCCTCTTTAATTGGCTCCCAGTGTTCACTACCTTTTCTGTCCATCACTGTTATTTTCCCCTCCTCTCGACATGAGTCTGCATCTGTGTGTGTGACAGGTATGAGGTTCTGTTTCAGCTGATCATGCACCTCCCAATTTCTGTAACCTTGTGCAGAAAACAGACAGAAAACCTTGCCGCTGTTGCCGCGGCTGGGTGAGAGCATGGCAGTTTTTATTGATCTGCAGATACAGAAGCTCAGAGATTCCCAGATCCTACACTTTGATTTCTTTGCTTCCAGTTTTTACTTCTTCTTCTCCTCTACCAGCACTGATGTGGTTTCACAGAGACATTGTTCCGGCGAATACTACCATGGTGCAAATGGTACACAGGTGTGGTTATGTCACTGTTTGCATGCCACATGAGTCATGTGGTGAGTATGGGTGCAGGTTTGGCCTTTAGTATTTTGGCTGAAACTACTTCCTGGCTCTCTTGCGTTATTCATCTATCCATTATTGATTTTAATTAATTTCTTTCACAAGTGTTTACACGATCGTTTCTTAGCCTCTGACCTTCTTTTGCACACCGGCCTCCTCTTGGACTCCAGCCCACCGTCTTTCTTCTTCAGTCCTTGATCGTCAAATAAATGCCTGAAACTTTGACACTACTGCTTGCCCACTTATGGGCCCATTAACTGTGAATCGGATCTGTTATTAGACTTCAAATTGTTCAAAATGCAAGGAAAGCAAACATTATACCAGTTTTTAATGACACTTCACTGGCCGCCCGCTGTCTTAGAAGAAAGTGTAAAATTTTACTTCTAAAAGTAATCATGGCTGCAGGATACAAAGTGGAGCTGGTGTCCTCGTACCAGCCTCAGATCCTGAGGTGGGAACATGCTAACCAACCACAAAGACAAAAGGTGTTTGCTGTGCTTTCTTGCATGCCCTGTTTTAACTGATATACACACTACTACTTTTATTCTTAGAGTGTAATTTGTTTTAAATATTGTCTTTCAATTTCTTCTTTCTTTCTTTTTTTATTGTGTGCTTATTCTGTTTTATTGCTATAGAAACAAACGTTTGAATATTATTACTGCTCAGAATGAGTCTCTAAAAGTAACTGTACAAAAGCAAAAATGATTTAAAGCAGCCTATTATCTGTGTTAATATTTGATTTGTACATATAACAGTTATTATTAATGGTGGTATATACAGAAAACCTGAGCACAGACATTTATCTGGGATTAAAAATGCAAAAGTCTGGGATTGACTAGTCTGCCCGAACTCAGTTTTCAAGGTATGCTCAGGCTGCAGGTGTACCCTCAAAAACTCATTAGGAATATCTCCATTATAACACATAAATATGTCCAAGGCTGGAGACACACAACAGTTTTCAGATGGGGAAGAAACAGAGTGAGGTCAGACTCTGAATGAATATTTTTATCTTCAAGCAGCTGAGTGAAGTGTGTGTGTGTGTGTGTGTGTGTGTGTGTGTGTGTGTGTGTGTGTGTGTGTGTGTGTGTGTGTGTGTGTGTGTGTGTGTGTTTGACTGAATGAATGGGGCTGATTTTTTGTACTGTTGTATTATCTCTCCTCTCCTCTTTTTTTGACTCTTTATTTCAGCGGTGAGCAATGGTCCTACATCATGTTGCACAGCTTGTTGAGACACAGAGACAAAGAGAAGCTGCATGCATGCATGTATGTGCATACCGACACTGCAGTGAGAGTTACGTCTGCTGTCGGATGCTGAGAGGTCTCTCAGCTCCTGTTTGCTGCTCACAGCCAGCCAGAATGACCTCAGGCCTCCCGGTGCTCCTGACTGTTAGGCTGCAAATGGTCAGCTTCAACAACTTTTAGTGTTTTTGCCGGGATGGGACATCTTCATCGAGCTTCAAATAAAATTTGTTTTATTTTTCATGTTTTTCTTCAAACCCTGTGTGTTGGCAGGTGTCTGTGGGACTTTTGTGGTTCAGATACTGAAGGTGAACAGCTAGGGTTTTATCCAGCTTTGTTCACTCTGGTGCACGGTTAGTCTCCAAGTCCCTGACATCCTTTGTTTTTTTTTTTACATTTGCATTATGATACTATTATGTACAGGCTTAAAATTATCCAGCAAATAAACATAAATCAGTCTTGTGAAGACAGCCGTCTGAGCTTATTGGATTTATCTTTTTCTTCTTTTATTTATTTATTTATTTTTTTTTAACCAGTGAAAAAAATGTCCCAACAGCTGAATTTACAGCAGCTTATATACTTTCTCGTGCAGGTGAGATGACAGCTGGATTTTTACATAAAAATCTGGACCAGAGTAGGTTTGCCAGACTGACTAAGCTCCGAAAATACAAGTGTGGAAGCTGCTAGGTTTGCCTGTACATTCCCTCTTAGTGCAGGTTTGACAAACAGCTGCTGAGTCGTTGTGCCGCAGCGGCGGAGGCCAGCTTTTCCATTAGCGCTGGAAGCAAGTGAGGCATAGCCGGCGGCAAAGGATGCTGCTGGCATTGCCATGTGTCCACTAGCTGTTTTCCACTCACACCCAGGAAAACAGGAAATGCAACAGGGAGTAATGTGAAACAGATTTGACTCGTCTGTAGCCAGCCACTTTACTCTGCCAACCACAGCAGCCGACCAACACGCCATCCAGGATATAGTTTCATCAAGAGGGAGGGAGAGGGGGGAGGTCCAGCTGGACGACTGTGTAGCCAGAAGCTCTGTAGGGGTTTACAGCATGGAGAGATGCTGCTGAAAGAGAAACAAAATGTAGGAAAACGCTGGAAAACCTGCTAACTGCTACAACTGTGACTCATTCTAACATCCTGTGACAAATGACAGGATATTTAGGATCAGCTGCAGAGACACCACACCAATCAGACAAAACGATAAGCTCGTAGAGAGAGACACGAGGTACAGCATAACACAAGAAAGTCCCACGGACAAGACCACACAAGTGAAAAATTACTCTTTTAATCCATACACATCTCTGTCCTTAGCATGCTGGCGCTAATTAAAGCTGGACGGTAACAAGCCAAGCTCCGAAGATCAATACCCGCCTCACCGCCCTGCAGAGGCGCGAGCGAGATCCAAACAAGTGAGGGCGAAGCAGAGAGAACCAGAGCGAGAGGGGAGGCCAGTACATTTGATTTAATTTATTGAATTTTGACTCGCTTTACAACACGGTGCTAAGCAGAAGCACGAACAGCCTACAGCTGTTCACAGCTAACCAGCAACACACTGGAGCACACATGCTGTTTTCTCAGCGGTCGCGGCTTTGCATCGAGTGGCATAAATTTACTGAAGGCTTTTCTTCAAATGAACCTCTTTATAATTAAAACATTATTAAAAAAAACATCATAAACACAACATAAATTGTTCATCTTCCTCCAGTCACTGGATGGAAGGTGAGATCCGATAATAATAATGTGTGTGTGAATTAAAACTGCTGTTGTTGTGAAGACTTTGGCATCGTGTAATCAGTAACAGTCATAACCCTCTCGGCTGCATGCCTAACTTCAAAGCCAAGTGACCAACATGTTCTCATCTTAGAGAGTAATTTAATGCTGCTTTGTCAGATGGCTTCTGCAGCTCCCCATTATTGCATTACCACAGCGATATCAGCCGCCAGGAGGGAACAGTTGGCTTGCAGAAGCCCACAAAGTCTGTATTAGGAGGCTGGAGAGGAGGTGGTAATGCTGGTTTGAGTCCCACTGGGAACTTTGTGATTTCATTGGGAACTTTTGTATCTTTTATTTTCCCTACTTACTGATTCGTTTCATCTTCACTCACTTTTTCCTTTTTTCTCATTTGCTGGTTAGGTTTAATAAAACTGAGATTGACTTTCACAACAGTAAGTCTGCTCTCTATGGACAGATCCTGTTTACTATTTTTGTAACACCTTGTCCGTAAATGAGACACGGCAGCAGCTTTGACCAAATGGTGCCAGCTGACACTGCAGAGTTGAGGATGTGCTGAAGTCATAAGCAAATAATCAGCAATTAGGCGAAGTCCTTACGCTACTCTGAAAATTTAAGTTTGTTTGCTTCCTGTGTTTTAGTTGCATCTCCAGAGAGTCTATCCTTCCTCATTCTTCCGTGTGCTCTGGAGATCTGCTGCGAGTTGAGGGGTTACTTTAACCATAAACTGCACCAGCGGGAGGACTCATGATATACTATTATATAGAGGGGAAACTGAAATGTCCACGATTATTACAACTTACACTCTATTACTTAGAAAACAAAGAACAATAGTAGTAACTGGAGCTGTGTGGCATATTCTCCACTGACAGATTATTTCTTTGATCAAATCAATCATGAAAGCTGAATGTCTCCATTTGATTAGATTAACAGTGACGTGGTACAGAAGTTTGCCGACCAATCAGCTGTCTGATCTGCAGGCCGCTCCTCACACCTTCATGCACTCTGATTGGACCACCAACAGCTGCCGACATCACTGCTGCATGGAGGTTATAAAACAGATATCGAGGTGGTCGTGCTCATGCTGACGATGCTTTGATTACCCCGAGGCCCGTAGCTGCCGCTCTGCACAATTAGTATTGAGAATGAGACTCGTCTCATCAGCATGGCTGCCTCCGTGCTGGCCTCTGAGTGGGGGAGGGGTCACCTGACCCTATTGGAGGAAAGGTGAGCAGTTTGGAGTCAAGCCTCCAGGGATACACAGGACTCAGATAAAAAAAGGTATTGTTTTCAGTGGTGTGAGAGAAGAGAAGTCACAGCAGCACGTTTCAGGAAATCCATCTGAAATCTCAATGTTCAGGCTAATACAGCACGTTCTCACAGGTGGGGTTAACGCAGCCACGACACGATGCCTTTGTCACTTTTCCAGCTTGCATTGTGCAGCAGAAACAAACAACCAGAAGAAAGGCGCAGTTACACGTTTGTTCATCTCAGCTTTAATGTCACCGTGTTATTTCAGACACTCGTCGTCAATTCTGAGTCTCATTAAATGCGCAACCTTTAAATTTGGCAACACCGCTATAAAATAAATTACCGTAAAAGTCTGAAAAAAAAATCCAAACAGTAAAAGTTTCTCCAACTAAGTGAACACAGATTGATTAATTAGTTCAACAGCAAGACTGTAAGACTTGAGAAGCAGACTTGCTGCTTTATGTTTTTGGGAGTTTGTGTGTGCAAAGTTTTGACTTCGGGAATTCGGGGTTGTCATTGTGATTAATTTAAGCTTTCTTATTTTAAAAATATTATTATAATGAATAATATAATTAATTACTAATCTTCTGCATCATTTCTATCTCGTTCCCCTCCTGACTCCAGTCCTCAGTCAGTCTTGTTCCTGCCTTTAGTTTGTCTTCTTGGGCTCCCTGTGATGACTTTGGATTTCTGTTTGTTTGGATTTTGCCTTTGGACTTTAGTTATCAACGTAATAAAAAGTAATAAAAAGTTTGCTTTTTGTTATTTTCAAATGCCTGGAGTCCTGCATTTGGATCCTGCGCTCCACAAATCTTGGCAGGAGCATGAAAATGTTGTTTCTTTGCTTTTCACTCACTTTCAACTTTTCCTTTTACTCTCTGGTTAGATTTGGGGCCCTAAGGCTCCTTGTTTTGGTTTAGGAAAAGACGGTTAAGAAACACGCTCCTTCATAACATGAACATACTCATTCAAAGTATATTCAGATGCACCATAACAATATGGCCACTTACCTAGAATAGGTTTGGTCCCCCTTATGCTGCCAAAACAGCCCCGGCCCACCGAGGCATGGACTCCACTAGACCCCTAAAGGTATGCTGTAGTATCTGTATCAAAAAGCTCGCAACAGATCCTTTAATGTCCTGCAAGCTGTGAGGTGGAGCCTCAGACTTGTTTGTCCAGCACATTGCACAGATGCTCGACTGGATTAAGATCTGAGGAACCTGGAGGTCAAGTCAACACCTCAGAGTGATTACTCTGTGAAACCATGCTGAAAGAGGCCACAGCATGCAGGGAATACCATTTCTATGAAAGGGTGTTAATAGTCTGAAACAATGCTCAGGTAGGTGGTACATGTCAAACAAACAGTCGCATGGATGGCAGGACCCAAGGTTTCCCAACAGAACATGACCCAAAGCATCACACTGCCTCCACCAGCTCGCCTTCTTCCCGTAGTGCACCCTGGTGCCGGGTGTTTTCCAGGTAAGGGACGCACACTTCATCCATTGCTCCGCAGTCCACTTCTGATGCTCACGTTCCCTTTGATGGCAACACATTTCTCTCAGAACCAACATCAGCTTTTTCTGCAGTTTGAGCTACAGCAGCTCATCTGTTGGATCGGACCACATGAGCCAGGCTTTGCTCCTCACGTGCATCATTTAGCCACTCATGACCCTGCCACTGGTTCATCAATGTTCCTTGCTTGGATAGATACTGACCTCTGCAGATGAGGAACAGCCCACAAGAGCTGCAGTTTGGTTTGAGCCATGCTTTGACACAGTCGTCTGTCCACCACAGCTTGATCTTTCTACAGATTCACTCAAATCTATTTTTTTCTGTTTCTAACATCAACTTTGAGGACAAAATGTTCACTTGATCTCTAATACAGCCCACCCACAATAAGGTGCCATAATGAAGAGATAATGAGTCAGTTCACCTGTCAGTGTCAGAATAATATGCCTGATCAGTGTATGGAGCCATCTCTCAGTGCTGCCCTCCTTCCAAATGGGGAAATCTAAAGGTATATTTGCTGTTGCCATCAGGACCCTCAATTTTGCAAGATTTGTGACTTCTTTCAGACGACTTTTAAAAACACACTTTTATAAACTCGCTTTTATGTGATGTTGTCTCTTGTCTTCATGTCTCTCTCATCTCCTGCTGTTTTGTAATTGTTTGAAGTTCTCTTTAACTCTATTCTGTTCTATTTCTGTCCATAATGTCCAGCTCTCTGTATGAATTTAGCACTTTGCTTTTACTTGTCTGTCAAAGCACTCCTTGAACTCTATTTTTAAAAGATTATGTATAAATAAACCATTTAGTATTTAAAAGATTATGCTGGGGGTCTTTTTAAGCATTCATATGTGGCTATTTGGTGAGTGTAAGATCCCGCACCAACACAGCTCGTGTGTGGGACACCTACAGCAGTATTTGACGCACTGGGAATGAGAACATGTTGTTCTAACAGGGGTTTAAATGCGCACAATTAAGAGGTAGTTTTTGTCAAAACATGTAAAAACAATAACTGACTAATTAATTAATGTAACAGCATGGTTAATAAACGCAGGGACGTGGAGCTGCATTAATTCTTCAGTTTGTCGCAGTCTTATTATCAGTATGCAGCGTGCGGCTCCAGATTTCCATGAGGCGCTCCTGAGTGCTGCATCTCTCTTGGGATCAAAGCTCCTGAGCACATTAAACAGCAATCCCCTTCCTACTTTACACTGATTTTACTTGTCAGCTGGGAAGAAATACAAAGTAATAAGAGTTAAAAGATGTGCGGTGTGTAGATGCATGAGACAGCCCTGTGTGCACGGCAGCTTGTGGGTGACGGCACTTCTTCCTTCTATCTGCAGAAATAATCCCTGGTCCGATCCACCTGTCATACAAAACAACCCCACCATGTTTTATTTATGAGTGCTTCACGAGTAGATGGCCTCTGTGCTTCTGACACTCAGAAGTCAAAAAGGAGGTTCGTAGTTAGCGGCTCTAAGTCGTATAAGGTTCAAGCGTTTGGCTCAGAGAGGTCAGCACCGGCACCGAGGGGAAAACGTTGCATCACGAGATAATGAATACATTAAACAAAAGGTGAGAGTTTGCGCAGAAATCTTTCTGCTGTTGCTTTTTACCCTGATTAATGTGACAAAGAGGAAATAGTCCTCGCCAGACATGTGCAAAATAAGCAGCATCTCACAGGAGAGCAGCCTGAACGCAGAAGCCCAGAACAAGAGGCACAAAACAAACTCTCAGACCTGGAAAACAGCCTCATTCATTCACTGCTCCACACTCCATAAAGTGTAATTTATTTTAACAGTCGCACACAGCTGCAGAAAAAAGACTGCAGATAAAAGGAACAGAAAGTTTCATTTGGTAATTGGAGGTTCAAAGGCTCAGCGATTCAAAGCGTTTTGATGTACGTCCAGGATCTCATTTATTAAACAAGATTATATATAGATATGTAAAAAGGAGACATTAGTTGAGTTCCATCCACTTGAAAAGAGTGGAAACTAGAAAGGCAACAGCAACACGAGCTCCGAGAGAAGAATTAGTGCCAGCAGCTGTTTGTTTCAGTCTCCTAATGTTGGAATGGACATGATTTTAGCAATTTTGGAACAGGTGAAAACATCTGAAAGTGATAAATGAACTTGCAGTTCCTCTGTTGTCCACTTTAGATTCCAAAAGTGAGTCATTCCCCACAGACTCCCATGTTAAAATGTCCAGCTTTACAGCTGAAACGATCATGTTCACAGCCTGATACAACACGTTGTTTTAGTCTCTAATGCTAATTCCCCCATTCATAACAAGCTGTAATGACGAGTCTGTGCTCCATTTTTACTGAGTGAAATTCTATTTTTTTTAATTTATTTGTCTCTTGCTTGGCACTAATTAGCAGCTGTGTCTGTGCATTGCACTCATACAGTCCATAAATGGATGCAGCCTAATAAACAAGCTTGCTTGTGTTAGCACTCCACCCTCTCGCCCAAATATGATCATTTCTGGCTGAAAACCCCCCAACATGACAGCTAATAGATAGCAACAGAGAGGCTTCATGGTCCATCTTTTGGATAAAATCAATGGCTGGAACTGTTAACAGCAGATCAGGTTTTATCTTTCTCCACCGTCTAACACCTCAGGTTACTGTATGATGGACTGCACAACCTGGACCTCTGTCTTTATACTGAAGAGAAGAAACAGATATCCATCTTGCTCAGGGTGTAGTCGGTCTTCAATCTCTCTGGAAGTTTGAAGAAATTGCAGGGGATCAAACATCCAACCAAACCATTAGTGGCTAACCTGCTCTGCCACGCGCTGACCACAGCTGCCAGGTGAGCGTATTTAGTCATGTTTTTGTGATCTGCAGGAATTATTTTCTCCTCTGGCACAGTTGCTGCATAGCCCAGCTGGTTGAATCGGGGAGTTTTTACTCAGAGGATCGTGGTTCAAATCCAACTGGAACATCTGGGTTTCAATCTCCGCTCAGGGCACACACTGTTGCCCCCTGTTGCAAATATATATTTACCTGCTCCGCTTCTTCCACTGCTTCGCAATTTAGAAGCGGCACCTGACTGATTTGTTTGCTCCTAGAGTCCAAATTGAGACCAACATCACGACTCGCAAGCTTTCGCTTTTATTAGTCCGGGAAAATGTGTTTCAGGAAACACATTTGAGAAACGAAATAAGGTGTGCGGCTGTTAAATGCATGCTTATTTTAGATCGGCAATGACTAGTGTCAAAGATTTTCAGGAGATTTAGAAGCATTGCATCACGCCGCGATATCCTGATTTGCATAAGCGTGTCTAGACCTCAGCTTTCTCAAATGAGGAGTGGGTGACTTGAAGACCCGTCAATCAAAATGCAACACAATGCTGGTTTCATACAGAGAGAACTGCTGCTTGAACGACATACTTAATTTAGGGGGGCTTTAGTGCATTATAGGAGCTGGTACACAAACATGTTACAGTGTTGACTGGTCTGTTGGTTCTTGTGGTAAACTGAAATAAATGTAACTGCACTGAGAACACTTAAAAAAGAGTGTAGATCTTTTATATACTTAAAATGGGCCAATTTAACCTGTTGCTAGATGGTTACTGGGCAAAATGCTGACATCAAATTATCTGATCTCGACAAAGAGAGACAAAGAGTCTAAGATGTGTGGTAAGTCTGGTTGCTCATCTCTGGCTATGTAGGAAGAGTTCCTGAACAAAGAAACAAACACACAGATAGATTTTGTGTGTTATTAGAGAAAGATGAGATGATATGCTCTTTACTTTATATTCAATATAAGGCTTTTATGTCTGTAATGTTGTAGTTATAGCTGACGTGCTGGAACTGTGATGTCTTCCTGCAGTTTACTCCTAAAATTTAGAAATTTTGAAAGCTGGAGGTGTTGGAGCTACAGAAAGTGGAAACAGGAAACCATGAAAGAAATAAAAGGGGTAAATGCTCACAAACTAAAGGAAACTGAATGACATGAAAGTACTTGATAAAGTGAAGAAACACAAAAAAATAAAAGAAAATAAGCAAGGTACTGCACAGTCCCATGTTAATATTCAAGTCTAACAGTTTAATCCATCCATCTTGTTCTGTTGCCTTAGCAGCAAGCAAACAGCTGATCTGATATCCAGCGAGACGTTCTTCTTGCTCGCATTAGAAGCTCGAGCTCCGGGCCACTGAAACTCCTGTCTGGCTCACTTCTGTCTGTCTGCTGTTTTTGTAGACACCTGGTTCCACCTGTTACTTCACTCACTGATTGCTTATTGGTTCAACGGTGTCATGACCTTGAGTGTGGATTGGTTTTCACAGCTGACTTGATCAGACTAATGATCATTTCACGTTGACTCCAGCAGTGTGAACATCACACAATCTAAACAGAGTTCGCAGCGGTCCCAGATGATGAAAACCAAAAACTATTAAAAACACTGCAAGCACAACATTCAAATCTATTTCAAATACAAATACTGTGTCATACAGGTAGAGACTGGCTCTCCTGCCTGTCATGTACCAGCTCACAAAAACTGGAACCCAAAATGACACCTGAGCGCAGGCCCTACAACGGCAGTGTGACGTCATTTTTGACATAAAACTAACAATAATCTTTATTCTGGCTCCACCGCGGAAGAATTTCACAGTGCTGTCTGTCAGTTAAGAACATATGGGCATGCTTACAGCCATCACCAGAGCTAATTCTTTTGGGGTAGCCCAGACAGTCAATATGAATAATTCAAACCCTCAGTAGTAAATAACTACCGTCCCAGCAGCAGAATACTGTTGTAGGATAAAGTGTAATTATAGGAACTGCCAAGGTGTATCTGAGGCATATGGCTATGCTTCTTGCTGGGTGACTGTTGTTTTTCCGCTGGGTTTCAGAGAAGAAGGACGTCTGTCTTTGTTCTGGGATTTGTGACAACAATATGTGATTAAGGCTGTTTTATTTATGGCCGCCTGTTTTTCATATTTTCCAGCTTCCTGCTTTCTCTCCCCCGCAGAGGATTTCAGCTGCTGCCAAAGGCTCCGTCCTGGTCATTCATCATTTATAGGTGCCAGTCAATAAATTATAGGAGTGAATGATTCATTCAGGCACTAAGTGCAAGCAAATACTGTGTAAGCTGCTGTCTGTGCTCATGTTCAAAAGAGGAGCTTCCTCTTTAATTTATCAGCCTGTTTCTCACCGAAAACTCTCAGGATTTGTCCGGATGCTCCTCCTACACTGTAAAACATTTCCATCAGCCAAAAGTATGCATCATTTCTGCTTTAAAGTAAGCTGGAACAACAACAAAAATGACACTGTTGTTTCAAAATGTTAAGAAACAAGTTCCAGGAAAAAGATTTTGTCATCTCAAAGACTTTTTCTCGGATTTAACTTCTACCTGACAGAAAAATACAGAATGAAGAAAAAGAGACAAATTTTGGGAGAGAAAAAAATGAATAAATTCACATTCTGTCATAACCAATTCTTTTATATCTTTGCTTATACAGTATAGTAAAAGGCTGCATGGTGAAATTTTGAAGTGCTGCAGGGTTATGATAGCTTCTGTAATTTGTTGCAATACTTAGCATAGCATGTTCTTAAAGTTATTTAAAGTTAACCAGAATTAACCAAAGTTAACTAAAGCATCTAACTCTGCTGCTGGGACTAGAGGGCGGAGTCCTCCTCCACCTTCCGCAATGGACAAAAAAAAAAAAAAAACAAGGGAACGCCAAGGGACTGTCACAGTATAATACAAAAGGGACATCAGTCCGTCCAGTTAAGAAGAAGAAGAAATGATTGTGAATCCATTTCAGCTGCGTTGGTGCAAATCAAAGAGACAACAGGTGAACTGAAGACGCACCAACGAGATGACCTTCACATGGAAATGGTTCAGCATCAGTCCCTGTGTCCCTGTGGTAGCAGACGGTACCTGCAGCCCATTCAGCCTGCACTGTTAGTCCAGCTCACCCAGGATGGCACATCCACACGTACTACCATGAGACGTTTTGTGTGGGCCCTCAAGAGGGCAGACAGATACCAAGAGTAGTCCTGGTATCTCTCAGGTGGACAGGAACCCAGCAGCAGGGCTGGGTCCCATAAAGCACCACAAAGTGATCTCCGGTAAGCTACTCATAAATGTTTCTCTTTCTTTTGTTTTTCTTCGTCTTTTTTCTTGTTTCTGAACAGTCAGAATACGACTCCATCAGTACCCCATTTGATGATGCTTGGACATCCAAACTACTTGTTTAGGCAAACAAAAACCTCTTTTCTCAAACCCCGGGTGAAACAAAATGCAACACTGCTCGACTCCTACAGAGGTCATCTAAATATTCTGCGCTACTTCCTGTTTATTAAAGTGTTCCTAGTCTGCTTTTCCAGTCATATCTCCTGTTTCTGTGGATATTCACATTAAATATGTCCAAATGAGGTCAGCGTTTTTATGTTTCCATGTGAATCAAAAGCTCAGACTGCTCTAAATAGTCAGTTTTAGACAATTTTTTCTTCTCTTGCAGCTGTATGATGTCATGAAGAAGGATTATCCTTCCAAGAATAAAACTATGGAGATGGAAATGAGCAAAAGAGATCCACTTTAATGATCAGAATGGATGATTTACCCATTCAGAAGCATGATTACAGTAATAATTAAAACACATGAAGTTGATGGCTGGCGGTGTATAATCTGCATTTTATTCAGTTTTTAAGAAATATTGGTCATTTAATTATTCTAAGTAAGTGAATTAACAACAAAACAGACATTCCAAACATTTTCTAAACATACAAAACAACCTGCGTGACTTCGAGCTCTGTTGTAGCTATATTTGCATTAATTTGATTTTTAATGAGATTTTTCATATTTCTGGAATCTAACCCAAAGCAGCACTTCAGAAGGAGAAATACTGCACTTATGTGCTATGAGCCTTCATTTTCTACCAGAATACACTTTCATTAACCTTTGACTCTCTTATTGTCTGCACCTCAAAACAACTATCAATAAAAGCAAAAATGCAGTAAAATATTAAAAGGAGCGGATGTGGGAATGTTTTCCTGAGATCTAGTTTTGGCTTCTCATTAACTCCTCAGTCTGATAAGGCCCATTTTTAATATATGAGAATAACAGTACACTTATTAGACTCTACACTGATTATTCAGTTTATAAATCATCATAACCTGTGTCCATGTAAATATAGCACACATATTGCAACAGGATATTTGCAATGAGAATGAGTAATTCAGAGTAAAAGCAGTACAGTAAAGAGTGGAGTTAAATGACAGTACACATTGTGATTATTACAGGTGTAATCTTTCAACCATCTACAGTTGTGTTTTTTCCTTCTATAGAATGATGATCAGCAGCAGGGGTAATATCCTGCTGTCTGAGAGCTCATTTATGATAATTTATGGGCCTGAGTACATCTTTCTTTCTACTTATTCATACATGTATACATTATTCATACTTTATCTATTTATCCACACAGTGCCACAAATATCACATTCTTTGTTGTTTGTGTCATCTGCTGACCTATAACTGCTGCAGGCGACTCAGTCAAACACAAAGAGAAGAGTCTTTGATAAATGCCCGTCTTCTTCTGACATCAGCGTGTCTGAGCTATGATGATTATGACTTGTTTTCCTCAGCTGCTGCCCTGCTAAGGTTATGTTGGCAGATTTTCAGTGACGCACAGCAAAGGATAGCCGTCTCTGCGCTCGGCACTCGACACGACTCCAGCTGATGACTGACACTCGCTCCCTGCACGCTGCTGCAGACTGGCTATGAATGTGCACGCAAATGAAAAGAAAAAATGCATTTTAATGCAAAATTAAAGTGACATACAAATTAAAGAATAATTTATGATCCAATAATGTCATTGTGCTCATTAAGTACTCTAACCTTAGGTACTCTAAGTAGTCTAAATCTTGTTTTGCCACTTTGTCCAGTAGTTAATCAGCCTGTGTTTAAACCTGGTGTTAATCTACAGTTATTATAACTTCCTCTCCACACTTGCCAGTTTTTTAGACAACACAAGTGTGGTTGTGTAACTCAGGCTGACTTAGTTTGGTTCACCTGTCACCTTAGTACTTCACCTATCTGACCAGTCCTCCACCATCACAGATCGTATCCTGTTGTTTCCACCTGAAACCTGCCTGACCAACTCTGATATCCACTCAAGCCTGTGGAGAAACAGTGTATTCTGTATCTGTGCCAGTGAAGAGCAAAAGAAACACCAAAAAACCAAAACTCAAGCACGATATGTAAAGACTCACCTGAACCAGGCACCTGCGAGAACACTCATACCTGTCAAACCTTCTGCTGGTAACAGGACTTAATATGCAACGAAACACTTCCGTATGAATAAATGTTTCTGAAAAGTTTCCATCAAAGTGTTTTCACTGGAACTTTTCCCAGCACCTCCTGCCACTAAGTCAAACCGTGAACCGTGACAGTTCAATATTTATTAATCCATCTTAAACTCTTTGTTCCTGAGTAAAAGTACTTTTACTTCAGTGCAGTTTTTCTCTGCGTGATCTTTCATTGTGAAAATGACCAAAATCTATTATAGTGTGTATGTGTGTGTTTAAACCCCCTAAAGCTTTAAACAAAGAAATGACATAACTTTTTCTCAGTCGGCTTCCTAGAAAGCAACAGATTAGTATTATTCTTAACAAGTTTGTGGATTTTATTAATAATTACAGGCAGATGTGGATTCATGTTTATCGTGACTCCTATCTGAACCTCCCCCTGTTTTATCCCGCTGAGAGATTTTATATTTATCACGTTGTCACACAACGATCACTAATTTAAATCAATTTTTCTTAAAGAACAAATAATTTGTACTCATTGTTTAGTAAAGAGAACAAAGACCACTTTCGGCAGCACTTTTCTTCTGATTTTACCAGGTAAATGCGAAAAATAAAGCCGCCACGCTGAACGATATGTACGATTTTGGAGTCCAGAGGCTTGATCTGTAATACTAAGTGTTTCTGAACCTACAGTGCTTTCATGAAGTACAGATAAAAATACCAGCAGGTGAACTAAAAGCATAGAAAACCCTCACTCAACAAAAATGAAAGGGCTGCTTATGAAGTCTGCAGACATCTCTTCAAAAGCAACATTTTCCTGCTATTTGTAAAATGTTCTCATTAGAAATGGGCTTTAGAATTCCAGCTGAGGGTCTGTGACATTCCTCCGTGAATGTCACGCATTATTGTCTCTGCGAGCCTGTAGAGATAGTCCCATCAGTCCTTGCAGAAATGCTGTGGGTAGAATTTTTCAGATATTATACTGAGTTGATAATGTAGGAAGGTGGGACTAAACAAAAAAGCTAAACAATCCTAGTAAAAGCAGATTTTTAGCAGTGCAGCTTCCTCCTCCTCCTCCGCTTCCAGTGTGCTTGAAGGTTTACAGCGAGTTACATAACTCACAATCCTCTATTGTCTCGCCTTTTCTTTTTTTAAAGAGTGCACGAAAGAAAGATTCATTTTCATCTGTCACGGTTTGAACATCTGCCATTGAACACTCGCAGAGGTGCCGCTCTGCGGCAAGAGGCGACTTTTTCCAGTTCAGTGTTTGTGGAATAAAAGCAACAGGAAGAGAGACAGGCGCAGGCACCCGAGGCCATAATTATCCTGTTTGTTTCGAGGCCGCCGTTTTGTTTTATTCAAATCTCTACAGGGCTGACAAGGCTCGAGAAAGGCTCATTTTACTGTCACGTCAGGTTTGTCAGTGCAAAGACGCAGCTTTGCATTAAATATCCCAAAGCTTTTGTTACAGCGCTGAAAGAAGTGCAGCAGACAACGGAGTTTTAACATCCACGTTAAAGCTCGTGAAATGAGATGCAGATTCCTGCTGTGAACAGGAATAATGTTCAGATTAAAATCCCTCCACCACGTCGAGAGACTGCATGCCAGCGTCGAGCAATATTTTCACCTGTCGCTTCCATGAACTCATTAGTTTTATTAAACTGTGCCACTGATAAACATCTAGAGATCACACCGAGTCTCTTTACTGACGACATTTCTTTAAGTATACATTTCCGAAGGTGGACACCTGCACCTCACACCTCCTGTTTGATGGAAAATCTGCAGGGATTTGGTTATTCCACAACCTTAAAGTATTCATGCAGCGCTCATCATTACATGCATGCAGATCATTCAAAGAGCTGATATTTGGAGCCTGCTCAGTCTGAGAAGTGAAAGCTGCAATCTAGCAGCAGCGCCTTCAGGGGAAACCACAGGTCACAGAATATGAAAATATACAAGAAAATGAGGATAAAGCACTTTAAAAAAACACACTGTCTTATAGTTACCTGCAAGTGGACACTTTCCCCCCTGCTAGTTGGAGCCTAAGCAGAAAAAGAGTGTACTTTAGTGAAGTGGCCCTTTAATTTTACAAGGCTCTGTTTCCACAAGCAGCTGTTTTTGTGTCTGTAACTAATTTTTCACATCTCTTCTCTGGGATTGCAAATGCCTCACAAGTCAGTGATGGAGTGATGTCAGCGATGAAGGTCCAGCCTCAGTTTGACTTTGATATCTTCAGCTAGAGAGCCGAGGGTAAAGATGACACGGTACCTGCTGTCCACGCCGAGGTTCGTGGGACCTGTGTGGAAAATAGATGCTGACTCTCCACTCTCTCCTGCTGCAGCCTCCAAAGGTGTGAACATGCTGGACCTCACACCTTCTTCTCACCTCCACTTGTCATCACCTTCTCCTTCTCTCTGGTTCTGAAGAGAAGCCACCGTGCACGGTTCAAAGACACAAACCGAGGCAGGAAACCTGGAGCTGGAGTATGATTACATTCGTGGCCGTTAAACTAGTTATTCTTTTTTTAAAATGTCTCCTTGTGCCTGTGTGTTTTCCTTCCTTTCTTAAAATCCAAACTACCAGTATTGATTTGTAGATATTGTGCTGTTGCAGTACAGACATGTCAGTATTTGCACATAAAATCAGTCAGATTACTGGTTAACAAAGAAACAATGCCCGCATCGTTTATTGGCTCAGCTCAGGTTTTCCAGTGTCCCACATCCCGAAGAAGTTAACAAACAATGAAGTGAACCTTGGAACCAGAGAAATATAACTTCAAACAGTTTTACTTGTGCAAACGTTAGATATCCACCTGACTAAGGTGGCTCCTGCAGTATATCCTTGTTACTTTGTGCTTTGTCCCTCATGCCTCTCAGCCTCCCTCCTCTCTCCTCCTGCGTGCAGCCCTGCTGTTCTCTCTGAGCCACTGTGCAATTAGCGTTGTAGGAGGTGTTAACACTACATCAATTTTAGATAACATACAAGAGTGATACAGATTCATATTCATTATTTAGTTTGTTTCAGAATTCAAAAATTAATAATGTGAAGGCTAAAAATCCTCACTTTTGCCTATGAAAGTTACAAGGTGGTTACAAAGTGTGCTAAAGTTATTATGTGGACACAAACAGATCGCTAATAAAGATCTGAGATCTTACAGCAGTAAGATGGGACAAACATGGGACAGGGAGAAGATTACATAACTAATGCACGGCAGGGGGCGGGATAACAGGCACAGGTGAACTCAATCTATGCAATTAGAAAAGGATGGGGAAAAGAACAAAGGAGGGAGGTAGAAACACTGAAAACCATATGAAATCTGATCTTCAAGGAGGTAAACTCATGGATAGAGACTGAGATAGAAAGAGGTAAGAATAAAAATATAACAGAAACCAAGAATTGTTTCCAATCACCACCATCAGACAGAAGTTCTCACTTAGTCAGATCCTTTATGAAACCTTGTGTGCTTATGCTGGGAGACGGCTGTGAAGGGTAGATATCTGAGCACCTCCACATTTTAACATCTGCAGCTCTGATGATACAATAACAATGAGAGAAATGTGTAAAAATCATCTTTCATTCATCGTGTTATATAACTGCTTCTGACTGCCCACAACTACACATTACCTACAACCCCACTCCCCAATCTCCCTCAGTCTCACGCCACCTCTTTCTCTGGCTCCAAACACACCTCCACCCTCTCTTCCTCCTGTGTCGTCAGCCAACAGTAGCACAGTTTGCACCAGCAGCCTGTTGGTCAACAGCACAGGTGGTGGTCGCTGGATCTCTCATTGTTGATGATCTGCATGTTTGATATCCAGTGTTGGGAAGGTTACTTTTAAAATGTATTCCATTACAGATTACAGAATACATGCCCCAAAATGTATTTTGTAACGTATTCCGTTACATTACTCAATGAGAGTAACATATTCTGAATACTTTGGATTACTTAATATATTATCATGCTTTTGACAACTACATGAATGTACTATTGCTGTGTGATTTATTACTATTACTGAAGGCTACTCGCCATACAAAAAGCAACTAGATTTTTAAATCTTAATGTAAAATTAAAATTGCAGCGATTTCATATAGAAAACTATTCCGGGCGTATATCAAACAGGTCTACGGCTCCGAACCGTAGTAAAGGGACCTCTGGCTAATACGTCGGGTTCATGTCGGGCTCATGTCGGGCTCATAGCCGAAAACTAGCTTTACTTTGTTGTCTGGGTCAACTTTGCTTGCGAGAGACAGAGAGAGGCGTTGAAAGGCTGCTCCAACGGAACTTATTGTTTCGGAGGAAAACACGAACACAGTGTACAGTCAAGTCTTAATAGCTTACTTACAACTAGGCTCGTCAGGCACTCTTCTTGGCTGCAGTTATTATATTTACACGCTTTCATCTCCCGTTTCTGCTCGGTGACAACTCCTCTTTCTCCCTCCCTTGCTCACAGACACATAATGGGTATGACAGTCCAGTCTCCCTGCAGCACGGACTACACTGCCCATGAGGCTACATTCTTTAGGGCGATGCCTGTAACACTCTGCTATTGCCTTCATATTAAATCATTTTTAAAACGCGAGATTGAGACACAGGCATTAGAGCCTCTTAATGCGTGTTTTGTTTGGGTTTCCACCGGCATGGACATACCAAAAATAGAGAGGGCATAGCTGAACATATCAAACAGGAAAAGACAGCAGTGTAATCCCTTATTTCAACAAAGTAACTGTATTCTAAATGCCACCTTTTTAAACGGTAACTGTAACGGAATACAGTTACTTATATTTTGTATTTTAAATACATAACGGCGGAACATGTATTCCGTTACTCCCCAACACTGTTGATATGACATCCCAGTACTGGGAGTACTCTGGTTTGACACCTTTAATAAACCTGGGGGTTGCTGTCGCTGCCTCTCTGGTTGTGTTGCACGTTCCTAGTTGGTTGGACTTGGACTGTTCCTTCAGCCTCAGACACGTAACTGGCAACTGGAACTGTTGACTGATTGGTTCAGATTTGAATGCATTTTCTTAAAAATGGTCATGCTGATTGACACAGGAATAAGAAAATAAAACAAAAGGACAGAAGAACAAAGACAGGCAGAAGTTTCTGGATATTACTGTGTCATGTGATCAAAGTACTTGAAATGAATATAGGAATACTCCGTGAAATAACTGTAAAAGGAAAAACGTCTCTCTCTCTCTCCTGCTGCTGTTGCTGACATGATTATTTTATGTAATGACTTTTTCTTCTGAGATGATTTTCGGTGGAGCCTCGTTCGCTTCTTCCGTGCCTTTGTCTTCTCCTCCTCACACAGCGCTCTGCGTTTGCTCATAATAGCGTGGTGAGACAATGATGACTCTGTTTCTGTATCTGTTTGTGTCTTTAAAGCTTCTAAACACACAGGGTGCAGAGCAATATAGGAAAAGCATTTTTTTTTTTTTTTTTAGGAAAAGCATTTTTAAGCAGTGCTGTGTGGTGGAGACAAAGAGGCAGTGATGTGCTGCTATAACAACCTCCACTCTTCTGTTTTCAGCCTTTCTACAAGTTAACCCTTGGATGCACAACCTACCAATACCTACACTCTTCCACAAGTGGGGTCAAAAATGACCCCAAATAGAAATAATGCATTTTTCTATAAACTCGGTTGTTATTCTTCACAATCTTTAAAACGAAGAGTTGTAATATTTTCATATTTGAGGTATTCCTCATAAAACATGTTTGTGACATGAGGCCCTTTGCATTTTTAGTTATTTTTTAATTAATTTTAAGAAATTGCAGTTTTTGTATCCTTGTATCACTTTTGTATGCTTGCTCGGCATATACTGCAGAAGCTGGGTCTTCCCTCTGAAAGGCACAAGTTGTTCATCCACTGTAACACAATCACTGAGGATGAATTTCTGCCTGCAGTTGACCAGGAACAGGCCCCATATGTAGCGGAAAGCTGCCATGTGGTTTGTTTTCAGTCGGTAGGCTCTGGTCCTCTTGTCATCAAGGTGCAAGAAATGGCGAATATCTTTAAATCTTTGAATTGACATAGTGGCCTTGTACAATGGGTTATGCAATGGACTCCCGAAAAACACACCGACTGGTACATCCCAGTTCTTCTCACTTCCTGCAAGAATGGTCAATCAAATGAAGGCCAGGAGCTTATGTTTGATTACATTTTTCCATTCTTTTCCCCTGTCTGTGGCTACTCTTCGTGCCTCCATGTTTGTGCATGTCAGCACCTCTCTATTATCAGACATGAACAGCTTCCACGCATCTATTGGGGAGACAGTACTAAACCCAGGTGCAAGCCCTGGCCGACTAATTCAGAATATTGTAGCTAGAGCAGTAAGAGGGGCTCATTCTGTTAGACTCAATATCCATTTCCTCTTCAGAGGACTCATCAGAGGACTCCTCTGTATCTGACTGGCCTTGTTCAGTGGGGGGGACAATAGTCTGGGTCCTCTATATCTTAGATGTCAGATTCTGAGTCAAAGCCTCCGATGGGCTCTTCATCCCATCCGTCCTGGATCATTTGCAGGGCAAGGTCCACAGGGATCCTAGCTGGCCTCATAGCAGCCATGTTACTTTAGATATTTAAATAAAACAACATCAGAAAGGACAATGTTTGAAATGCACAGGAAACTATAAACAGGACTGCACATAAATGGTCCGCAGTTGCGCATTCACTGTCAAAATAAAAGACACGCACCGGATAAGAAGTTGGAACGCGCGTTTGCGTAATTAAATGTTCTGGAGGAGGACAGACATTTGTTCAGAACTCTTAAAGATGTCGAAGAAGCAAGCTCCGTAAGCAATTACTTTGGTGTTCTTCCACCGCAAAAGAAGCGTGTATTCTCTGAATTTCCGGGAATACTTTTATTTTGACAGCGAATGCGCACCAGCAGACCACTTATGTGCAGCCCTGACTATAAATCATGTATGTTACTGTGTAAAAATTAATTCCTGATCCATCAGAAGTGTAAGTGGGACAGTCAGAGTTGCTAAGAATGAAAGTTTCATAGAAGATTCCATAGGAACTGCTTGGGGTCATTTTAACCCCACTTGTGGAAGAGTGGGGTAGTGATACAAAAACTGCATTTTTTCTAAATTAATGAAAAAATAAATAAAAATGCAAATGGCCTAATGTTACAAACATATTTTTTGAGGAATACCTGGAATATGAATATATTACAACTTTTCATTTTAAAGATTCTGAAGAAAAACAACCCGTAGGGTCATTTTTGACCCCACGTGTGCATCTAAGGGTTAAACCTGGTTGCAAGTGGAATTTTTCTTCTTTAGTGCTAGATTTATTATTTTCACAATCAAGACTCTAAAATAAAATAAAAAGGAACTGGCTACATCTTTTGCTGTTTCCATTGTATTGTCGGTCATGTGACTGTTTTTTTTCCACAAGAAAAAACAGAACTTTTACTTTAAGTCTGCTTAAAGGTGACTGGAGCCAATCCCAGCAGTCATAGGTTGGGAAGCGGGTACACCTGGGACAGGTTGCCATTCTATTGTATACTAATTGAACCCACGAACATGCATGTCTTTGGATAGTAGGAGGAAGCTGGAGTAGCTGGAGACATGAAGATGTGGAGAACATGGAAAGAAAGAAAGTTTTCAGCTGGCGTGCAGACTTAGCTGTGGTCGCTTGTGTATAATTTTCAGACATAAGTTCATCTTTATTATTAGCAGGGGACCTTGTGTTGATCTTACATTTGCAGAGCATAAGCAAAGTCTGTCCTATCTCCAAACAGCCAAACGTTCTTCTTTTTATATCGCCCATGCATGAATCATTATCATTCTTGGTGATTTTACATTTTCTGACTGATTTCAACTTGTTCTTTCTATTATGGCGCGTCTATAGTGTGCAGCAACACAAACCCGCCTGAGAGTGCTGTGCAGTCTTTTGTTATACTTGCTTGCTATTGCAGTAACTCTGCAGGAATGGTGTGACAGGTGCAACAAAGAAAAGAAAAAAAATGCACAAATCACACAGATAGTGATTCTCATTGGGCTGATATTATCACCGCTGTTTGGCTTTGTTTGATTAATATGGTACATCAGTTAGTTTACTTAATTTATGGATGCGTCACACACAGCAATAAGTTCACAAACAAACTTCGTGTCACGGTTCTGGGTCATTTTGACCCAGCATTTTCTGTTTCTTATATTTTGGTGTTTTTCTAGAGTATGATTTATGTTCTGATTCTTGAGATGTGCTGTTTTGCTTATTTTTATTCTAGGTTTCAGTTTGGTTCTGGTCATGAGTTTAGTTTGATGTTAATTCTTCTTTAAGTTTCTGTCATTCCTGGGTTCCATGTGTTATATTCTTTCAGTCTGCCTCTCAGTGTCAAGTCTGTATCTTTGTGATTTGTTTCGTGTTTCCTGTTTTATTTTGATTGTCCCAGTCTGATGTCAGAGTGTTCAGTTCTACTTCTCTCCTGTCTCGTTAGTCTAATTTCTCCCAGCTGTGTCTCCCTCCTGTTTCCCATTCCCTGAATATATATTCCCAGTGTATATAAGCCCTGTGTCTTCCTTTGCTCTCTGTCGTGTCGTTAATGTCACCCTCAGATTATGCTGTGTGTTCCGTTACCTGTTTTGCCTGCCTGTTAGTTTATTTTCCCCCAGTATAGTTAGTTTGCTGTTCAGTCTGTAACCTGCAATAAAGCTGTTTATTTTGAGTTCACCTTTGCCTCAGTGAGTCCTGCATTTTGGGTCCTTCCTCCCTGCCTGCCTGCACACAGCCATGACAGAACGATGCGACCACAACCTGGACCCAGCGGATTCATCCCGGGAGTGTGATCTCTCCCGCATCCACAGCCTGGTCAAGCGGATTTCCCACACTAAGGACGCTAAGGCGATGGAGGTTGGGATTAACGCTATCGAAGCGATCCTGGAGGGGAATCCTCATCTGCGCCAGCTAAGAGGATTTATGGGCTTGATGGACCAGCTGCACGAAGCCCAGGAGGTGCTACAAGCTCGGGAGCTTGCAGCTTTCGCCCGCTCCCGGTATTCTATCCCAAAGCCCCCGCAGCAGCAGCAGTGGCACATGGAGCTTTCCGCTAGTCACCGGCGACCGCCATTGGAGAGAGGCATCTCAACACAGCGGCCGCGGAATTCCTCCTTGTGCCATTCTGAGCCGGCCTCCTTCTTGGCAGCAATGTGGTCAGAGGATGAAGAGCAAGCCTTCATCGCTCCACCATCACCAGTTTCCTCCGTTCCCTCATCGGGGAGGAAACGTCGTTCACGCCGCCGGCACCCCTTAACTCAGCTGGATTCTGGGACTTCTGAGCAGCCGGCTGGGTTGAGTGACAAAAACACCTCCTCTGTTCCATCTGAGGGGGGCTGTTTCATCTCAGGAGAAACAAATGACTGTTCATGCTCCTTTAGAGCCTAGAACTAAAACAAGTAAACTGAAGGTTAAATCAGCGACTGAAAATTCAAAAACTGTGCTTGTTGCTGCTAAGCTTGTATTTCCAGAGACTATTGACCTAGTGCAGCCCACTCTTCCCTCCGCTAGCAGCTCAGCTGAGCCGTCTCTGCCCCCTGTTTCCGCTGAGAGTCCAGGCGAGCTCAGCCAGCTTGCAAAAGACTGTTGTTTACCTGTTCACTCAGAGCAGAAGAATCTAAGAAAGACTGTTTCCTCTGAGCTCTTCCAGCTAGTTAAACTGTGTTTCAGAGACTCAGGAGGACCTACTCCATCCCTCTCTTCACTTAAACTTCAACCACCACTACCTCAGTTAGCTGCCCAGCAGCCACCTGCTTTACAGCCATCATTACTGCTTTCAGCGAGGCCTGTAGCCCATTTAGCCACCCGGCCTGTTGCTCAGTCACCAACTCCACCACCATTTTCACCTCAACCATTACATCAGTCCCCTTTTCAGTTGCCGTTAGCTCAGTCTACCACTCCACCACCTATTACACCTCCACCGCAATCTGCCCCGCTGCCTGTAGCTCAGTCTCCAGTGTCCCCGCTGCCTGTAGCTCAATCATCTGCTCAACCACCAGTTTCATTCTCACCTCAACCGGTACTTCAGCCTTTAGCAGCCCAGTCTCCTGCTGAGCCGCCCTCTTCACTCACTCATGCTAAACAAGAAGATGCACTCATTAAGACTGTTTTATTCCCTCAAAAGCTGGCCTTTCTAGAGACTGTAACTCTTCCCAGGGCCTCCCCAGAGGCTGACCTTCAACCCTCAGCTGACTCTGGACCCCTGGAAACCAAGAAGCTAGCACAACCCGTGAGAACTCTGAGCCTCTCAGCAATTGTTCTCCGCTGAGAACTCGGGTGAGTTTACCCTGCCACCTCCGCCCTCTTTTGGCAGTTTCTGTGAACTCTTTCAGCCAGCAGAGGACTGCACCCTGCTGTCGCTGCCTGAGCCAAACCAATGTGCTGCTCAGCTCCAGTCAGCATCAACCCTGCCAGAGGTCCCCGCGCCTGCTGGTTCTGTCCTGTGCCTGCCAGAGGTCCCCGCGCCTGCTGGTTCTGATCCGTGCCTGCCAGAGGTCCCCGCGCCTGCTGGTTCTGATCCGTGCCTGCCAGAGGTCCCCGCGCCTGCTGGTTCTGATCCGTCTCTGCTAGAGGTCTCCGCGCCTGCTGGCCCTGTGTCTGTCTCTGCTGGGGGGTCCGAGGGGCCCGTTCAGCAGTCCGTCTCCGCTGGAGGGGTCCGAGGGGCCCGTTCAGCACTCCGTCTCCGCTGGAGGGGTCCGAGGGGCCACTTCAGCCTTCGTCTGCCTGCGCTGGAGGGTCCGAGGGGCCCGTTCAGCGGCCTCCGGACCTGCTCTGTTGCCGCCGCCACTGCTTTTCGCACGGTCGGCCTCCGGAACTGAACTTTTTTGGACTCCTGCGCTGTCAGCCTCCGGGTCGGCCCCCTGAACTGTTTGTTGTTTTTGTCTTTCTTGAACTCCAGGGGTTTTGGTTTGTTTTTGGACTCACCTTTGAGTTCACCTTTGCCTCAATGAGTCCTGCATTTTGGGTCCTTTCTCCCTGCCTGCCTGCACACAGCCACACACTCTGTAATTAACAAAAATTACTAAGGGTTCCCATGTTTTTGTAGCCTGGGTAAATGAGGCTTTAATTTCATTTTATCTCTCTTATATTCTTTTATCCTGTCTTCCTTCTCTCGCCCCAACCAGTCACGGCAGATGGTTGCCCCTCCCTGAGCCTGGTTCTGCCAGAGATTTCTTCCTGTTTTTCCTTTTCACTGTCGCCAAAGTGCTTGGGGATCATATGATTGTTGTGTTTTTCTCTGTGTGTATTGTTGTAGGGTCTACCTTACAATATAAAGCTCCTTGAGGCAACTGTTGTTGTGAGTTGGTGAAAATTCCAACTCAATTCAATAAAACTGAATTGAGTTGAATTTTCAGCCACTCTTTGTTTTGGTAAAGGCACCAAAATACTTGGTTATGTCCATTTTCTTTTTTGCTGGGTTTCCAGTTCCACCTTAAATACACATCTTTAAGGTCAGGGCTCTGAGGAGAAAACACTTGGATGCGCTGAAGCAGGAGAGGCGCAGAAACAACAACTGTACACAACAACCTGATTTTAATTTATTGTTATGAAGAGGACCAGTCATAATTCATCTAAAATCATTCATCAGAAATAAAATATAAACACGGACACCTGAGTCGCATGAGACGTTTCCTGTGTCTACCTGTGCTTTCTTGCATGTTCCCAGGTAGGCGGAGCTAATTAATAAAATAGGGAACACCTGGCCCGTCTCTGTGGAGCATCTCAGAACATGTTGCCTTCCTCCTTGCCCTCCTCTCTCTGTGCTCCCCACATTGTTTCTTTTGTGGTTTCTTATTTTAAGTTTTACTTTATACAAAACCTTTCACTCATCATTCAAATGTTCAAACTGCTGCTGACTCACAGATTAGCACACCTCACATTAAAAATACTTAAATGGTGGTTAAATTTTTTTTCCAACTTTCATGTTTCACTGTCCATGTGAGCAAAGAATAATTTGTGTAACCAGTCCCTGTAGTTTTTCCCCTGTCGTCACAAAGATGACTCCAACTAGGAGAAACAGATGTGTTGGGGACTATTTTCAGCAGCGGATTAATCCACGTTTGGTGCTTCATTGAGTATTTGGGGTAGCAGGACAGCGAATATGAGACTGAGTCAACATAAACTACAGTGCGCACGTGTGTGTGAGCTGCAATGAAGCAACATGTCACCAGTGCAACAGTGTGGCTCACTAAAACACCAGCAGTGCTCTGTGGCACAGAGGTAAAGCTATCAGCTAGGACACGTTCAGCGTTGGCTTTACTCAAAAACACGGAATATCAAAGTTATCCTTTAAGTGTGTTTTATTGCAGCGCTCAGAGGGAACGTCCTGCGTGTCAGGACAGAGCCAGGTGAACCTTCTGTCCTCCTCGGGAGCCAGTGTCCTGAGCACAGCAGGTTCTCCTGCAGACAGGTGATCCATCAGCTCCAGCAGGTGTCGTCCTGCCTCTCTGTGCTCCAAAGGAGCCAATCATGTGGCGAGATGCCCCCTCCTCTCCTTGCTCAGCCAAACAGCAGCTGTGTCGGTGCAGTAGGAGGGGCAAGGGCAGCGAGGAAGCACCACCATGAGCCGGAGACGCTTTTAGAAACACCGGGTGGACCGATATAGCAGCCAGGACGGAACAGCCAAGGAAAGGAGAGGACGGTGAGTACAGAGCGTTCGGGACGCCAACGCCGAGCTGATGACAGCAAGGACACACGGGGAGGGAGGGAGGCAGGACACCGTGTCCTCTTTGGGGGACGAGTCAGCTGTAGCCCAGAACAGGAGGAGGAGCAGGAGCAGGTGTGTGAGAAGGAGAGGATGAAGGAAAAAAGAGCAGGAAGAGTGAAAGTATTAAAGGTTCATTTTCTTACAGTTTCCTGCACCGCAGCATCCCTCCTCCTCTTTCTGCAAAGTCAAAAATCAAATCCCATACACGACCCATGGTATGACAAATCTGTCTTTAAAAGTGTAAAATAAAAAAAGTTCACACGACACATTTAAAGTACCTCAAGAAGTCTCAAACAGAAAAGTTTGATTTTCATGTGAGACATGTCCCAGGGATTTGTGACAGAGGACACAAGCGGCTGCTTTGGATGCATCCCAGGCATTAGAGACGGATGTCTCAGAGACCAAAGAGGAAAACAAAATGTTGGCACAGCTGCAGCAGGTAGGCGAGAAAATGTGTCTTTTTGAAGTTTTGGCCTTGTCACCACTTTATCCCTTGTTGTCAAAATCCAGACAGACATTCCACATATAAATGCTTAAGGAAACAAGGACCCAGTGTTACATAAAACACTGCTGATTTGATCTAAAATAAAATGCACTTTGGTGGAAACTTTGTCTTTGGGAGAGAGTCCTCAGTGTCCCTTGAGGGGAACACACCTGAAACGACACACAGTCTAACACTTTCCCGTAGCAAAACTATAGAAGACATTTAAAGCAAACAAAACTCTGTAAATCATGTTTATTACACATAGATGTTATTTTCAAGTTTTCCGAACCTGACAGCTCAGTGAGATGAAACCAAAGAAGCAGCCTCATTTGAAGGGAAAACAAAACTGACTGCAAACTTGAGAGGACGTTGCCAACGTAATTATAACTCTAGCCTATCTCAGCCTGGCATCCTGACAGCGAGGAGCATTGTGGGAATTCTTTGCCCCTATAACGTGGTAATAAACACCTGATTTTCTGGGACGGCACATTTTTTTTTGTCTTTGCAATAAAAGTGATGACGCAGTGAAACAAAATCGTGGTGTTTGAGGTGGCCGAAGTTCAAGTGACTGCAGGAGGGAGGTTAGCTTACGTTCCATTAATATTCACAGAAGACGTCCCTGGGGAGGACAGACCCAATTAACAAATCCCATTAATTACCAGACTATCACAACTGATTAGTGTATGGCCGTGTGCTCTCGGCTCACCGCGGCCCACATTTTCTGCTTGGTGGAAGAGTTACTGATAAAAAAACAAAACAAAACTAAACTATGACTACAGACTGCCACGCACCATCAGATGCTGCCTGAGCGACCTCGCTAACACGAACTCGTTAGTACACCACAGACTGTGACGAGGGAGAGGACAGCCGGAGATTAATACACCAGGAAACTCAGCCAAGGTGGAGAGGCTCCATTTGTTCCAACTGCAGCTCCCACAGTTTCAGGAATCTTCCAGAAGGAAAGCCATAAATGTTTGTTTAATTATTGAATGGGTACTAAAGAAATGCTAACACGTTTTGATAACCATCGTTCATCATTTTAAATCTTTAGGTCTTGGTTTTAATAAAAGCAAAACTGTTGTTACTGTTTTATTATGTTGTGTAATAATAAATAAATGATTTATGACTTAAAAAATGTATTAGGCATTAATAATGATAAAAGACAATAACAACGTGGTGTGCCAGTGTAGTGGGTCTAGATCCTCTCCTACTGGGAAAAAACTGTGCTTTCCTTCTTAATGTGCAGATTTGACAATATAATGTGATGTTATGTTAAATAATAGAGTGATGCACTGAAAGCTCTTAAGCTTGTGCCAATAAAAATCCCTGTAACACCCCTGACAATGATAATTATATTCAGAGTAAATCAGCACACATAGGTTATTACATACTACAATATGGAATTGTTATTGATTACTTCGTGCAGTTGATTCTATCACCGATCCGTGAGGCCATCCCTGCCTTCAGATTGATGTCTTGTCCTCAGATGCTTGGTGACATATTTTAATGCACTGAGTATTCTTAATGCTTGGGGTTAATGCTGTGATCTTTACCTGAACAATGAAAAACCTTCTTTTTATTAGAGCTTTGCTATTTTGTAAAGGCGGCTGTGACCTACTAAGCTTGAGTACAGTGCGGTGGGTGCAGGACATCCAAGGAAATGAGGTTTGATGACATGGATGTTGTCTGTTCCAACTTTAACGGTTGTCATTTTGTTTTATTTCTCAGCAATTTAAAAATATGTTCCTCTCCTTTTGTTGTTGTAATAGAGCTGGATAATCCTCGGTTTCATCAGAGAAACATTAAAGATAAACTGACAAAGATCATCTCTTGTGTATCATCATGCAAAACACTGTGGATATAAACAGTCGGGATGAAAACAAGCACGTCTCTCACCTTATTCCATCCTCTGCGGGCCGCCTGCTTGGCTGCTGGAAGCTGATGACCATGATCCAATAGAAATCCCAGCAGCGGGTCTCAGTCGTCACATTTCAAACCCAGCAGAGACTGATGGTGTGATTTGGAGTGAGCCGTTTGTTCAGCGGGGGAGAATATTGGAGGCAGAGACGGCGTCCTTATAGAACATAACACACATGATAATTATCACGCCGGTGAGCCAATAAGAGTCAGAGTGTTTCTTTACTGAGGCTAAATCATTTTCATTATGAAGACAGAGGAAATCAATATGTTGTCTGTACATGCACTCACACGCTGCGGGAAATCAAATATCCAATTATGCTTATCTTATTGCCGTGATTAACAGTGAGTAGTTTGACCACACAGGAGACTATTGTACAGTCTAATGCGGCCCATTCACTGCTATAAACTCCAGCTTAAAAGCCCCAGTCAGTCATTTAGATAAAAACAATATTTACAAAAACAGACAATTAGATCTTCCATCCTAACTGAAGTGTTCATATAAAGGCTGGCTACTCAGATAAGTAAGAACATCTGAGGTCTTTTTACAGTGAAAAGCAGCATTTCCTGCCCTTGAAATGTTAACAATACTGCATTTTCCCTGTCACAGATATAAGTGTGGAGTGACAAGTATGACAAGGATGGCTTTGGGAGACAATGCTGCTCATATAAATGTTTTGCTCTCGGTGTTTTAAAGATCGCTAACCCCTAATTTTGTCCAACAATCCAATTTTAACTAGAGAGCAATCAGCCAATGAGAGGAGATTTGGTCCATCCAATAAAAAACAACTTATTTCAAGAATCTGTCATGATATTGATTTTAGCTCCACTACCTGGTCCTCGCATGGGCTATTGATTGTAGGTATTTGTTGATTAGTTGTATAAAGGCCAGTACGAGTGGACTTAATGGTGCTACAAGTGGAGACCATGCGGATGATCGTCCTTGGTCTTGGTTTAAATAATTGGACTGAGAGGACTCTAACTGTGACCATTACTGGGAAAACTACAGTAGTAAAAGCTTCTCTCTTAGTAACTACAAGGCAGCACTTTGGCTTTCTGCATTTGCCTTGTTTATAAAGTCCTAATATATTCTGTAAGTGTCTGAAGATACACGCAGATGAGTTTTCCTTGTGTTTTCTGGACGGAAACCTGGATGTTAGCACTTTGTCCTCCAGCAAACAGTTTTTTCTTGAAGCAAAAACAACATAAACTACTAAAAAATAAAAATAAGGAAGACTAGGTTTAGGTTTCAATGAGAAAAATATTGATACTGATGTGGACTGGTTAATGTGTTAGGAATGAAAGGATGCCACACCGTTTCATGGAAATCAAAATGGTCAAGCTACAGGGAGCTGAATTCAAAGAAACCCAAAAATCAAAGTGAAAACATGATTTCAGGGCAGGCTAGTCCATTTTAGCCTGACAAGCGTGGAGGCCAGTCCATCATATCAGTTTCTCCAGCAAATGCCTGGATATTCTCACCACATGAGGCCGGCAACTCAGGAACAGTGTAGGGTCTGACAGCAGGTCCAAGGATTCAATCCCGATACCTAATGGCATACAGGGTCTGTGCGTCCCTCCATTCATACTCCTCCCCAGACCATCACTGACCCACCACCGAACTGGTCATGCTGAACAATGTTACAGGCAGCATAACGTTACCCAGGTCAGTGAGCACAGAGCCCAGTAGTGGACATTAGGCTGATTAAGTTCCTTTAATTTTTTTGGAGCAGTATATTTAAAAGGAGGTGAAATGTTATCAGCTAACATGACAACTGCGCATCAGAAAGTCACAGCCACATGATACAATGAATTATGGGTAAATTGGGTAAATTTAGACTCACTGAGGGAATGAGGTGATCTATCCAGCTGATTTAAGACGATAGTGAAGCCGAAGAACTGGCCGTTCTTAAAAAACAAAAAACAAAAAACGGACAAACCTAATGAGTTGAGAGAAGAGTGTGTCAACAGGGAAACAAGGGGCAAGGAAAGAAGGCTGGAGGGATGAGATACGCAGAAACTCAGAGACACAACTCAGGAGCAGATTAGCAGAATCTTTTGGACACACTGTGGTGCAGTGAACTAAATTACACTGTAAAATGTAATATTGTGTTTAATTAAAAATATTAAACAGGCTGAACTCAATTTTTATCAATTTGTTATTAGAACTCAATTTAAATAACTTACCAGTACTTTTTATGCAAAAACGCTGATAAACTCGATTAATTTGAGTTGTCCTAAGTTAGAAAAACGAAGTAAGCTGGAAGTTTTGCTTCTCAGGGCGGAAGGATGAAAGATGTGTTTTGAAAATGCCACGTGACTACCGTCCTCCTCCCTCGCGGATCAGTCCGCATGTTCACGGTGCATTTGTTATGGAATATGTTGAGCAAACCTGGAGAAGCGTCAGTTCAAGATATTATTGTTGTCATTACTGTGGCTCTTTACCTGATACACTGACTTGGTGAGTAAATGTTTACTCTTATTCAAACTGATTTTGTGGCTTCTCTTAGTTTAGCACCAGGTTTAAAATCTTGCTAGCTAGTTAGTGTTAGCCTAGCATTGCTGCTGCCGCTGGGCTCATGTTACTTAAAAATTAACACCACAGCCTTAAAAACCTTACATAAAACTATGTCGGTGAAATTTTCTGTTGATCGTTTGAAATAAATAAGTGAGATAAGAGCCCAGACAAAATTCTTTGGGAGGTGCAGCCGTTAGGGGTGGGATAGGGTGTGGGGGGTGGATAACAGAGCTCTCCGAAAACGTGGAAGCACTTTTGCAAATATGTGATATTTTGATAAATTAAGTAGATATTTGAGCATTACACAGCTACATTCTCGCCTGAAAATATCTTAAAAGGTTATTTTGTGACCCAGAAAGGGTAATCTGGGGACAAGGGGGATCGCATTTGTCGGCCACGGTTGTCGGAGCCTGTGCGTACTTGTAAGCGCGACAATGGTGGAGGAGCGCGGCTAAAAAACTTATTACTTTTTCTGGGTCACAAAATAAACTTTTAAGATATTTTCAGGCGAGAATGTAGCTGTGTAAATTTCAAATATCTGCTCGATTTATCAAGACATCACATATTTGCAAAAATGCTCTGACGTTTTCAGAGACGTCCATTTTTTTATGCTTTGTGGCAGCTTTAGAACATCTGTGGCATCTATTAATGCCAAATCTAGCCTTTATTTAACAAAATAAGCAAACTCTATGTTACAGTGATTGCACAGCCATTAAGGATCAAATCAGTTTCTGAAATATGTTCTGTTTTTTCTCCCTCTGCTTGCTTCTTACTGTCTTTGAGGCTCGGGACCAGCACTCCTGTTGTTGGACAGAAAGACATCAACTCAGTGGTAAGTATTTTGGTTTTCCAATATATTAGCAACTGTCAGTGACATTTATATTAATCAGGCTGAACTTTAATCATACTTTAGATCAGCCTGTTTTACTTATTGTTTTATTTGTGCTTTGGTTTGGGGAAGTTGTTTCTTTACTGATCTTTTCCTGTCTTCTGTTATTAGACTTGAGATATGACTGCACTATGCTGTTGCTGGTGACTCCAGTTAATTCTACAAGACATGCTGTGTAAGTAAACAAACAACAACAGTTTGGTCTGCATTTCTTCAAACTTAGTTTAGAGTGTCTACACTGTATATAGTGAAGTCTGCAAGTTTTCGAACAGCAAAATTTGTTTTGTGCCCAAATCATTTTGCACATCATTAGAATGAAAGTTATTGGCCATGTTTGCATAGCCCTTTTTAAAATGATGCTTTCATGACATTATTGTGTGTTGCGTGGTGGTCACGGCTATCCAGACTGACAATTGGGACATTGAATGTCACCTCTCCGGTGGGGAGGGAGCCTGAGATTGTCTAAATTGGAGTTTGTTTTATACCAAATGCAGAAAAAATGTTTTAAGAAAGCAATTAAGTTCATGTTCCAAAAATATGATTGTTTGCTTGCAGGACAACAGGAGAAATGAGTCCTCCGTCACAGATGGTGTGGTCAGTGAAGATGGTCGCCTGCAGGTTCAAGCTCATTGCATCTCCAACCCACATCCACTGCCACTGTACTTAAGGGAAGTTAAAGACTTTCTTCTGCACCTACATTTGGATCACCTCGATCCATGATAGTCATTCAGGCAGTAATGCCTGGACTGGAAACAAGCCATCCTTAAAATATTACAACATTCCAGCTCCTGTGTTGGAATGAAAAACAAATGTGTTGTTTAAATTAGAGACTGCACTTGTGACAGAACAATAAATATTTTATTTTGATTATATAAGTAATGTAAGTACAAAACAAGCTTGTGGTAGGCCTAAACTTATTTTCAGAATAATTACATCTGAGACTTTGTTTCATTGTAAGATTATAACAGTGATGGCAATATAATTGTTTGTTGTTCAGCAGAACAGTGTCCAGTATGTTGGCTGTTGTACTTTGTTGTGTTTGAAAATAAAAGTTGGGCTCATTTTAACATCATTACAAAAATTGTTGTTAATTATTTTTAATCATATTCAGGTTACCACAAATTGTTTTTTCATTTAGTTGAACTTGAAATGTTTGTCAGTAGGTAAACAATTAGTATTGTACAGTCAGAAATATCAAGTTATTCTTAATACTGCAGACTTGCAATGTATAAGTTGTCCTAACAGTCATCTTAAGTAAGCTTTACTTAGTTTTTTGAGGCAACGAGTTTCCATAATTGTTTTGAGTTCTGGGAACTAACAAGGCTGTACAGTGTACTCAAAATGAGTAAGTTGCCCTAACTTGGTCATCTTACGTAAACTTGATCCAATTTTTTTGAGTTCTGGGAACAAATGAGCTTGTACAGAGTACTCAAAATAAATAAGTTGTCCTAACTTAGTCATTTTTAGCTAAGCTTTACTCAATTTTTTTGAGGCAACGAGTTTCCATAATTTTTTTGAGTTCTGGGAACTAATTAGATTTTACAGTGTAGCAGGGTAGTTTTCTCTAAATAAAATGTTACACAGAGCTTCTGGGTGGCGAGCTGTGAGTTTGGTTTCAGGACGCCAAAAACTGACAGCATATTCACTTGTACATGATGATTTTATCATAGTGATTTAGCAGTTTCTGCTCAAAGCCTCATTTCCCCGACGCTGGCCGACCTCTATTTGTGGACCTGAAGAGGAGCTCTGCAATGCTTTCACTCCATCTTTGATTCCTGCTGTGGCTAACTGTACAATTCATCTGCACATTTGACTAAAAGCTGTGAGTAGAGTACAGCGTTGGATCCGGCTTCTAGCAGACTCAGGGTGCACGTAGTACATCTCCACAGTAAAATAATGCTAATCAGACCGACTGAGCTGACCGTTGATCCGGCAGCTCAGACCGGCCTAACAGGCAGAGAGGTAATACATTTTTAATTGCAAGTGTGATTATACGGCATGAGGAACCTGCACCGGCTGATTAAATGCATTTGGGTTAATATTAGAGGCCAATCATTCCCAGTGACAAAGCCTCTGGAGGAGGGAAGGTAATTGCGGGAGGACAATTATAATCCCTCATATTGTAATAACGGAAAATAATGTCCTCCAGGAGATTTTTTTTTACTAAGCAGACAAAAGATAAATGATTGGACGGGTGCTCATATGCACACTGCTGGCATAAAAAAAGGTGAGATTCATCAGAAACAATGACTGGACGTTTATGTCAACTGCAGCTGTGCAATACAGGAATATTAGCGGCAATAACACAGATTGGCTGTTGTCAACAAATAAGGCTTCCAGTCATATTTTTATAAATGACGCTTAGTATCTCACACAGGAGGAGTAAAACCTTCTTATTTTCAGCCACATGTGGCTTCTGAACGCATGTTTGTGACAGCATGTTCATTAATCTGCTCCTATAACAGCCTTCGCCTATTTGGAGAACCAAAGGCCATTCCAGTTCATTCCATAGGTTTTCTTTTGAGTTTTTGTGGTTTTTCCCACAACAAACCTGGAATATATTTAAACAGAAAAGGAAGGACAGTAGCAGGAGACGGGCTAGGGTGTACACCTGTTAAACTTTTATACACGTGTCCTTGTTTGAGCTCAGCAACAGCAGAAGTGCAAAAGTTCACTTCATCTTGCCTTTTTGTATAAATACACACTGTGAAAGTCACTGTCTTAATTTAAATCGCGAAGTGTCAGAAAGTTGTCACAGGGATCGGCTATCATAATGTGGAGCAAAAAACAAAAGGTAGTTTATGAACTAAAGTCAGAAACAGACTCTGAAGGAAACCAAGAGTAAACTGAGACCTTCAGAGACAGTCAAAGAACACGATGAGGAACCAGAGGAGGACCGGGCCTTTTACAAACAGACACATCGAGGGCTAACAGAAATCAGCTGAGAAAAATCAGAAAATCGGTGAAGATGGGGACAGGAAGTACAATTTATACATTATACATATATTTATAAGTGAAACATGAAATAACTGAAAGAAGCAGTCACACACATGAATACTGGCACTTATTAAGGATACAACCTATAAGACACGTGCTAAACATGAAGACAGATGAGGACAGACTGGACACCAAAGACAAACACAGAGACGAGACAGATGGAGGAACACAAAGTGAACACTGGGGATTTTAGAGGGAACTAAGTGAACACCGCAGGTACTCACAATGAGAGAACAACTAAAACAACAACTAAAAGTTTAGAGTGACTTAGATTTTCTGTCCTTAGTGTTTGGATTTTCATCTTAGGGAGAAACTCAAATAGGAATATATTCACTAAGAGTTCAAAATAAAAACAAAGACAAAATCTTTCTGTTAGAATAAAGATGAACACAGAAAGACTGACGACAAACCATAATGAGAAACTAAACAAACACGAACTCCACAAATATTAAACTGGAAACTAAGACTCAAAATAATAAAGAACTCTTGGTTACATGAGGAATACAATAAGGAAATAACAAGAGATAACTGACGCTAAATCACTCAAAGAGCAGATCAGACAGCTGGGCAGATTACAATAAAAACACAAGGCAAGGAGCTCAACATAAATAACATTATCTAGCTTTCAGGAGAACAAAAACAAAGTTTAAACTTAAGTGAGAACCGAAGCACTAATGTCAAAAAACAGAAAACTTTGTTAAGCATTCATAGGGACGTAGCTTTCTGACCCTTTGATTTCTGCAGAATTCACCAAGCATTAGGTCGTCATTGGAAAGATGTTCAAGTTAGGTTGAGATGTGAGGCTGTGAATGTGAGGATAAATTCTTAAAGTACAAGAACAAAGCTCTGCATGAATGTCTTGCTATCTAGAAAAAAATGCTTTATGACAATCGCATGGTGTTGGATTCAGTTCTTATTGAATGAACATGACATTTAGTTAGTATGGTCCTATCAGAGGTGGTCAGGACAGAGGACAGAGGAATCAAGAAAAGATTTGGGGCCATTTTGTTTCTGTACCGTTTTTTCTTTCAGAAGTCCAGAGTGGTCTTTGTTACTCTCGCTTTACGTTTGTGAGGAACAGATTTTTTCTTTGCCTGCTGCTGATGTGGAAATGATGCTGCTGTTGCCTGGTGACTCCTTGCAGTAGCTTGAACCAGTGGCACGACTTGAAGAAAGGATGCTCACCTACTCAGAAGTTTTAATGGCAGAAGCCTGTCAGCAGGCCGGATTTGTCCTTGTTGGAATCAGGGAGCAGCTGATGCTGCTGCTGCTCTGAGAGCCATTTGAAACATTTCTCTATGAGTATTTTTCTGATGCTGTTTAATTCAGAGCAAGAGACAGCCAGGTCTTTATTTGTGGACCGGCTGGAGATGACCAGAAATTAACCCCTGCTGGCCACTGAGTGAAGCACACACACATCTCTTACATGGTTCATTTCTCAATGTTAGTGTTAAAGAAAGAGTCTAAATGTGAATTCTAAAAGTTAATCATTCTTTTGCAGTAAAAGTTTAAACAAAGATAATTAACCAAGGTGAATAAAGTGCATTTATGGCTGCCCACAGCTCTGAAAATAGCACGTAAATTAGTCTGAAGTGTTCCTTATAGCAAACCTTCTGAACTTGGACAGATGCTCCAGTCACATGCTCCCTATGGAATTAGAAGTTGTATTAAATGTGGATCCTCATTATGATATATATGCATTAACACGACGGCCGCACAGGATTCCAAGGATCAACAAGTGGCGATAATTAGCCAAGAAACTTGACAATGTGCCAACATAAGAGGAGGAGGAGGAGAGAAGACTTTTAGAATGTAAACAAAGATCTAAAGAATGCTAGAGGAAAAAAAAATCCTCTTAGCAAGTGTTTCATGAGGAGGAAAATGCATTCAGTGTAAACTGGAGTTTCATTTCCTGTGCAAATTCCTGGTAGATTACTTTGCAATCAACAAAAACAACATGAGCAGGGGAATTATTCTGCAGCCATAATGTGCTTCAACAAAATCCATCATTAGTAGAAAAACTCTGGTTACAAAAATCAGCAAGAAAGCAGTGAATGAAAAATTCTGAACCTGTGATGGAAGAAATCACAACTCATTCGGCGCACGGGTGTCTACATGTTCCAGTAACTGGTAGAATCAATATTTTTAAAAATGAATGTTTTACCAGAGTTGCTTTATTTTTTTCCAAACATTCATCTGTCACCCTCAATTGACTTGAAAATCAAAAAAATATTTCTGGGATTCATGGAAAAAATGGAAAAGCCAGGCTTGTTTGTCTCTCTTGTACTTGCCTCTCACTTATAAGTGATTATAACACCTGCTTAGTAACAGACTGCACATCTGAGGTCAGTTATGCTTTATATCTCATTAGGCAAACCTGCAGTCCTCTAGACTAATACTACCTGTTCACATGGATTTAGACTCTGACACAATATAAATATTCAAATCTGGTAGAAAGTGATAAAAATGATAAAAACTCTAAGTCTCACTGTAGTACAATATGGGGGAAGTTTTTCACCCAAGGAAGAGCAGATGGTGCCTTTAAACTTTGGGCCTTAAAAGAAAAGATTGAAGATCTGTATCTTCCCAACTCTGATGTTATCATGCCCTTTGAAGCAGTGAGGCATTCATTTAAACTGAATAGATTTCTTTTTTAAAATGGCTACAGCTGAGAAGTTTTATAAAAGCAGATCAGCATAATTCGCCTACCAGACGCCCACAAACAGCATTATATTACTGAGGAAACAGAACTGTGATGTCCTTTCATAAGCTGTTTACTTCCTGTTTATTAGAAAATTCACATTATCAGATGAATGGTTGGTCAGTGTGACACGTCCAGCTCCAGCTAATGCAAATCATGATATTTCAAATAATGGTAGAAAGACGCAGCGTTTCCAACACTCTCAGCTGTCTGCACGTTCCCCCTTGCCTCATAACTGGCACCACTGCATTATAGAGAGCCATGTTAATATGCACATTTCATTCACAAAGAGTTGGTGAATGACTTCAATCACAGCACTGTTAGATGGTCATTTCCTCCTTTCTTCCCCACTCAAACCAGCGGTTCTCAGTGTCCAGCATCTTTATGACTCGCCTGTAGGTGTAAATCAACTGCAGAATCCTGGCTTGATGGGGTAACTTTTCTGTGCCGTGCCACCCACTTAGCCATAAGTTGTTTGGCTTCCCTGATGTCATATTCACAACAACCGTCTTAATCGTGTACACTGTTGCTCTGTTTGTGACGAGAGACCCGATCCTTGGGGTGGACCAGTTCTTGACTGTCTTGAGGTCTTGAAGCCACCGATATTCAGCCTTTTGATAGATGCATTTCAGCTGTTTCGACACACCTGACACATCATCAACAGAGTCGTCATCAGTGTTGGGCAAGTTACTTTGAAAAAGTAATTCAATTATAGTTACTAGTTACTTCTTCAAAAAAGTAACTGAGTTAGTAACTGAGTTACAATATTCTAAAAGTAATTAATTACTTGAAAAGTAACTATTGCGTTACTTTAAAAAAACCGTTTAACCCTCTGGGGTCCAGGGTATAATTCGCCATTTTTTACTACTTTTGATTTTCCCTCCACATTTTACCTTTAAAAACGATTTACTTTGCCTTGTTTGGTATCATTCTTTTCAGCACAACCTCACGTGCCTGAATTTACAGTCATGTTTTCATTTTGACATACTGTATTAACACAGTTGATCTAAAATCAGACAAAAACCATAAAATCAGAGTAGAAAAAGTTAATTTTTTTTACTGTAACAACCACAAACATCTTTAATGAATCATATTTCATAACTTTAAATGCAAATATAAATTGTCAATTTTAAAATCATATGCACAAGTTTTGCAAACAACAAAGTTATTTGCAGCCATTTACCTTTTACCCTTTTTTAAAATAACCATTTCAAACTATTTACAGAACAATCAGCTGTTCTTCAATAAGATGCCACACAAATTATTTGTGCCACTCCAAAAAAATAATTTCTGTCCACTATAAAGGAGAACATCACAGCCTGATACCTGCAGGTCTGACAGCAGCAGGTGTATCACTCCTGTTTCTACCTGGAGACAGCAGTCGCCTCATTGTTCTGACACACAACACAAAACTATCCACAACACTACACACTAACTATACAAGACAACACATTAACTACACACTCCAAACATGCTAAACGTCACAAATCTCCCACATCTCAAAACTCGCGCTCTCTTTTCCTGCTCTCTCTCTCTCTCTCACTGTCAATCTTAAAACTTCCTGGTTTTTCTTAGGTCACTCTAGATCGTCTAGAGCAGGGGTGTCAAACTCAATTGCACAGGGGGCCAAAACTCAAGGCACACTTAAGGTCGCGGGTCAAACAATATCAACATTTATTGAACACACTAAAACAATGTTTTTTAAACATAAATATGAATAAAAACAGACAGGAATATTATTCCAGATTAAATAAATTAAAAAAAAAACTTTAACTTTAAATATTTTGCTCTTCATAAAAATATATCCTGTCAAAATTATGCAAGTTAGAAATATGAACATGCTGCCAAAAACCCCAGAAAAAAATAAATGAAAGCATACACAAGGCTGGAGCCGCATGTAGACGGAGCTGGGCATTGCTTCAGGAGTGGAACTAATAAACTGTGCGGGCCATTCAGTGTCGTACTTTCCCTTGAGTGTATCATTACACTGCAGCTCCATCTGAATCTGCACAGGTGCAGTTCAGCAAAGTCCGCTGACTTGGTTCAACATTACTTGGCAACAGAGAAAGTGAGGCAGGTTGCACTGGTGCATTTGTGACAGCTTCACTTGAAATGCCTTCACCGCATCATACATGTCATGTCCATGAACTGACAGATTTCCTTGCTGAGCTCAAAAACTCTATTGAGAATTTTTATCCCAACTCAGCCAACGGAACTCTGTAGGGAATGTCGACAAACTCTGAATCTATTTCCCACATAAAAGACTGAAATTGACGGTGATTTAAACTTTTAGCTCAGATAAAATGTACGGTTTGCGTTACGGTGATCATTACATGCTCCATTTTTAGGACTTTACCACACAGCCTTTCCTGGTGTATGATGCAGTGATATGCTGTTAACTCACCGGTACAGTTCTCCTCCTGCATCTTTCGCATCCTGCTGACTAGTCCGCTTTTTTCACCGCACAACACCGGCGCTCCATCTGTTGTAAGTCCAACAAGTTTGTCCCAGGGCAGTTTCATGTCGGTTACACTTTGACATACGTTTTAAAAAATGTCTTTTCCTGTCGTTGTCCCGTGCATCGATTTAATGTTCAATATTTCCTCTCCACGGATGAAGATGGCCAGCTGTGCAATGTCCATCTTGTCTGTACTTTCATCCACAGCAAGAGAGTATGCAATGAAGTGTTTGCTTCTTTCACACAACTGTGTTCTTAAATCAGTGGCCATCTCACAAACCTGATCAGCAATCGTATTTCTCCTCAGGCTCACATTTGCCAAAATCTGCGTTTTGTCTGGACACAAGACGTCGCACACCTTCATCATGCAGCTCTTCAGAGTGGTAATGACTGGGCTGATTTGGCTCCTCTGCTACAATGAAACATATATTCAGTCACCCACTGGCGCTGAAAGGCTCTGCTTTCAGAGTCAACTTTTCTCTCCACCATTGTGAGCGGCTAGCTTCGCAATAACAGAAGTTTGACTTGATTGATCCGGGAATGTTCCCAGTTAGCCTAGCGTTCAGCAAAGGGGCTGCAGCGCTGCATTATGGGATCTGTAGTTTGTATATTATTAGCGCCTCATATCGCCGGGCCATGCATAACAATAATAGTACATATATATAAAATGATCTCGTGGGCCGGATATAAATGTACGCCGGGCCGGATGTGGCCCGCGGGCCTTGACTTTGACACATGTGGTCTAGAGTGAGAGAACTGCAATCCATGTGTCAGTGCTAGCGCTAACGTGGCGAAACTATTGAGGAAAAAAAGCTGCTTATATATTGTTTATCATGACTCTGGTTTTACGTGGCCTATCAACACAATTTATAAACTGGTATATATCACCTTGTTGCTTTGTCTTTAAAGGGTAAAGAAGCACAGGCTGTCATCTTTTAGGACCATATCAACTTTAACATTGTTTGCAGCCAATAGGGGAAAACCAGGAATAACAAAAGAATCTCTGTCTTTTATTTGTGTTCTTCACTTTACATCATCTGTGAAACTCTGAACCCAGAGAGGGCTCTTCCAGGAATGGTGACACTCTTTTGCAGAAAAATTAGAAACGGGAGTCTGGAACGACAACACGAGAACAAAAGGTGTCTGAAATAAGAGTTTGGGAAGCAGATGAGGAATTATTAGCAAAAAAGAGTAAAAGATCTGACCTTATCATATGCCTACAACCATCACTCAGGTTTTAGTGAAGGATAAATACAAAAGGCCCAGCTATAGTTTTCTCCACCCTTTCTCTCCGCAATAATAACGTTGTACTCACTGAGTTAATAACAAGGTATCAGAAGTATGTTGAAATAAAGCAGATTAATCCTCGGAGACTCAAACAGGTATTTATGTTGAAGAATCAGACAGCTGCACCTCTTTGGTTTGCTAATGCAGTGCAGGCCGCCGTCTCCAAGGAGCGCTTAAGAGAAGAAAAAAAATCACGACTCTCTTTGAAGCAGTTTCACTTTCAGAAATCAGCCTCTTGTGGACTGGAGCATTCTGACAGAGTGAATTATCAACAGCAACACGCCAGCCTCCATCTGAGCCTCACAAACATTTCCATTTCCCATTTTCTTCTCATCTCCCTGTGTCTCACTGCTTCCATGGTTTGCAAAACAATCAGCTTCAATCACCCTTTTTTTCATTAGTGTCGAGAATTTTAACAAATTGTGTCCCTTTTGATGATTGCCTAATTATTCCCTTTCATTTATGTCGCATATCTAATTGAACAAGCCCTTCATCTTTTCCTCTCCGGGTACGTTTGCCTCTGTTCTGCCTGTCAGGCTGTCGCAGACTTCGGGACACGTCTGATTTTTATTGGCTGAACACGGATTTGCTTCGACATGCCCGTCTCCGAGCTGCAGCTCCTGTAAAGCCGTCTGTTTGTTGTTTTCTTTCAGCTGAACATGTGGCTCTTTAATTCCTGTCACCTTCCCGTTTCTCCAGCCAGTTTTCCAGCGTCGCCTCTTTCTCCTTCAGATTATACAGAGAGAGTCCGGAGAAACCGGGAGCTCAACTTGTCATCTGCATGAATGCACAGATCCCACCTTAAATTCTGTGGCCTGAGGAAATTTACATGACAACTTTGCCCAATTATTCTCCCCTTGGCAATATGAACAGTAAAAGCGTCACGCATGGTCAGGCTGGCGGTATCAACGAGTAGCTCCCTCTCTCTCTGACAGTTTACAGAAGCTGCTCTACAAGCCAAACAGGTTTTCGGCCTTCAAGGACGTCCACGACGGCGACCGTGCTGTCAGCTTCTGTCACACTGCAGAGTGTGAGATCCAGATTTTCAAAGTCTTCCCCTCCTGGAATTATTAAGTACTTTGCTGTTTACCCTGGACATTGGTCTTCTGGCCTGTGCTTCGCTCACACCTGTAAGGGTCTCGGATATATTTAAACCCTTTCAGCTTTTTGTGTTTGTCCCCTTCTGTTGGGATTTATTTTTATCTGTAAGGCTAATATCTCATAATTGGCATCACATATTTGTGTTTTTACTGATCACAGTGTATTGTAGAGAAGGAAGTAGACTGTTAGCCTAATACTAACAGACACAGACTAAGACCCATCACAGGAATGTGGCCTCAGTCATAAATCTGCTCTTATAGTATGCACTATACCTCCTTTTTAACCCTACACTGCAAGGTAATAGGTAGTTGCCATGGTGATGGGTGAAGTGGCCATAAAGCTGCAGAAGAAGAAACCTGAGCCCACATCGGACCTAAGGCCACCCTAAACTGTTTTGACCAAACAGTGTCCTGTTTGTCGCACATAATAAAATGCGTTTACTGTCTGGGTGTCTCCGGAGCGAGCAGAGAGACACGGCAGCCTTTGTTTTTTTTAACTTGAACCTTCAACTGCTTTATAAATTTAAGAAAATGCCCTTTGAGCATATTTGTCTTTACTCTCTCATAAAATGAACCTAGCACTTCCTGATTTTGTACTTTTGTTGGGTTTTTTTTGCATATTTGTCACACTTACATGTGTCAGATCATCAAACACATTTGAACATTAATACAAATAAATACATAAATACAAAATACCGTTGGCAGCAAGAGCTGCAGTCACATGTTTGTACTAACTGATAATCATTGTTCGCGTCACTGTGGAGGAATTTTTTTCCACTAGTCTTTGCAGGATTTTTTAAATTCAGACACAATGGACGGTCTGTTTAAGGTCATGCTGAAGTGTCTCAATAGGAGTTAAGATTTTTTTTATCCATTCACAGGTGGCTGCATGCTGCATGTTTTCAGGCAGATGAGTTTTTGTGTTATTTTTGGTCAGCTGTGGTTCTCTCCTTGGAGCTCTCACATGGAGGCCATTTTTTAAACTCTGACCTTATCTGAGCCGAGTGAGGCCTGCAGGTCTTTAGATCTTGTTCTGGGCTCTTCTGTGACCTCCTGCATGAGTCATCATGTGCTCTTTGAGTCATTTTGGTAGTCTGGCCACTCCTGGGAAGGTTCACCACATTTACAAGTTTTCTCCATGTGTGGATAATGTGTCTCACTGTGGTTCATATAAGAAATTACATTTCCTCAAATAAATTAACCCTTTTATTGGAAGAAATGCTAAGACAAAGCAACAGGGAAAAACCTTGTTTTAGGACATTGTGCAGTTACCATCATTCATTTTAGCAATTTACACCCAGAATCACTGAGTAAATAACAAAAAATACAAGACACAGAGAAGTGAGAGTGTACTGTGTGTACACAAAATATACATAACCAAACCAAAAACAACAGGGCAAAGCATAAAATATCTTCTTTTTTTTTGGTAATCCATTATTTGAGATGTTTGTCCAAGGACTGTTGAATTGTCCTAATGAAATTGTATATGTTGGAAATTTTTTTCAGTGTGGTATTCAAATAATAATAATAATAATGCATTGGATTTTATATAGCGCTTTTCAAGGCACCCAAAGCGCTTTACAATGCCATTATTCATTCACGCTCACATTCATACACTGGTGGAGGCAAGCTATGGTTGTAGCCACAGCTGCCCTGGGGCAGACTGACAGAAGCGAGGCTGCCATATCGCGCCATCGGCCCCTCTGGCCAACACCAGTAGGCGGTGGGTAGGGTAAAGTGTCTTGCCCAAGGACACAACGACCAGGACAGAGAGGCCGGGGATCGAGCCGGCGACCTTCCGGTTACAGGTGCCCTTCCCAACCCCCTGAGCCACGGTCGCCCCGTAAGGTTAAAAATAAAGTTCGGTGTGACCCAAAGATACCCAGACTCTACGAGCGCCACCATCACAGGAACAGATTCAGGTCCCAGACCTGAAACACCGCCTCTGTAAGTACTGAAGATGCTTCTTCGGCCTTTTGCACGTGTACAGATGAAGGCACCGTCTGGACACGTGCAGTCTTGTTCACAACTGAAAAGATTAAAAACGGGATTGGAGGAGCGTTGTCTGAGAGTCCACTATTCCTCAACATCAAAAGAACTAACTGAGGTTGTTCAACTATGATGCCTCCTAAACAACTCCGAGTAAAAAGCCAGGATGTGTTGGGGTGATTACATGTCTTGGCTGGTTTGGGAAAACTTCAGTACTGTGTTGAGAGGGAGGTCCGTGCATCTCTACGCCCGCCAGCCAAACATAGAGAACCTGCAGAAAGTGAATTGATGAGCATTTGTAACCAAAACAGACTGAAAATGTCCTGAATCTATAAATGTTACATGCATTACAGAGGTTCATAATAATCCTTAATAACCCTTTTTTTTGGTAGTACAGCACTCATGGTTTTCATTAAGATTGTATGCTGAGAAATCCACGTGTATCTACATGGATATATGTATGGAAAACCAACTTTAGCCCTCACCAACTCCAACCTCCAGTTGTTTCAAACAACAGTGGCAAACGATCAAGCCTTACAAACACGGAAGTGCAAATATCCTTCTACTTTTTATTGGAAGTGAATCAGAGGAGGAAAAAACAACTTCAAGCTTAAAAAAAATTGGATCCTGAGGTAGCATTTGTTTCAGGTGTATGCCTTATTTTTAATTCTTGTTTTTGTTTTTTTGTAAACTGCTTCTGGGACTTGGATGCAACTTGTCCACTTCTGTTGTGTGGTAAAGGAGAAGCAGCCCACCAGTACTCCCAGTACACAGATCAATACACAGCAACACAAAAATGCATTTTTACTTTGAAATAAATATTCAGCATCTTGTAAGAATCTCAGAAATTCTCTTCAGAGAGTAAGAAATGAAACAAATTACTGTTTGTAATATGAGCACACAGTAAAAGAAGTTCCAAAAAGCAATGATGGCCACTTTGTTATGAACAAGATGGCTCAAGTTCCCATTTCTTTGGTCGAATCTATGAAAATGCCAAAGATAACAGTTTGACAGACATCAAAATCCTTTCATTGCACTAACAAGGTGATTCCCAAAGAGTTATTAACTGAAATGTTGTCTCAGCATGGTGTGCAGTGTGCCCTTCAAGAATTTAGAAAGTGGACAAGTGGAGAACAAAAGAAGTGGAAGGCCTAAAAAAAAAAAACTATCTACAGCAGATGAGCATTATCTGAAAGTCCTGTCTTTAAGAAACCAGAAATATAATCCAGCAAAGACCTAACAACAGATCTGAGAGCTGCATCTGGACCTTCGGCTGATCATCTACTGTTCATCGAAGCCTCACGGATGTTCTCAGTGTAAGGTTGGATGTCAGGAAGCCATTCTTAAAGAACAGAAACAGGGAGAAATGGCTGGCATGTCAAATAACACAACAGCTGCACAGGAAATCTGTGAAACAGCTCTGATGGAGTGATGAATCCAAATTTGAAGGTCAGGAGTGAGATACAGCAGTCTGCAGCCATTTGCAAAACACGGTGGAGGCTCTGTCATGGTTTGGGTTTGCATTTCACCCAGTGGTGTTGGAGATATTGTCAAAACTGAATAATGAACATCATGCAGTACCATCAGGAAAATATCTGGTTGTCAGCGGCTTCATTTCTCCAATGCAGTAAAAGCATAGCTGGATAGAAAAACACAGTGGAACACCATCAGTCATGGATGGGCCTCCCCAGATCCCGGACCTCAGCATTACTGAGGCAGCATGGGATCATCCTGACAGAGAACAGAAAAACAGGCAGAGACATCCAAAGAAGAGCTTCGAATGTCCTTCAAGAAGTCTGGAGAACAATTCCTGAGTAATACTGAAAGAAATTACAGAAACCCGCCTGAGAGGGTTTAGGTGGTCAAACCAAAAAGTGACTTTCAAGCTCATTGGAACTGTTATTGGTCTAATATTCTAAATTTCCATATCAATAAATCACTGCACCAATTTCCCATTTCCCTAGCAAAATATAAAGAAAAGGGGGCTGGTTAAAGACTTTTGCACAGTACTGTACATGATTAATTTATATTTAATTAACAGATTACAGTGCTGATGTTTGAATCATCAGCTTGCGGCCCAGTCTTGTGGTGAATGATGGAGTTTTATTTATGAAGCGCAGCAGATCGGGAGCAGGTGAGGCTTTTTCTCGTGCCTGTGAATCTTTACGTCGGGGCTTTTCTGCCTCATTTATGATAACGCCGGCGCCACCGGCTCACGTTTCACACCTCATTTAAATGTGTAGGCAGGAAACATTGTAAAACAGCAGGAGCGCATTAATGACTCCTGTTATGTGCTTAAGAAAGTACACATATAATGCAGTGACTCAAGGATTGTGTGGGCCAGGAGGGACGAGGAGCCAACAAAGCATGTTTAATGAAGCTGTGGATGTCAGTTAAGTTACTGTTAATGGTAGATGAGCTTCTGCACCTTGAGGAGCCTGCTGTAGGCTTTATTTGGTTGTTGATTTATTTCTGACCCTTCACGTATTTAGTGTTTGACCTCTTTTGTATATATATACAGAGTACTATGGTAATCAGAGCAAGCTTTGCAGATGGTTTCTACAGTATATTCTGTGAGTCTTCTACAGAGATTCGATCTGCTGCAGTGAGAACATACAGCTCACATTCAACCACCATCCAAACCTGCTGTTTTCTGGGTGTTAAACACTAACGCTCTGGTATTTCATTATTATTACTTTTTTACTTTTTCAAAGATAAACACGATGAACAACAAACTGCTCCTCCCGTCTGCTCTCACGGCAATTAACATCCCAGCAAATAAAACTCACAACTTTACATAAGAAAAGAAACTTCATCAATTCAAAAAACACCTCAATTAAAATTAGATTCAATTTTATATACACTAGAATATTCATCTCAAAGCACCATATATCACACGGTAAAAACTCTCCAGTATTAGAGACAGAATCCCAACAATCAGACTATCCCCTATGAGCAGCATCAAGTGACAGTGGGAGGAAAGAACTCCCTTTTAACAGGAAGAGACTTCCAACAGAACATGGATTTGAATGGACAGCAGTCTACCTCGACTATGTGTGGGGGGGGAAAAGAATGCAGTGAACAAAAAACAGGACAAACTACAGGAGAGAGAAGAGCATCGTCTCCCAGCAGCCTGAACCTATAGCAGTACAACTGAGGGATGGTTCAGGGTTACCAGATTCTTAGATGTACCCAATAATTATGATTTATGTCATTGTGCTCAGTAATGTCCAAGAGTTGATTCAGTTTCCAGAAAGAGAAATGGTTCATTCAATTGTCTTCTTCAGTCTCAGCTGACTGCAGGTTTCTCCAACATGACAACCAGTGATGGGAATAACGGCGTTACAAGTAACGGCGTTACTTTTTTCAGTAACGAGTAATCTAACTAATTACTATTCCTATCGTTACAACGCCGTTACAGTTACTAACAAGAAAACGCGGTCCGTTACTATTTTTCAACAAACAGACGGTTGAAGCTGTGTTCAGCTTACCGCATCTTATATCAGTTGCACGGAAGTAGCTGACTACGTAAGTACAGCTTTAAGTAGCTGCGCGCTCCCGCGGACGGCAATCACGATCACTGTCTAGCACAACACCTGGAGCTAAGGGGGCAAAACAATCGCATGAGTGCTGCTGTTTGACTGAAGCAGAAGAATAAAGTAGTCGTGGTAAGCCAATCACATGACCACTTAAAAAAATTGCAGCGTACCTACAGTTTTTTTCTTATTTTTATTCTTTAGGCCCCTCAACATCAGCAGCTGAAAGAATAAACTGTTCACATCCATAAGAAAACGTCTAAGCAGCACTACAGAGTGCCAGATTGTAATTATAGTCAGCATATAGTCTTTCTTGATGATGGAGCTGTGATACTAATAAGTCTGTTAACGTAAACTTGGCCCGTGTTCCTTCCTGGCTAAAAATACACTTTATTAATGGAGTTTTTCCAGGCAAAGCACTTAAAGCACACACATTGTTTAATATTAAGACATATCTTCCTATCACATGCACACAGTTTTAATGCTGCAGTGTGTCTAATGAAGTTTAAAGTGTTTTCTCTTATTCCAGTCCAGACTCATTTACCCGGGTCTGCTGCCAGCATAGCTTTGCATGTTTGCGGACACTGTCCCCTCTTCATCTTTCATAGCCTGAATGATAAACCCTGGGTTTACTTGTAAAGCTGATAAACACCCTGGTGTGATCTCTGAGTCTTGATGCTGTTAGGTAAGGGTAGCCAGATAAGGAAAAGATATCCTGGATTTGATGAAGCTCCCTCATAATTCAGGTCCTGTCAGTGGGAAAATGTGCAGCTGCTAAACGCTCCTAGAGACAAAACTGTTTGTTTTTTTGTTTTTGTTTTTTGGTACAGGGCTGTGAACGCGTGGCCTTGTGGAGTCTCTAGCGACAGGGACAGGTTTCATTATTTTCAGCCCTGGAGGATACAGCTCATTCTGAAGCGCAGCGGAGGATTTTAGCTCCTCCTTTTTGTAAATAACTTTGGATTGGTGGGTGGGGCTTCTATATTCTATGATCACCTGAGATATCACCTTATATCTCTTATGGAAAAGGTCAAGACATAGTGGAGTATCTTACTTGCTGGAAGAGAGAATAAGAATATTGAATGAAACTTTCATGGCATTTATCCCTGTAAACACCTCAAACACTGATATTTAACTTAAAGGTATCAAAACAGAAGAAGGATGAAAACGTTGGTCTCAGTTTTTGCCTGATGGGGGCGCACTAGCAGAGCTTCTCCTGCTGAAAAGGAAAAGAAGTGAGAAAAGTAAAAGTGATGGGTGGAAAACTGAGGCACTGTTGAAGGAAAAATGAAGAACAGGGTTGAAGGAAGGTACCAAACAAAAAGAAGTCGCAAATAAAAAGGCCTTTTAAACATTTGTCACATGAACACACTGAGGCGGCCGTTTGCTAAATTCCCACACAGGATGTTGATTGATAGAATGAATGACAGATTGATTACCTGTCTGTTTCGGGTTGCAGCCTCATCCATTACGGCACGTTGTTAAAATGATAGTGCATTTAGCGTTTATTCAGAAATATGCCGGCGTATCCTCGCCTCCCTCGGGGCACGCTCATTAGCAAGACGTCTTTGAGATCTTCTCTCATCTGGCAGGAAGTGGGGGAGGAAAGGACAAAGCAAGACCAGGCCGATAAACTTAAAGGCGTTCATTGTTCCTTTTCCTCCAAGTTTTTCTGCATCTTTGAAGAGGGAAAAATTTGATGTTTCTCAAACCGAACAGAAGCCCCGAGCCTCTGAGTGCGTCAACTCATTAGGGTAACAACAACAGAAATAAGGCCGAATGGACGTCCGCCATCTTTCAGACTCGGACATCTTTTGTCTGGAGCTTCTGCAAAACAAAAGCTTCAGTTAACTCATCTGATTTTTCAGATAAGCTCTGCATCTCACAGTCAATCGCAGCGAATAAAAGGCGCTGGCAAACAGCCAATCCCGGGTGTTGCGTTAGTTAAAGCAGTAAAATGTCGACTGCATCGCTTTGACTCATCCCAGTTTTGCACCGGCACAACAACAACAAACAAACCTGCACACAGGAAGATCTGTAATGACAAACAATAGGAGGCGGTGGCCGAGAAGATGAAAAGTAATGCGAGGTGGATAAAACTGCAGCTAAAAGACGGAAGACATAAGAGCGTCTGCTAAACTGTAAACAAAGCGCTGTGTGTCAGGCGGAAAAGACCGAAGTACCGAGGACTGAAGCAGAAGATAATGGCCAGGCTTTAGCTGCAGGACACGGTGCTAATTGGAGCTCTCTTGTAAATAACTTGTGAGTTGGCGAGAGTATCTAAAACATAATGAACCGTGAGAAAGTTTCCACCTGCAGGTTTCTGCTGGAGAAGCTGCTTCCATGGATGGAGACAAAACTCCAACCAGTCACTGCCAGCACACTCACAGTCATGAAGAAGAACATTCTTCAGTACAGGTTAAATCAGAAAGGTGCTTCAGAGAAGGCGGACATCACCTGCCATCATCATATTTAACAAAATGTATAGCTTAAAAAATTTATTTTACCATTTATTTAGGTTTTGTTGGGGAAAAAACCCACTAATGATGTAGACGTTTCAAAAACCAGTGCATCAAATATGATGCACTAGACATTAAAGAGTTATCCAAGCCGTAATGTGGCTGATGTGTAGTTAATCACACTAACAGATGATCCAAGAAGTTTGAGGTCCAGTTTTAAGATTTCATTTGCATGTTTCTGTGCACTAATTAACAGGTATCTGCATCTGTGTGATGCTGCTATACAGACTATGAATGCAGTTCAAGACTAGTTAGCATTAGCTCATAACTTAGCCCTCGATCCTCTCATCCAGTGTTGATGTCAATGTCTGTTGAAAGGCTTTGTGCGAATAACAGCTTTAGAGTCTGGGGAGCTCAGTAAAGCTGGTATGAGAGTGCGCTAGACTCATTTCCGCCTTACTCTCTGTGGTCTCACTTCTGTCCTCCTGCCGCCCACTTCATCCAGTCTATCCAGTCACTGTGTGCCTTCGCACCTTCTGTTATGACTCATCAAAAACAGTTTTCCTAGATTTCCCTCTCTCCTGTAACTCCAGATTCACCTGTCATTAGACAGGTGACGACTTCTAATCAGGCCAAGCTGATGGCAGAGCTTTCTGCAACATGTGTCAGTCTGTGGAGCTCCATCCACACTAGATGTTTCCACTGTGATAAACAGTACCAGTACTGGTACCAGTCAGAACCAGTTAGAGAAACTCAGAAGTTTGTTTAATCTGTGGGATATTTAGGAAAAACTACCTGAGGTCTGCAGGATGGGATCATTCAGTAAATAAGAGCTCCAAAGATGTGCAGATCACAAAGCAGACAGAGCCAAAAGACGCCGGTCAAACACTTCTTTCTGACACAGAACAGAGAAAAATCTACTTTTCTTTTTCTGTCCCTCAGAAAATCTTTGGTCTGCAGATGAAACGCGAGGATTTAACGAGCTGCTCGGATTCACGTGATTATCCCGTACACGAATTCAGGCTTGGTGCTGTGCCTCCAGCCAGGTTGGAAAGAAAATCACTTCCTGTTTTAAGATCCTGCCGTCATGTGTGTTTGCCTGTTCCTCCTCCTGCTCTCCCTCTGTGTGTGTTGTTGTGGGGAGTTTTGTTTCAGCTGCTCATCTGTCGCTCCCTGAAGAGTCGAGGCATTAACGGCGAACCACAACAACTGTATTCCCCATCATCTTCCTCCTGCTCCTTAAACTCTACAGCTGGGTTTCTCCTGTTCACAGAGAGAGCCTCTTTGTTTTTTTCTCCATTTTTTTTCTTCTCTTCCTGCTTCCAAAGGGAGAAAATAGACATTTCATTTCAGCCAAAAATATTCTTGCCATACCCCCGCAAAACACTTTAGTGCACCTACTGTGATCGTTTTGTGTTTTCTCTCAGAGGACTTCCCTTTTCTGGGAATCCAGCTCTACACGCTGCATGGTTCACAGCCAGTTTCCCTTTTCTGTGTCTCTTTTTAAACACATTGGTGTGTATTTTCTTTTTGTTTGATGGCTTTTAAAGATTGGGTCATGTTTTATGATGCACAGGATTGGAGGGAACAGATGAGACGTACAGATGGATGGGTAGTAGAGGAAGGGAAGGTGGGAGGCCTGAGTCATCAGGCAACCTTCATGTAATTGTGGGAAACCAAAAATGGGGGATTACAGAGCGAAGGCAAAAAAGCAGCGAGACAGTACGGAGGAGATTTGGCAGACGGAAACGAGAGACGGGGGAGCGGTAAAGATGAGAAGAAACCCAAGGTAACAAAAGGTAAAAAGGCTTCAGGAAGAGAGGGAAACTGGAGGAGAAGAACATAGAGGAGAGAGAGGAAAGAACAGATAATATGGGGAGATTAAAGAAGAAAGGTGATTATTGAAGGAGAGAAAAAGAGAAGATGAACAGGGTAAAAAGGAGAAGAAAGAAACAAAAGAGAGAGAGAGAAAGTAGACAAGAGCTCGCACACCCACACCTGATGCTGCGTTCACTTACAGTCAGGTCCTTCAGCACTGAGACACCACGCAGTGGATCTGAAATCAAACGGTCAACATGTGAATGAAGTGCAGGCTTCCAGCAGTAATTCAGTCAATTCAACAGAAGTATTGTATTTTTACGCAGTGTGTTAACCCTTTCCTCTCAGTGACTGTCTGAAGTCTTTAACGCACAGACATCACAGATGCTGTTTCTTTCTTGAGATGGTCTGCAGGTCTTTACTGCAGCCACCTTCAGTTGTGCTTCAGTTATATCTTCAGTTACTGAAAAGGTGCTCTGTTGGGTTTAACTAACTGACTGCCTTTGCTCTTAAAAAGATCCACTTTTTTGCCTTGAGAAAGTCTTGGGTTGCATTTTGCTTTGCATTGTGACATGAGGTGAAGTGCACCCATCAGCAGTCACATCATCAATAAACACCAGAGACCCAGTTCCACAAACAGCTCATGCAGTAATGCTGCCTCCACCATGTTTGACCGAGGATGTGTGCTTCACATCCTGAGCTGTTTCCTTCCATGCTTTTGCAGTTTCATCTTGGCTTCATCTCATCATGTGATGATGTTTGTCTTTTTGGTCTTCATCTGTAAACTGGCCTGACTCCAGGTGGCGTGACTAGTTTCTTTTTCTTTATAGACATAGGACTGCAGGCTGCATCGTCATGGCACAGGACTTGGTTTCATTTTGTATTACTTTTACACTAACTTCTATTTTCACTCAGTGTCCTGTTAAATTCTGGAAAGATCAGGATTTGATTATAAAAAAAGACTGACTGAATTTGACTGAATTCATTTTTGATTTAGATTTTTTTATATTTTGCTTGTTTGACATTTACAGTAACTAATACTCAAAATGTAGATAAACTACATTGTTGTAAGCTAATCTGTGCTCAGTATTATTACATAAATACTCTGAAGCTGGAATCCACAGTGGATCTAATCTGATGTGACTAACACTCTCCTAAATTAAAGGTTAAAATCAGGCAAAAAAAAAAAAAAAGTGTTGGTGTCCCACTACCTCCTGTGTGCTCTGTGAAACTCCCCCCTGTCCTCCCCCAGCTCTCCCTGGGGGTGCAGCTCTCTCTCTCTCATCTCCTCTGGGCATCACGCTGAGCTGCAGCTGTTCTAATTGACTCCATTCCTCGACCGAATCATTTCCGCATCACTGCTGGCTTCCTGCAGCCTCTTGACGTCCGGGTGGCTCAGCAGGAAGAGAAAACCAGAACCAGCACTGCACCTCTGCCTCGATCGTCTTTAAAAGCATCTGATGTTGGTTCTAGTATGTTTATGACACATATGTATATGCTTTCACCTTGAATTTTTAAAGCAACAGTTGATGTGTTGCCCTTTATCGACACATTATTGGAAGCTGCTTAGTCAGATGTTGGTAGGTAGTCATGGAGGAACTGTTGGGTGGGTTTGCTTTGATGTTTGCATCGTTCGCATGATTTATCAATTTGTTCTTTATTGTGGTTGTTGCATTTGTTAAACTCCTAAAAGCATCTTGAATAAAGATAAAAAAAACAACAACTATATGGTCAGAAGTTCTGAATTTCTTTCAGAGCTAATAATAAAACTATTTTGTTGTCTGGCCCAATTCCTCGTGGCCTCAGGCTCGTTTTTAGTTTGCTGTAAACTGAGAACTTGGTTAGCAATGAAAGCAGTTAAAGTGAGGCTATAGGGAACCAGTTTAACTACTGATGATGTCATTATTGTTTAGACACTACTTCTCAGTCAGCATTTACTTCATGATAAAACTGCTGAAGCTGAGTCAAATCTAAAGAAACAGATCGTAGGTAGTTTTATCAGATTTATCAGATGCTGTCACATGATGGAGAGTTTTATGTTGCTATCGTTGCTATACTTTACAATATAAAGCGCCTCCAGGGAACTGTTGTTATGATTTGGTGCCATAAAAAAAACAAAAAAAACCCCAAAAACTGAACTGAGTTCCTTTGTGATTCTTTCCAGGATCCGCGTTCATCCTCCACCCCTGCTCTGCACCGCCAGCACACCCAACTTTGTCCAAGTACAAAGCAAAAGAAAGAGTTTGGAGCCTGGTGGGTTTATTATCACCATTTCATGAGTCCAACCGAGTGGAGACGGATGGGTTAAATGCAGCAGGTTTATTCCAGAGAAACAAACGAATGAGGCTTTGATGTCTGACTCTGGGGATGAGAGAAGCGCTGTGATGGCGGCTATGCAGAACAAAAAGCCCTCCAAATGTTTCCTGTGGGGTTCAAAATGTTACCTGTTGGGTTTCAAATGTTTTTCACTTGTTTGGAAATGTTATCTCCAGGGTGCAAAATGCTTCCTCTGGTCTGACCATTATGATGACTAACAGATGTAAGGGCTAAGGGTTCATGTGCTGTAGTTAACTGTGTCCATGGGAGGGGAGATGACCTATAAATTTGCTTTTATGGTATGATATTTTCAAGATGAGAGCAGATCGTTGCATCCTGTGGATTAAACCGGGCCTAATTAAACTCTTCCAGAGGCCTTCAAACAGAAAGCAGCATGTTGCCGAGCGCTGCTGTTTGCCCGCAGATGTGTGTGTGTGTCTGAGTGGGCGCAGACAGCTGTTAATGCAGATTATTGCCACTGTGAAGCACCGAGAGCGCTGCTGCTCCACGGGAGCCAGCAGATGCAACTGTTCCTGACCCGCCGAGAGCTGCTGTTCAGGGAGGCAACATCACAAAACCAGCAGGGCTGATGGCTGCAACTGGACTGAAAACTGCAAACAAGCTGCTTTGCGGTGGCCTCCATGTGTGTCTGTGTGCTGTGGTCAGAGTGCTGACTGACTTCCTGTTTAGAAAGAATGGCGGGTAAGGGACTAAAAGACGGACTTTGTGTGTAAATGAGTGTTTTTAATTTGTTCCTGTTTGTGCTTAGCCAGCAGTCAGAGCTGCTGCCCGGATGGATACACACTGATGGATGAGGGGCCGCTACATGCACGCATACACATGCTTCTTTAGTAGTGTGGATACATAATGATGCATTACTTAACTCAGTTTTTTTTACCAGTGGCCTGCCCGAGACTCACCAACATCAGTGCAGCACAAAAACGGAGGTCTGTTAATTGTTCATTTTATAAATCGCTTTCAGCATCAACCTCCAGGACTGAAAAACAAAGCCAAGTGTACAAGTGCACTTCCTCTAATGTCCACTAGAGGCTCCAGCAGTGATTCAGTCCCCATGTTAAAACTTTACAGCAGAAATAAACATGTTTACAGGTGATACACAAACTGTTTAAGTCTCTATAGGTAATTTCTCCCTTCTTGACAACTGAACCGGGGAAGAATGTCTTATAACTTGACTGTTTAAATTTACATTATCAGTTTACATTATTAGGGGTGTGGCCTCTTTGATTGACAGGTGGATGGCGACACAGGTGTGTAAACAGGATAGATGGAAACATTTTAAATGGATTCTCATAAAACTTTGTAGGATTACCGGCTGGGTTCATGTTAGTAATCTGACTTCCATCCACGGAGGTCTTCAAGGTCAACTTAATGTTTTATTGATGGAAAATTTACAAAAAGTCTTAAAACTTTAAAACTATGATTCTTACAAACATGCTGTGTATTGTCAATGTATAGAAAATGCCGTGTAAAGATTTAAAATATCATTTCAGATTGACTTCTGACCTCTCCTTCAAGGCCAATAAAAAATTTGAGCTTGAGTTTGTTGAGTTTGCAGGGTTACAGTACTCAAGCTTGTTTCTGTTAAAGGTTTCTGAAAGCAGGAGGAATGTTGAGTAAACATTCAAATTATATCATTTTTTTCTTCCAATCAACATCTGAGACCATGAAGCAAACAGACGACACTAAAGAGCAGCAGCAGCGCGTTGAGGTCCTCACAAGGAAAGCCAGCAGGGTCTGCGCTGTCCGTGGTCCTGAAACTGGGATGCGAGCGTAGCAAACATCAGTGAGGAAGAGCGGGTCACGGCGTGGTTATGACGACGATGATGATGATGGCAGTTATGTTGCTGATGAAAATGACCGTGATGGCTATTGTGAAGATGATGACAAAGGTGACATTATAGATTATCACGAGCATGATATTGATTATGGAGATGGTGCTAACTGCGGTGCTGATGGCAATCATAAAGATGACTATGAAGGTCATGATGAACATTAGAGACAATGAAGGTGGTGATGTTTTTGGAAAGTATTTATTTCTTTACCTATTTTCTTTATAAAATAAAATTAAAAACTTTTATATAGGTCATTTAGTTTTTCCTGTACATTTATTGTTATTGTTAGTTTAAAGTAAATATGTGGAATTTAAAAAAATAAATGAATCTGTGTCATTTTTGTTTTCACATGTTCAACTTCAAACTTGAGAATAAGAAGCTGATTATGACAATAATCACAACACTGATGGTATCAATAAAGATTATGGTGATGATGAGCTCCTCTGTGATTTTATTATTATTATAATTGAAGCTGAAAAACATGAAGAGCATTAAAATAATGTTGATTTTTGAGTTTTACCTGAATGATCCTTTTACCCTTCCAGCTGTTAGCATCAGTTATTATCATCACATTGCACTCTCCTCTCTCACTGTTTTATACTTCCACTCCACCCCTGATTGATTTCAGTTTGGCTTCCTGTCGATGCTCTTCCTCCTCCACATTCATCACATTTCGGATATTAAATTCTCCTCTGTGGTTTTATATTCCTCACCATCAAATCCATTTAGAGCCAACACTTAATATCAGCGGCTCATCAATTCTTAATGCGATCAAATCTAAACAGAAACTGCAGGCAGAGACCTTCAGTTTCAGACGGAGAAACTGGACCCCTATGGTTGGATATTCATCATCATCATTATTATTACCACTGTCCTCAGGATTAAACGCCCAACCCAAAGATTTTTTCTCCTCCGCTTCCTTCTAGTCTTCACTCCTCATCTCAGTCACTATTTGTGCTTCTCCTCCTTCTCTTCCTCTCATTTTTTCTTATATATGCAACATCATTTTTCTTATTCATTGCCTTCCTCTCTCTCAATAAACACACTGCAGTTTTGTCTCATTTCAAGAAAATAGAAAACCAAGAATTAGTCAATAATAATTTCTTAAACATCAAGCATAAGGGTTTCATTATTGATCATTTCACTGTTGTGGACTGAAGTGATATATAAAAAATATGCATGTGGAATAATCGGAATAAAATAATCAAGCATCTTAGGCTTCAGTTTAACTCTTCATAGTTTCATGTACTCACTGTAATCATACTGAACAATAACAATAACCATACATGAATATATGACATTAAAAAACAAACAAAAAAACAAAATCTATTGATCAAATATCTGAGGCAGTCTTGTGATTGATAAGTAGAATTATTCACTAATATGTCTGCTGTGTGGCTGATTGTACTAACAGATCATCCAAGAAGCTGATAGCTTTGTTTTCATGACTAAAATTCCAGCATTTTATTGGTTTATTATTTAGCATTAATTAGCAGGTATCAGAATGCCAAACAGTCTGTGAATGCAGCTTCCTAATCAACCAAGCATTGGCCACACACACACACACCACTTCATTCTGCATTTCCTGCCGCTGCTGCCTGATAAGACATCCCCTGCACCTCCAAAAATCAATTAAATAGACATTCAATAACTATTTTTTAACATTCGAAACAGCTGCACGAGTGTGAGAGTGAAGAGAGGTCACTTCAGTCTGAAAATCATTTCGCTAAAACCGTCCTCCCTCGAATCGTCTTTAATTCAGCCAACGCCTGATGTTTCTGTTGATTTGCTGGCAGGGAGACATCCTGACTAAAAACAACACAAAAAAGGCTTTGCTGTGTCAGAACGAGACAGAGAGAGAAGTCGAAAAATGAATTTAAAATAAAGCTTGAAAGGGAGAATGTGTGGGTGAAAGCCTGAAGAATGAAAAAAGCGTCAGAAAAAAAACAGGTATTGACTCTTCTGCAGGAGAAGGAGCAGAAAACAAAAGTATCAGGTGTTGATTTATTTCAACACATCCAAACTCTAAAACACATCAGAGAATTCACTGGGAAAACTGGACTTATTTTTCTCACTGGTGACACTTCTCCTGCTTCAGTCTCAAACCTAAACCAACAGAATTAACCCACGAGTCCATGGCAGTTACTATAAAGAGGAATGTCTCAATGCATTTAGCTCTATTTAAAAGAATCACCGTGGGTTGTCTGGAGCCTAATCTTTCTAAACTTCCTGCTTGGCCACTTCCTCTTGCTGCTATGTTGTGGTGTTAGTGATCATAGTGGCTCTACAGATATTGACAATGACACAAAATAAGCCACAATGTTAAATTCACAGTTCACCACCAGGAGGACTAGTGAGTATTAATCATAAACAAAGAAGGCAATCAGTGAACAAAGGGGTCAATTTGATTTCAGTATGGGTTGTTAACTGCAGTTATTATAGTTTTGTATTTTTCTAATTATTTTTATATATTTTTTTCAATTTGACTTGTTTTAACTCGATTTAGTATCAGTAGGTGGATTTTCTTGCTTCAGTTTAGTTTTTTATGTTTAGTTTTAATTCCGTTTTTTTGTTTGTTTCAGTTAAATTAATATTGTATGGATGACATGTCAGAGGACAGATTCAGGAAAATTGCAACAAAAACACTGAACTTTATGAAAGCAGCAGACTCACAGTGTTGTAGACGTCCAATAAACATGAGACATTTACGCTAAATTCATATTTCATTTTAGTTAGTTTTTCAAGCTCACAGAATCGTTGCAGTTATTTTTAATATCTTTTAAAGCTCTAGTTTTTATTTTCGTTAATTTAAGTGGTTTTTAACATCTAGTTTTAGGTTTTAGTTTATTTTTAGTTAACTATACTAACCTTGGTTAACAGTTCCGTACATAAAAAAAAAAAAAAAACATGTAAACATGCTAAATGTTAAGATATTGGCTGAGCAGTCGTTTGCATTAAATTAACAGACATGCCTAATAGTGGTTGCTAAATGTAACTCGAATGTGATTTTATTGCCAGTAATATTAGCATACAAGATATCATTAGCCAGTTAGCTCTAACTTGGCTACACTGCACAAATCTGTTAATGTTTGCTTACTTTGGTTAATAAACTCATCTAGAAATGACCAGATAAGTTAGCAGGTCAGCCCCGCGCTCAGTTAGCCAGCTTTATACACATATGTCAAATACTTCATATTTATTTTTCTGTCTCACAATTTATCCATGTTAGCAGGAAAACTATTGTTAGCTAACCTCAGCCTGAATAATTATTTAAGTGCTGTGCTAATTCAGATGTTTTCCTCTTTCCAGTTAACCAGATGGGTTACATTACATAAAGCTGAAGTTCCTCTGGCTAATGGCAGCTTGACAAATAGCATGATAACCACTGTAGCTAGCTAGCTAACTGTGGAAAACTGAAAGAGGATGATAAGGCTATTATTATAATACTTAAATTATTATAATATTAATAATAACACTTACAAATCTTATTCTTAAACTAAAGGGCTGCTCCCTTATTCACAAGCGGTCGCTACAATGGGTAGCTCCACATGGTTCATTTTTAGGACTTTAGGACTGCTTCTTCCTGAAGGTATTTGTGTCTCCTCCTGGAATCGAACATTTTTTTTGCTTGTTATGTGTACCTGTAAACCACTGAGGTGCTTGAAGCTTTTACAGTTTTTCTCGATTGCTTAAACACTATAACCAGGCCTCTAAACTAAAATTTCAAAACCATAAACGCTATTGGTCAAAAAGCTCACCCATTTCCCTGAACTATAAACACTATTCCCTGCTTTGACACATGACTCAAATTTGGTGAACTGGTACTGCAAAACTCTACACACAAATCCCTACATTTTACAGTGCTTACACCATGTAGTCATGTAGAAAGCACTAGCATGCAATACTGTTAACGTAAGTCAGCATAGCTTGAGCCCAATTAGCACACAATTAACCAGGTGGAAACACTAGGAGTCAAAATTTAGCACACACCAATCAGAACCTGCGATGGATAGATAAAAGGGCCAAAGTCAGCTCATTCAGGTTTGAAACAATGGATCCAAAGAGATGCAAAGGAAGAGGACGTGGTGGAGAAAGAGGACGTGGTGAAGGAGGAGGACGTGGTGGAGAAAGAGGACGTGGTGAAGGAGGAGGACGTGGTGGAGAAAGAGGACGTGGTGAAGGAGGAGGACGTGGTGGAGAAAGAGGACGTGGTGAAGGAGGAGGACGTGGTGGAGAAAGAGGACGTGGTGAAGGAGGAGGACGTGGTGGAGAAAGAGGACGTGGTGAAGGAGGAGGACGTGGTGGAGAAAGAGGACGTGGTGAAAGAGGAGGACGTGGTGGAGAAAGAGGACGTGGTGAAGGAGGAGGACGTGGTGGAAGAGGAGGAGGAGGTGGTGAAGGAGGTGGAGGTGGAGAACGACGGCGACAAGGAAGGGGAAGAGCAAGGGCACGAAGACAGTCAGTCTCGGATGAAATTCGAGCCACTTTAGTTGACCATGTCCTTGTCCATGGGATGACTATGAGGGAGGCTGGGCAACGAGTACAACCAAATTTGAGTCGCTTCACTGTTGCCTCCATCATCAGAACCTTCAGGGAGGAAAACAGGTAGGTGTACTTGCAGTAAGACTGCTTTGTACAGTAACGTTTAAGTTACTGAATTTATGTGTCTTGAGTTTCAGTATGTTTCCATTATTTTCCTGTAAAATGAATGTGTGACAGTTACAGTAATGAGTGCTTCTATTTTTGTAGGACACAGAGACGACCACCTGGTGGAGGCAGGTTAAGGCTTTTGTCGGAGGAGCAAGAGAGGGAACTTGTAAACATGGTAATTGCAAATAATGTAATCCGCCTGCAAGAGATTCAAAGGAGAGTGATTGAGGATGATCATCTTTTTCGAGGCATAAATACCATCAGCCTCTCCACAATTGACCGCATCCTCCGAAAGAATCAATTCCGGATGAAACAGGCATACCGAGTCCCTTTCGAACGAAACTCTGACAGAGTGAAAAACCAACGTGTGGAATATGTTCAGGTATGAGTTTTGATACTGTATAAGGTATTGTGTACCATCACAGCATGGCAGTTTATGCTGCCATTTCAGCACTCTTGAACTTTGGTTCAGGGTACCGATTGACGCTACTGTGTTATGTGTTTTGCAGAGAATCTTTGAGATTGAAGGACGGCCTGTTCCCCATGAAATGATCTTTGTGGATGAGGCAGGTTTTAACCTGACCAAAAGAAGGAAAAGGGGGAGGAACATAATTGGCCATCGGGCTATTGTAAATGTCCCTGGTCAGCGTGGGGGGAATGTCACTATGTGCGCAGCCATCAGCCAACGAGGGGTACTCCACCGCCATGCCGTACTAGGACCCTATAACACTATGCTTCTCCTTGCTTTTCTTGATGGTTTAAGACAACATATGTTCCAGCTGGACTACAGGGAACCAGCACAGCCAGAGCAGCCTCACTACGTTGTTGTGTGGGATAACGTCAGCTTCCATCGCGCTGCTCTGGTTCGTGACTGGTTTACCAATAACCCAAGGTTTTCTAATATCTTTCTGCCTGCATACTCCCCCTTTCTAAACCTGATAGAGGAGTTATTTTCGGCATGGCGGTGGAAAGTGTATGACCGAGAACCTTATGTCCGTGTTCACCTCCTTCAGGCCATGGAAGAGGCCTGCCTAGACATATCAGTAGATGCATGCCAGGGGTGGATCAGGCATGCAAGAGGATTTTACCCCCGCTGCCTGGCTGGGGCCAATATAGCCTGTGATGTGGATGAGATTCTCTGGCCTGACCCAGACCAAAGACAAGATGCTGTGGTGGGATAATGTTTCTGGTGTGTGTTGTACTGTATAGTACATGAATGACAATGTGCCACTGTACATACATTGGTTGCGTCTTTTGTGTTTATCATGTGACAAGGGTTTTGAAGGGGAGAACCATAAGCAACCTAATTGTTTTGGAACTATTGTTTTGAATTAATTGTACCAGTGTGCAAAACTCTGTTGTAGTGTGTGTGTTTTTGAGGGCTTGTGTTTGATGTCTGAGGGCAAAGTTCGGTTTTTCAGCAGGAGTGAATAGTTTTGGGTGTAGAGCTTCATTTTGACCTGGAAATAGGATGTTTGGGGAATTGAGTGAGATGTTATGGATTTGTGTTTACTGTTGTGCGGATATGAGGCGTAGTTTCAAGAAATGTGTTTTAGCAATCGAGAAAAACTGTAATATGTTGGCCTGCTGTGTCTCACCTGTCCATTAGATGTCCTTGTATTCCCACTGCTGAGAGTCACATGACTCACCAGCCTGCTCACACACCTGCTCTGCATTCATTCAACCTATGAGAGCACATGAACAGACAGCAGGATTCTATAGCTGTTTGTCTGCTGCTGCAGGATCTCCTGTTTCTGATAGTTTATCTGCCCTCTTACTTAACATCTGTTCCCTAGTTTTAACTTTCTCAGCACAGAGAGGCTGACAACCGCCGCTGAACTCAAAGTCTGAGTACTGCTGAAGTGTCTGAAGAACTCCCTTCTGGCTTTACGTCCTTTCTGCAAGCCTGACACTTTATTTGTATGAAAAACTGCATCCACTGGAGCCTGACATCACAGGAAATGTGTACTAATATGCATGAAAGTAAACATTTATTTGAAAAATTATGTGCATTTAAGCATAGTGGGTTTTTTTAAACATTCATTTTATATATATTTTTTTTTCAGCTGCTGGAGTACTGTGGGGAAAAATACTGTTTGGTTAACATTTACAAAGTTTTAAAAAGAGATAATAAAAAAGCCCCCCATAGCAGTCTTTCCTGTTCACCTTCAGTTGAATCAAACCTCTAACATCCTGACTTGTTTCAGATTGAAAGTGCATCATTTAAACCACACAGCTTTGTCTGTGTGTGCGTGTGTGTGTGTGATGTAACAGTGATAATGAAAGCTGCTTCAGCGACTCTCCCACATACGAACACCTCTGGAAGTACAGCCTCTCCACCAACCTGCGTTACATAATATCTTTATGTAAGAGATGGAGTGCTGAGTCTGATTTCACTCTGGTTTGATTTGACAGCCAGAAAATGACCTGCAGTCAAAACAACAAATCAGAAAGCCTCTGAGTCGGGGAACAAAGGAGAAGGTTGTGACCTTGATGAAGTAACACAATGTAATCATAAACAGACAGCTGGCTCTGAGTGCAGTGGTCTGCTCACAAGAAAAGAAATATCTGCAATCACAAATGCTACAAATACAAGAATGTTTTTAAATAGAAGAACGAAACCCTCAAAGCTATAAGTCCTCAAACTATTATGATCAGTTATCTTACCTGTTTTGTGCTTTTATTTTAATTTTTAATTGAATTAAAATCTTTTTAAGTCGATCTTCTATATCATCTCAGTGCCAGCCCTCATCAGCTCACAGCTCAGCTCTGCTTATCAGTGTTATTATAGTTTAAATTTGATTAGTTTTAATTCATTTTAAATTTTTCTTTTTCTTTTTAAATTTTTATTGTAAACTGAGTTTAGTTACCATAATGTCTTGTTTTAGTTTAGACTTTATTTGTTATTAACATAATATGGGTAGTGTCAAGTTTACAGTTGGTATTACAAGACAAATACAACACTTTGTGTCACTGAAACATTACTCACTCTGACTTAATGTGCACCTGAAAGCATCCTGATGTTTGTTTGATTAACAGATTTAAGCAAACGGACACAGTACCTGCTGTATACAGTTTCTGCATGAACGTCAGGGTAATTTGGGGTTTTCATACTTTCTTAGAGTTTTTCTTTTCCCAAGGTTTAATGATTGTACAGCATACATCTTTAATGACTTTTACAAACAAGAATTGGTTGCATTTTTTTGAATTTATTTTGGATTTCCTCTAATCCACACAGGGTCCATACAGACTCAAACACATACAAACATAGCCACTAATATTTGGTTCAATATCCCTAAAGTTGCACCTTGACCTGACACTTCTGGTAGCTGGATATTTGCCCACTGTTCTTGGCAGTATTGCCTGAGTTCATTTAAACTGGTTGGTGTCCTGGTACAGATCTGGTTTTCATGTGCAGTCCACACATGTTCAGTATTGTTGAGGCTGGTGCTTTGTGAAGACCATTCGAGACATTTAATCCAAAACCATTTCTAATGTGTGTTTGGATCATTGTTCTGTTGGAACGTCTGACTGTGGCCAAGTTTCAGCCACCTAGCCGATGATTTGATGTGAAGTTGAAGAATTTGGATCAAGTCCTTCATTATTATATCCACTTTGTACAATGTATCCTTAACACTGGCAGCAGTTCAGCCCAGAGCATGATGGTACCACCACCATGCCTCACAGTTGGTATAGCGTTCTTGGGTTTGAAAGCCTCACTTTTTCTCCTCCAAACCCAACCCCTGGTCATTGTGGCCAAACAGCCCAATCTTCATCTGACCATCAAACTTTTCTCCAGAAGGCCTTCGACTTGATCCTGTGGGCAGCACCCAGCTCTTGTTTTGTTAAAGACATTAAATATGTCTGATACACAATCATTCCATCCTGGGAAAAGAACAATTCAAAGAAATCATTAAAAGCCCTTGATGAGTGTTTATGTCCTTGACAAGTGGATGTAAACCTCTAACTGCAACTTCGTTTTTATTTTATTTCACTTACAAAAGGTTTCAGAATTATTTTGGTTAGTTTTTGCCTTTTTCCAAAGTCTAGCTTTTATTTTGATTTCAGTAAACTGGAATTTTTGCCCTAGTTCTAATTTGTTTAGTTATAATAACCTTGCTACAATTGCAAGTCTTACATGGGCTGAGTTGTTAAAGCTCCTCAGCTTGGCAATAGCTGGTGTGCATCTGCAAGCCATTTGGTAACCCCCCCCAGGCATTTCCTTTATATCGTTTCTAATGTTCTGTTCATTACTGCTGCTTTCCCAGAACCGTGCCAACATGAATGACTACAGATGGAAATAACTCCTCCTTCCTCTGGTGTGATGCTGGCTGAACATTGTTTTTTTTTTTTTGTTTGTTTTAAAGAACTTAATATTTCTGTTTTCTCCATCGCTCTTTTTTATGTGTATTTTTCCATCTTTTGTGACACACATTATATTTCGCAGATGGTTGGTGAGAGCCAAAAATTCGTCTGAAGTTTCTGACTCCCGAAAAAGCCTTGTGTGGTTGGAATCGACCAGAGGGAAGCTCGATCTGGTTTATACACTGTTGACCTTACAAACATGTCGGACTGGGAGTTTGTGTGTGACAGATTATATGTAAGGAGCTGCATGAGTCTGTGAATATCTGTTGGAGTATTTGTATGGCAGCTTTGTATTTATATGTGAGTAAGATGGGGAGTTTGCAGACGTGTGTGTGTGTGTGTGTGTGTGTGTGTGTGTGTGTGTGTGGTGGAGCGGCACAGTGCCGGGCTGCATTTCAGTGATAAGCCGTGATGAGTGAGCACAGAGAGAGTGAGGGCAGGATGAAGTGTGACATCCAGCCAGGGGCTTTTTGGTGGGGGGGAGGGGTGGGGGGACCCAGGCACCCATCTCAAGCCCTCCACCCATCACCCACTACACCCCCTCCCAACTTCACACCTCCACCCACACACTCTCCATTTCTGAGTGGAGAAATGAGAGCTGCTGCACGGTGGGTGCCTCTGCCTCGCGGCTCACCACCATCACCACCGTTGCCCCTCTCCCGCTCTAACAGCGCGGGGTTACAGAATCAAATCCGTCATCAGATACGCCTCTCGGCCCTCTCTGGCCTCTCACCACTGGAATTGAACCCCTTGCCTATCGCAGATTGCAAGAGTCTAACTGGCCGCTCCACGCGTGGCTGCGCTGCCGCTGGATGGATCTACCATTTGGATTAAGGTATTAACCTGCTTCCTGCTCCAACGCCACCGCCCAGCGGAGCTGACAGGCCAAAGGCTGGAGTGGCCAGGCGTGTTAGCGCTCCGGACCACTGCCACCATGTGGAAATGTAGTTTAACAGACGGCGAGGTGTCACTGCGATGGATACGGCGACATCTGTACTCCGGTGGGCAGGAGAACGGACCTGAGATCTGAGCAGAAGGGTGGGAACAGGTTTAATAATCACAAAAATTATATGTTGATCCTTTGAGGTAGCCTGAACAGAAACTATCTTTTGTAAGACCGTACCCAGCGCCACTGAGGCATCAGACAAAGTGAAGTAAAGTGCAAAAAGTAGAAAGTAGAAACTTTTTTAGTTGATGACTTTGGATTTGTGGCCGATTACTCAGGTTCAGTGTTTTTGGAAGCAACATCAGGGTGTTAAAATCAAACAAGCCCTGATAAACTCACTAACACACACACACACACCAGCCGCTGAAAGACAATGAAGTATTTAGCAGCTGGCAATGCTCAAAAAGTCCGTCCACCCACGTGTGAACTCGTACGTCCAACATCGGCACAGCTTTTATTGATATTATTTTGTTTTATTGTTTTACTTATTTATGAAAGTTTGTGCAGTGACCTGAACCATGCTTTGTGTCTGTTTTTGCAGTTAGTGGAAATTATAAAGGACACCGGTAGGGAAACATTTGCTAAAAGAAACACAACAACAAAAAAACCCCACCAAACTTAGTAACTGAAAATAAAGTTAATACATTATATTAACCAATATAATAATGTTATACAATATTTAGCAAAGTTTCTGGAGGAAAAATACACAACTCACCAGATGAAGGACAGAGAATGGATGAGGGCTGGACTGGGACAAAAATTTTTGACTAGAGACCTGCTCACGAGGTATCATAGGAAAAACCTTTGAATGAAAACAAATGAAAACAAACGCTGTTGTCACAGTGATGTACACTGTCTTGTTGGTATTTATGCATGATTTCTATACATTTTACATCAGATGACAACTTTGGTTGTAAGATTTGGGTAACTATTTAATAAAAGCTAGACATTTTAAATGAGAATAAGAAAGAAAAGTATTTCTTTGTGCCCCCCTCTCCCTGTTAATGCCCTACCTGGCCCCCTGGCAAAACTTTGCTAGACCCGCCCCTGCACAGTTACCAGCTGTCAGCTATGTAGAAAAAGATCCTGGTGTTATTTGTCTCTCAGAAACAGTTCATAACTTCCCTTCAACTCATTCATGTCACCTAAAAGGTAAACCTGTTTCTCCATCACCTGTTCAGCTCTGATGATTCAGTAAGGACATCTCCTGGTTTCATCTGCATGTTTCCCTCTCACCACATATCCAAACCGATATCATGACCAGCAGCTTTACAGCTGTGGCTCCAGCAAACATCAGCTGATACTAGAAAGTAATATTAAATAAATTCTAACAACAGCTTATCAAGCTTAAGCATGCTGCTGTTGTTTAGCAAGACATTCGCTGGTTTCCTCTTTCTGGCGCAAAGTGGGCGATAAACAAACAAGAGAGAAAAGCCAATCAGCTGATCATTGATCAGTTTCATGATTGAAGTAGCAACAAGAGAGTTGGGGGGGGGAGAAGAGAGTAGAAGAGGCAGCTGCGTAGTGTAAATAATAACTCCAGTTTTGTCTTTTTTTCATTCGAGCTGAAGTACGGGACAAATCGCGTTCCTTTTCACCTCAGTACCATTTTCTTCTGTTTGTCTGTGATAAGATTGCTTTCAGAGCCGTTGCCGAAGCAAGCGGGCGGGTGCATCCAACCTCCTCTGCTGTAATTGGTCCAGCCCAGAGTCGATCATGACACATTGGCCACTCCCCGACCTTTCATTGTTTATACCTTTACAAAAAAACCCCCCAAAACATCGGCCCATAAAAACGAAAACTCACCATAGTCCAGCTATGGATGAGGGGGTGCACACCCAAACTGCAGGGGTACCCTACGCATGCCCAACAGATAATTACACAGAAAATAAAAATAAGAAAAATGAACACACATACTCAGCTACACTGGCACATCAGATACAAACGCCACAGTGCCCTCCTCCTAATATATATATATATATATATATATATATATATATATATAGATAGATAGATAGATAGATAGATAGATAGATAGATGTCAGTAATTATTCTGCACCAAAATCTGCACCAATATCCCGAATAAGACAAACTTACTGGAAACCAGGTGAAGACAGGTTACTGGATATTTGAATGCATGTGCAGAAGTGCATTTTACTAACCCCACTTAGCTGAAATAATCAATCTTACACTAAGAAGTTTTTCTTGATTTGAAGGTAAAATGTATTCAAGCTTAACTGCTTCTTTTGAAGCTTCCATATCACAAGAAAACGACTGATGTGAGAAAACATTTGGAGGCTCCTACAGAAAACGAACAACTCTTTGGGGGAATTTTCAAAGTTTACACTTACTACACTTTTTATTACTTTCTGTGAGTAGCAGTCACGGTGTGGAGATGTTTGGGCTCCAGATCTGAATGAAGGCACTCCTGCCTTCGCTTCTTCTCTCAGCTCTGAGCTAAAAAGCTTCAGTTTCATCTGAAATGAACTCGGTGTGTCTGATTATCTGCCCGACAGGGTGGAACTTTATTTTATTAACCCTGATTTCTGCAGGGAAGCTTCACTGCTTCCACACATACGCGTGTGCGTGCTCAAACAGACACACACAGAAATCTGGACTTCCACTGGATCGAAGCAAAAACTCTCCCGCTTTGATCTTTGTGCTCCTTATTTGTCTTTACTGTGATGAATTTTGTATATGATGGTTTGAGGAAAAGACACCTGACCAGCGGCATCCTTACAAAAATTCCTTTTTGTGTTTTATCAACTTGAAACACTTGAAAAACTCTGTTCAACCGTGTTCAAACGCTTCTTCAGAAACATGTATTCAATGTTTTATTTTTTCATTGGTATTAATCGCACCTGGCACCTATTGCACCTACTAGCAGTTGGTGAAGAAACATGTTTATTTCACTGACTTCACAACACTTTGAAAACAGTTTCAAAGACACTTTTCGCTGCAGGTTAATACGAGACTTTATTAAAGGACAGAGTGGAGATTTAATTCTTTTTCTCAATAGTTTGTTTATTTCCTTCAGCGTGCTGGTGTTCCCCCTAAATTCTCCCACATTGGACTTACATCACACGGTCCCGTATGCAACGTGCTGAAAGTCCTGCTCATCAGGGTTATTATTTCACACGGCCGTGAACCATATTTGAAACTAAAACAGCTGGGGCAAGCAGCTCCAGACTGATTGTTTGACCTTTAGGGTTCACTTCACACTTAATGTGTTCGGTGCAGCTAAAATGAGCTCCACGTACTGAGACTTATATTAAACTGAGGGTAGCTAATTACACCGCAGGTCACGAGCGAAATCTGTGCAGCAGTTAGATAATTGAGGATAGCAAAGAAGAAAATGATTTTCTTTTTCAGAGTAATATTTGATTTTTTCATTTGTTTAACCCCAACTCAATTTACAGTTGCCTGAAGGTGCTTCATGTTGTAGAGTAAAGACCATAAATATTAGAGAAAGTAACCCCAACAATCAGACAACGCCCTGTGAGCAGGAATTGGTGACAGTGTGAAGAAAAAACTCATTTTTAACAGGAAGAAACAGTTGGGGGTGAGGGAAAAGCGAAAACAGCAGAAAGAGGCCTAAAGAAGCCTCCTGCTGTTTGGTCGTGGATATGCCGCAGGTGCGATCCCAGAACCTCCACCCCCAAGGGCGGACACGGGAAGCATGCCAACTCAGACTGGAAAATCCCCAGAACAGCAGAACCATTTTTAAACTAATTGTAATAACAATAATTAAATCAGTATTTGACTTTGTTTTGAGAGTTTCGCTAATTTGTGTAATGTATAAAAAGATTAAACACCCAAAGATGAGACAGTTATAGTTAGGAGAACAGTGAAAAGCTGTAAAATGTCACATCATCATATCAAATTTTTATTTATTGCATTTAAATGTAGCAAATTCTTGTTTGTCTATTGATGACATAAAAGCCCAACAAGGGATAAGGGTTGGAAATGAGCAATATATGAGTTTCATGTTCTGTAATGGAACTATATTAAACTGCATAAAATAAAATACAATAAAATGTGTTGCTGCACCAATCTAACCCACCCGTCTCCTAACATGCACTTTAAACTGGAAATACTTAAGTTTGTCATTTCAGGTATGAGGAAAGTACCAATGTCCTGGTTTTATTTGGAGGATTTGTTTGTAATTTTAGCTCTTTGAAAACTGAGTCTGTTTTCTCCCTTTTCCTACAGATTAGATCTGCAGTGATTATTTAATCATAACCAGTAAAATAAGCAAACAGCAAAAAATAACAAGGTTGGTTTCTGAAAAATCCCGTGTTGTTTCTTTTTGTCAGATCTGATTAGACAGCATTTTGGATTTAAGGATAATTTATTGGCTACCTTTTCACTGTTTATAGACCAAACAGTGTTTATCAGTTCTACAGCACAGCTCAGCAAAAGGGACGAAAGTAATACTACTGAGGAGTTAAAGCTGCACAAAGCTTTATTCTGCCAACAGAATACAAACAAGAAGATGACGAGTTAGTCACAAAAATAATTAGCTGACATGCTAAAGGCATGCCAAATCAGTAGCTTATCCAGGGGGTTAGACATGGGTTAGTGCCATGGCGAAGGAGTTGTCTGTTCTTTGCTTCCCACTGCTGGTGCCGACCGCTCATTGGCCAGATCAGGAGGTAGTTTCAGCAGGAATATACTCTCCCAGAGCCTCTCAGTAGTATTATTTTTGTCCCTTTTGCTGCACAGTACTACAGAGTCTGCTCCTGTTCTCCTCATTAGTTACCTGTTTTTGTGAGTCACTTGGTTTCTGTTTCTGCTGGAGTCTAACTAGCGCTTTAGCTGTCCTCTATGCTGCCAGTGTTTTTGAGGTTTTTCTGTATGTGGCTTTGGTTTAAATGAAGTGTTTCTCAGAGAAGTACTGGAAGACACAGCGAGACCGCAAACAGCACAGCTCTTCATTCTCTCTCAAAAAGCCAATGAATCTTGAACTGTCGAGTCAAGGCCAAGTGCTCTTCAGTGAAGGATTTTAAAAGGACGCTATTGTAGCGCTCACAGTGTAAATTAAAATTTTACACAGTAATCTACCTTTTACCATCCATGCACATGAACGGAGGACCTTAGGCAGCTTCAGATCTGTTTCAAATCGTGCTGTAGGAAATATTAAGGGATTTCTGAGTCGGGAGATAGTAAGAAAAATAAAAAAAGATCTGCTAACAGAACAGAGGCCACACTGACAAAGGATGTAATTTAACCACAAGGAGTCCTGGTGCTAAAAGAGTTCTCTCTTAAGAGCTATTCAGAAAGCTGATGAAAGCGACTTTTATTAAGGAACTAAGAGAAATCCAAAGCTAACAAAGAGCGGTATGACCCTCGTCCTGCTAATGATATAAGTGACCTTACTCGGTGTATTTACATAGTGATGCATGGACACCATTCAGTGTCAGCAAATGTTTAATGTCGTGAACATACAAGAAGTGGAATTAGTTCATCAGACAGAGAATTCAACAAAAGATCTTCAATGTCTTATGAACTGTCACAGATTTCAAACAGAAAAAAGGATGGCCGAAAAAGCATCATCCTTTCAAGCTATTCATTCGTCATGAAGCACAATTTTTGCATCTTAACCCAGCGATCATTGTGAAATTAGTCTTATTTTATCTGAATGGGTACAGAGTGAAGCAGTAATTCCAATGGCTCAGTTATTCCAGGTTCTGAGCCACTGAAAGCTTAAGTTTTACAGGATTGCAGAACTGATGCAAAAGGTCATCTAATTTACTGGAGACCCACATGGATCATTCACCAACCTTCAAGCTTCAGGATTAATATCAGGAGATACTTTAACCTTTGGATATTTCATCAGAAACGTCAGAACATTTCTGGATCAGAACATTTACGGAGGTCTTCCCAAGACACCTGAGAGGCATATTCTTTCCAGCCTGTCCTAGGTCTTCCCAGAAGTGTCAGGGGTGGGACAGGCCCTAAACACATCAAATGGGATAGTCCAGGAAGCATCCTAATTAGATACGTTCTGCTAGGTTTCATCAAAATAGCAGTATCATTGGTGTACAGATATACTCAGCTTTAGACGTTTGAGGTGAGGACTCGGTACAGAATTAGAGGAAACAGCCAAAGCTTTGAGCCATCCACCCGTGCCAGTCACACATTCACTCTGACTACATCTTCCTCTGGCATTCAAAATCAATCAGAGACAACTATCACAAACACCAATGGAGCGCAAAGTGAGATGTGTCTTTTTCTTGGCTTTAAATTTAGTACAATTTGCAGTAAATTGCCTGCTATAAAGCAAATCACATTTATTTAAATACTCTGAAGGGGAAACTACTAAAAGTAAACATGAAAATAATACCAGCCACAAAAATAACCGTGTCCACGCCTTTGAGTTGCAAAATTGAGACTACCTCTCTCTTTAGTAAATCAAACAGGGGCTTTTTAAGGCCTAAGAGGGTTTTACGCAGAACATTCAATCTGGTCTTAAAAGTCTCAAAGCACAGAAAATAAATGTAATACCAAAAGTAGAGTCCAGACTCTGAGCTGCAGCTGTTGGTTTGACTTGTGCTGTTTGAGTTTCAGCAGGCTGCGGGTCGGCAGGCCTCCCTGGAGAAATAAAGGTGTAAAACAGCTGGATGGGAGTTAGTGCAGCTGCGGATGATGGAGCTCTGCTGCTGTTATACATCACTCGCCCCACTGCTCCCAATTAAAGCCTGGAGGCAGATTGGTGCAGAGCTCCACTGAGACTGACCTTTGAGTGACAAAGCTTTTGACTCTCATTAGCCAACCAAGCAGCTCGTGCTAAAAACAATCCAGCATTGATTTTGGATCTGACACCACCTCCCCTGCTCGTTTGTTATCTGAGGTGTAAGTTGCATATAGATGCTTCCTTCACGCGTCCTCCCGTCCTCACCTCGACATTATGTTTGTACATCCACTTGCACTGCTCAACAGTTTGTCAGGATTTTTGAAAGCGTGGGATCTTTCGTCTTTTCGCCTCGTAAATGAAAATGTGGGATTGAATAACACAACAGGCCTAACGATGGGTTTAGTGATTTTGCCTTTTGTCGGGCTGGCATTTGGCTGAATCATCACCTAGACTCGACAAGAGAGCTGCCTGAAAGCTTCAAGCCTCGTGATTCTGTCTATGTAAGCCATTTTAAGATCCTAACGCAGGATCATAGACTCTAAGAAAGAGGGCTATAGTAAGAAGTAGAGTCAATTTCTGCCACTTCAGGAGGAATCTACGAAGAATGTTAATTAATGGACCTCAGGGTACCTTTTCAAACCACAAAGAGTACATAATAATTCCTCTTGTGTATTGTTTGTTTTCTCATTTGGGCATGGTGCTTTTTTTCTTTATCCTCCCATAGTTCATTTGAATTAATTCAATTTTTAATAAGCGCCAAATCACTACAACAGTCACCTGAAGGCACTTTATGTTTTAAGATAATAACCCTACAATAATACAAAGAAAACCTCAACATTTAGGCAACCCTCAATGAGCAAGCACCTGGCGACAGTGGGAAGGAAAAACTCCCTTTTAACAGAAGGAAACCTCTGGTAGAGTCACACTCAGGGAGGGGCAGAAAGACACATTATGGACGAGAGCCAGAGATTAGTAATAACTAATAATTAAATGCAGAGAGGTGTATAAACACATAGTGAGTGAAGAAAAAACACTCAGTTACACTGCAATGGGTGGAGGCTGCTGGGGGAATCCCATGATGCACTAAGGGAGGATTTAGGGTCACCTGATCCAGCCCTAACTATATGCTTTAGCAAAAAGGAAAGTTTGAAGCCTAATCTTAAAAGTAGAGATAGTGTCTGTCTCCCGAATCTGAACTGGAAGCTGGTTCCACAGAAGAGGGACCTGAAAACTGAAGCTTCTGCCAACCATTCTACTCTTAAATATGTCTAGGAACAACAAGTAAGCCTGCAGTGTGAGAGTGAAGTGCTCTAATGGGGTGATATGGTACTACAAGGTCATTAAGATAAGATGGGGCCTGATCATTTAAGACCTTGTATGTGAGGAGCAGGATTTTAAATTCAATGAAAACATTTCAGGCATGTGCAACTGAAAGAACACCCTGAAACAGAACCAGGATATTTAGAGGGAGATTTGGGCGTTTCTAGTTAGATGGTTACCCCCATGACCCCAACCTGAATAAGCAGAAGAAAGTAGATAGTTGGATGGATAAGAGTTAGTTTGATTGATCTGTTGGGTCTGAGGAGGTATCATAATCGCTTCTATCAGCATCCACAGCTTTACCCGATGAACTGGTAAACCATCCCTTTAAAGACACTTAAACCATGATTCTTTTTATTATTACCAGTCAGTGTGCAGTCTAGGATTTTAGGATGTTTATAAGTTTCGCTTCATGTGAACTGAACCTGGGCATTCCTGTTCATTTTTGCTCTGTCTCTGAAGTCTTACATTGATCACTGCCTGATAAAACCTCAAGCTCTGAAAGTATGATTTGAGCTGAGCAGACCTCTGAACATTCAACATGGTCTTGCTTCACTCCTGCGGAGCAGCAGTGTAGAGCCTGCTCAGAGCCAAACCTCAAGAATGAGAGACTTTATCTCCTGTTAAACCAGCGATGTAACACGCTGCTGCTGTTGTACTCAATAAAGTTACTTCCAGGTGTTTGTGGTTCAGGAGGCCTTCAGGGAAAACAGATTTCATCCTGCTGAGAGAAGGAGAGCAGCCAGAGGTCAGACTGGACCTCTCAGTAACACACACATGGTTGGCTCCCGGTGCCGATTAGGCTTAATAATTAATGAGCATTCCAACCTGCTGCTGCTGGAGTCCGTCCATCTACTGATGTTTTTCTCTCATTTAGCCTCATCTGTCGCCCGCATAGAGATTCAAAAATGCACTCACTGACTTTCTTTGATGAATTTTCTGTTTTCTGCTTTTTGCAGGTTAAAAAGAACAAATTTATGATATTTTCGCTGCTTTTTCATTTTGTGTCCACTAGAACATGGATTGGTTTTAGCGGAAGGCAGAATCACTAAAAGCCCACGCTGATGCTCAGAACTCTCAAGATATTCTGGTTTGTTTTGGTTCAGACATTAATAAGTAGAGAGGGTCTTCACGATAGCCAGACAAGATCCAGTGGACACTGATGAAAAAGTCAATAATCTCAAAAGCAGTTACTGGCATGTGTGCAATGTATGAATTTAGTGGGGGTAAAAAAGAAAGTCGGCACAAACACTTTTACTGCATGTCAAATATTGCAGTTTAATGTGCAGTGAACATAAAGCAGATGAGTATTTAGTTATTAGTAATCACAAATATAATCAGGGAACAAACTTGGTTAGAGTCAGTGTCACTACAGAGGTTGCACAGGTAGTCCATCTCCTACAGAATGGCAAATACATGCCATCGTCAGAAGGTTTGCTGTCTCAAGAGCATGGAGAGGAGATTCTAGGGAGCTGGACACGGCTCCTTTCTGCAAGAAAGAACAGGATGAGCCCTGCAGATCCCTGCAAAATAATGTTATGCTTCCTTTAACATGGTTCAGCATGACAAGTTTGGTGGTGGGTCAGTGATGGTCTAGGGAGCCATATCCATGGAGGGACGCACAGACTTCTACAGGCTAGGCAACAGCCCCCTGACTGCCAGTAGGTATAGGGAAGGAGTCCTTGCACCTTATGTTAGACCTTATGCTGGTTCAGTGGGTCCTGGAGGTCCTGAAGGAACTGATGCCGTTCC